>NC_064912.1:147196-506633 GCF_929443795.1 Astur gentilis
AGAAGAAGAAGAAGAGGAGGGGAGGAAGAAGAAGAAGAAGAAGAGGAGGGGAGGAAGAAGAAGAAGAAGAAGAGGAGGGGAGGAAGAAGAAGAAGAAGAAGAGGAGGGGAGGAAGAAGAAGAAGAAGAAGAGGAGGGGAGGAAGAAGAAGAAGAGGAGGAGGAGGGGAGGAAGAAGAAGAAGAAGAGGAGGAGGGGAGGAAGAAGAAGAAGAAGAGGAGGAGGGGAGGAAGAAGAAGAAGAAGAAGAAGAAGAGGGGAGGAAGAAGAAGAAGAAGAAGAGGGGAGGAAGAAGAAGAAGAAGAGGGGAGGAAGAAAGCGGCCCCCATGCTCACTGATTCTGAAGGACGTGGTCCTGTAGCTGATGGTGGAGGAAGAAGGAGAAGAAAGGAAGAAAAAGGAAGAGGAAGAAGGAGAAAAGGGGGGAAACAGAAGGCTCACCGATGAAGGAGGTGACCCTGTGGTTGATGGTGGAGGAAAAAAAGGAGAAAGGAAGGAGGAAGCAGAAGGGGAAGGAGGAAGAGAGCTGTGCTCACCAGGGAAGGAGATGGCCCTGTAGCTGATGGAGAAAGAAGAAGAAGAAAGGAGAAAGAAAAGAGGGAGAAGTGAAAGGAGGGGAAGCGGGATGGAGGAAGCGGGACGGGGGCCATGCTCACCAGTGAAGGAGATGACTCTGTGGTTGGTGATGGAGGAAGGAGGAGGAGGAAGGAGGGGAAGGGGGAAGTGGGAAGGAGGAAGGGGAAGCGCTCACCGATGAAGGAAATGGCACGGCGGTTGAGGACGCCGCTGGGCAGGAGGTGGAAGTCGTACTCCACCTGGTCGACCACCACCGTGTGCCCGGCGTTGTTCCCTCCCTGCGGGACGTGGCGGGGGGTTAGGGGGGGGCTGCACCCCCCCCAAACCCCCCTGTCCTCCCCCGGGGGTCCCCTAAATCCTGGGGGGGGGGGGGGGGCAGGTGGCCCCCCGGGTGCCCCAGCCCTTCCTGGGTGCCCCTCCCTGCCCCACATGGATCCCCAACCCCCCCCCCAGGAGCCCCCCCAGGAGCCCCATGGGCCCCCCCACCTCCCAGAACCTCCTACCCCCCGTAAATCCCCCCAAAGCCCCCCAAGGGCCCCATGACCCCCCCCTCAGACCAACACAGGGCCCACCCCAGGACCCCCCTCAGCCCCACAGAAACCCCCCAACAACCCCCAGCCCCCTGGGACCCCCCTCAGCCCCACAGAAACCCCCCAACAACCCCCAGCCCCCTGGGACCCCCCCTCAGCCCCACAGAAACCCCACAAACCCCCCTCAGCCCCATAGGACCCCCCCACCCCCCCAGCCCCATGGACCCCCACCTCAGCCCCACAGATCCCCCCAACACCCCCCCAGCCCCCTGGGACCCCCCCTCAACCCCACAGAAAACCCCAACCCCCCCTCAGCCCCATAGACCCCCCTCAGCCCCACAGACACCCCCCCCAAAACCCCCTTCAGCCCCATAGAAACCCCCAACTCCCCCCTCAGCCCCACAGGACCCCCCCACCACCACCCTCTCCAGACCCATGGGACTCCCCCCTCAGCCCCATAGATCCCCCTAAGCTCCCCTCTCAGCCCCACAGAACCCCCCAACCCCTCCCCTCAGCCCCATAGACCCCCCCAAGCTCCCCCTCAGCCCCACAGACACCCCCCCCAAAACCCCCTTCAGCCGCATAGAACCCCCCCAAACTCCTCCTCAGCCCCACAGACCCCCCTCAGCCCCACAGAACCCCCCCCTCGCCCCCCAACCTGGCAGCGGCAGACCAGGTCGGCGTCCATGGCGAGCAGATCCACCACCTTCCCCTTCCCCTCATCGCCCCACTGAGCCCCCAGCACCACCGTCAGGCGGTTCCCGGCCTCGGGCTCGCCCGTCGCCCTCGCCCGCTTCGCCCCGGGCCCGTCCCCGTCGCCGCCATCGCCGCCGCCGCCGTCCCCGTCCCGCCGCCCCGGGCCCGCCATGCCTCCCCCTTCCCCTCAACCAACATGGCGGCGCCCAGCGTGGCTTCAAGGCGCGCCGCTGCCTGGCGCCGCCATGATGTTCGCGCCTGCGCGGTGACGCGCCGGCGGCAACGCCGCTCCCTCCCTCCAAGATGGCGCCACCCTCTTCTCCTCCCCTCCCAAAATGGCGGCGCGGCCCGCCTCCAAAATGGCGGCGGGGGGGGAAACGGCAGCCCGCGGGGGGAACCGGGGGTCTCCCCGGTGTGTGTGGGGACACACACACGGGACAAATCCCCACACACTGCAGCGGGCACCCCACGGGGAGGACACGGCGACCCCCGCCGCCCCCGACCGCCGCGGCCGCCATGTCACTGGTGCCGGCAGCAAGATGGCGGCGCTGAACACAACCCCCCCCCCCCCCTTGTTGTCATGGCGACCGGGCCGAGGCTGGGGGGGCTCAGTCAGGCCCAGACCCCCAAACCAGCCCCAAGTCCCCCCCCAAATCGCCCCAAGTCCCCCCGAAAACCCGCCCCATCCCTCCAAAGCCTACGCCAGACCCCCAAACCTGCCCCAGGCCCCCAAAATCCCCCCAAACCTGCCCCACATCCCCCCCCAAGCCAGCCCAATCCCCCCAAAACCTGTCCCAATCCCCCTAAGCCAGCCCCCAGTCCCCCCCAGTCAACCCCAATCCCCCCCAAGTCACCCCAAATCCACCGCAATCCCCCCAAACCTGCCCACCCCCCCTAAACCAGACCCAACTCCACCTAAACCACCCAGATCCCCCCAAACCCACCCCAAAACCAGCTGGACCCCAAACGCACCCTATCACCCCCCAAAACCAGTCCCAGGTCCCCCAAACTACCCCTAAATCCATCCCTAGCCCCCCAAATCTGCCCCAATCTCCCCCAAACTACCCCCAAGCCCACCCAAACCAGCCCCAGCCTCCCCAAACCCACCCCGACCCCCCTAAAACCAGCCCCAATTCCCCCAAACCACACCAAATCTGCCCCAAGCCCCCCAAACTACCCCCAAGCCCCCCAAAATCCCTCCCAACCCACGTCCCCCCCAAATCCACTCCCATGTCCCCCAAACCTGCCCAAATCCCAACCCAGCTTGTCCCCCCCAAAATCCACTCCAATCCCCCAAACCAGCCCCAGTCCCCCCCAAATCCACCCCAATTCCCCCAAAATCCACCCCAATTCCCCAAACCAGCCCCAGTCCCCCCCCAAATCCACCCCAATTCCCCCAAAATCCACCCCAATTCCCCAAACCAGCCCCAGTCCCCCCCAAATCCACCCCAACCCACTTTGTCCCCCCCAAATCCACCCCAATTCCCCCAAAATCCACCCCAATCCCCAAAACCAGCCCCGATCCCCCTCAAACCCACCCAAATCTGCCCCAATCCCCCCCAAATCCACCCCAAGCCTCCCCCCCCCCCCCCCAAAAAAAAAAGAGCGAGCAGACCCTCGCCTCGAGTCAAGCGAATGGTTATTTATTCTAAAAATGGACACTACCGCCTACATGGCCGGAGCTGGGGGGTTCGGGGGGGATCGGGGTGGGGGGGTTACAGGTGCCAACAACCGGGGTACAGGGTGAAGGGCGAGAGCCGCCCCGCGCCCCCCAAAGAGGGGGGGGGCAGAGAAGGGACCCCCCATCCCCATTTCCCCCCCCTCCCCAGGCGGGTCATCATCTTTTTTTTTTTTTTTTAATCATCATTTTTGTTTGTGTGTAAAAGGGTTGGGGTTTTTTTTTTTTTTTTAATGTTTTTTAACCAAAAAAAAAAATAATACCCCCCCTCCAAAAAAAAAAACCACCAAAAAAAAAAAAAGCAGCTGAAAAATAAAAACCTGCAGGCGCTATGAGCTCTTGGTCACACTGACGCCGCGGCGGCAGTTCTAGTTTATCCCCAGAAACCAAAAACTGGAAAAAAAAAAAAAGCAAAACAAAAAACCAAAACAACCCCCCCAAAATTAATAAAAAAAAAATTTTTAATGATTAGAAGTGGGGGTTTTGGGGTTTGTTTTTCTTTTTTTTGTTCGTTTTTCTTTTATTTAAAAAGGACTCTATAGCTTCAAAAGTTGTTTGCTGCGGCAGCCTTCCCCCCTCCCGCGCTCTCTCCCTGCCTGTCTCATCCTCCCCCCCCCCCCCCCCCTTTTTTTTTTGGTTTTTAATTTTTCTGGGGTGGGTTTTTGATCACTGGCAGCCTCAAAGGGGCTTGTTTCAGTGTAAAAACAATGCAGATGGGCGGCGCTGGGGAGAGAATTAAAAAAAAACAACCAAAAAACCCCAAAAACATTAAGCCCCCAAACCCCCCCAAATCCACCCTGATTTCAAAAGCAGAAAAATGAAAAAAACCCCAACAAACAACAAAACAAACAAACAAAAAGCCCCAAAACCCAAAAATGTTTGAACTTCAAACATGGGGTGAGGGGTTGGGGATAATGACACCTCAACAGGGGAGGGGAAAAAAAAAAGAACAAAAAAAAAAATCAAAATGAAGGAAAAAAAAAGAAAAGCAAATTCTCCCCCAATTAATGCCTACTTGCAGCAGCACTCGGGCCGCTGCCCACCCTGCAGAGCCACCGGGGGCTCTTTTGGGGGGGGTGTCCCCAAGGGGGGGACAAAGCCCCCCCCCCCCCCCCGGTATCTCTAACGAGTGCCCACACTAACGAAGAGGCACCCGCGTTAACGAAGGGAAAAGTTCCTGCAGAAACCCTGAGAAATGCTCCTCCCGCTACGATGGGGGGGCCACACGGCAGCGACCGGTGCCCCCCCCGACCCCTCTCTCCTTTCCTGCGCTGCCCTTCTGCCAAAAATCATTAAAAGAATTTAAAAAATCCCACCCCAAACCAAAAAAAAAACAACCAAAAACAAAAACCAAAAACCAAAAACAACAAAAAGACGAGGTCCTGATTCCACTTCCAAGATTTTTCAGGACAATTTAATAACGAGCCGGGGGGGGGGGTTGAAAGCAAGCTGGGGGGGGGGGGGGGGGGGGGGGGGGGAGGGAGGCAGCGGGTGGGGGGGAGCAATTTTCAGCAGCTCCAGGCACCGGCAAAACTTCTCCAAAGAGCCCAGCGGTGGATTTGCCGGTTTTCACCCCAAATTAACCCCCCCATCTGATGAGTTTCTGTGCCTGCGCCCCCTCCCCCCAGGCTCCAACCCCCCCCCCTCACGCACGCCGCCCCTCGCCCCGACGAAGGATTTACCTGGAAGGAAATTAGACGTGAAGCGAAGGATTAGAGTCAACATTTTCAGATTTGCCTGTTCCCCCCCCCAAAATTTAAACCTCCCCCTGCACCTCCCCAGGGTGGAGGGGGGGGGGGTGTGTTTTAAAGATTTTTTTTTTTTTTGTGGGGGTGCCCCCCCCCCCTCCGCAGGGGCTCCTTCTCCTCCTCTCTCAGCGCTGTTGGATTACAAATCTCTACCTAAGTTTGAAATGTTTTATAGAATAAGACAATCTTTTTCAACAAACTTTAAAAAAAAAAATTTACAGGTTTTTTTTTTTTTTGTGGTTTTTTCGTTCTTCCCACCCACCCCCTTATTTTTTTTGTGTGTGTTTTTCTTTCCCCCCCCCCTCCCTCGCCCTCCCCACCAGCCCTGTTTCCATTGGTTGTGTTTTGGACACCTCCGCGGGTTCGGGGTGCGGACGGTTGGGGTTTCACCGGTACCCTTGGTAGCCGTAGTAGTTCCTGTAGTATCGGTCTCTGTCCTGGTAGTAGTTCTGCCACTAAAAATAAAAAAAAAACACAAACAAAAAACCCCCACATTTATTGGTTAAATCGGTATCTCGGGGAACACAAACCTCTGCCCTGCTGCAGCTTGCTCATAATTAAAGGTGAAAAAAACCAAAAAACTCGTTACCTCCCGGTTGTACTGCCTGTAGTAATCCCGGTATCTGTTGTAGTCGTAGTCGCGACCGTAAAATCTGTCGTAGTCGCCTCGGTAGCGGTCATAGAAGTTACGGTAACCCTGGGGGGGGGGGGGGGCAGAAAACAGAGCAAGGAGGGGGGGGGGTGTCACCGGGAGGGAAAGGCTGCACCCCTCTCCCATTTATTTTGGGTACCAATGTCCCTTCCCAGTTAAACCCAACAACCAGAACTGGGAGGAACCAGTGCTTCCCTTTTTGCCGCTGTGGATTCGCCCACCGCTCCCCATCCCTTTTTTCCCGCCCCAGTTTAGTGAGGGAATGAAATTGGGGTGAAATAAAGGCGGAATGGGGGCTCACCCCGCGGTTTCCAGGCTGTCCCCAGTACTGCTGCTGGCCGTAGACTCGATTGTCGTAACCTCGGCGCTGCCCGCCGACTGCCACAGGGAAAAAATAAAGAAAAATCAAACCAAACCGAAGGGTTGAGACAGTGCCAACGCTTGGGATATCCCCCCGCAAAAGGAAAAGTCTCCGGAATGGTGGAATCTCAACGCTCCAAATCCGTTTTGGGGAACAAAACTGCTGTTACCGTTGGAATTTGGGCAAGGAGGAAGATGCCAGGCGCAGACGGAACATGCCAAACCTGTGCCGGGATCTGCCCCCCCCGGCTCCCGTCTCCCCGTCGGAGCCTCACCGTATCCCTGACCGCGGTTGCGGTTCTGGCGGTTCCGTTTGTTGCGGTTATTGCGACGGTTCGCTCGTTTCTCCGAGGGGGGGAGCAGTTTTCTGGCCTCTTCCTTGTATTTGGTGACCAGGGGTTGAGCCTCCTCCTTCGTCAGCTCTCCGTAGATGACCTCATCTAGGTAATCATTTTTCTCCGGCAGCGAGTAATTAGCTGTAGCGGAAATCAAAGAGAAAAACTCCTTGATGAAGCTGCCGTCTCCTCCCCAAAAAAACCCGAGGCGAGGGCTCAGCAAACCCCTCGCCTGCTCGCTTTTCGCAGTTTCCAGCCATCCCACCTTTCATTTCCAACATCACCGACTCGGGGACATCCTCCCCTTCTGCCTCCTTCCTCAGCTCCAGCCTCTTCTTCCAATCTTCCTCGTTAGGAACGATGACAATCACCTTGCGGGCGAAACCCTTGAAGGCGAGGAGCTTCCGTCGCTGCCCCGAATTGTAGACGTTGCACTGAGGGAGGGGAGAGAAAGAAAGAAAAAGGGGAGAGAAAGAAAGAAAAAGGGGAGAGAAAGAAAGAAAAGAAGCATTAATGACGTTGAGCCCAAGGATGGATGGCGGGTAGGAGCCACCTGGGCACCGGTGATGTAAATTTGGGGGGGAACGCGGCGTTTCCGGGGGTACCTGGTCAAGAATGAAATTCCTTTTGGCTCTGGGAGCGATCTGAACCAGCTTGCTAAGGCACTGAGCAGCTTGCTGGATTAAAAGGTCTCTGCTCTTGGCGTCCAGCTCTTCCACCTCCGGACCCTTTGTCTGCCAGAAGAGAAGCCAGGGTGAGTGGGGAGAGGGCCTTTGAGCACCAAAAAGGTCTTCGGAGCACCCCCCGTCTAGCTCCGCTATCCCCATGCCGGCTTCTCCACTGTTAATTGCACTGGAAACGGATGCTGGAAAGAGCTTCACCACCCAGAGGGGGAAACCTCCGGCAGAGAGAAGGAAAAAATCCCACCCCAGGACCCCCCCCCCCCCAAAACCCCCATCCCGGCGTCATCCTGCCGGTGCCAAATCCAGGCAAGCCGTCCCTGGCCCAGGAAGAGCGAAGTGGCGCTCACCCTCATTTGGTGGAGGACAGTTTCTGTTCCCAAGATGTTGTATCGTTTTTCCCGGTTCTCCTGGGTGTGTTTTTGGGCCCACTGGGTCTTCCCTGAACCTGGCAGCCCGACCATCAACAGCACCTGGAGAGAGCGGGAAGAAGGAGGAATAACCAGAGATGAGAGGGGAATGGCTCCACAATTCCTGCACGATGGAGGGCTTGGGCAGGGGGCAGACGTCTCACCTCACACTCCTCTGTGGTTTTTGGGGGGAGCGGGGTACGGACCCGGTCCTCTACGGGGACGGCGTGAATGAAAACGTAATCCTCAGGAACGGGGAAGAAAGGCTCTTCCTTTTGGCCGAAGTTGAGCTCCACCACGCAGTTTTTGCAGAGGACGTGGGGCAGGAGGGCTCTGTCGGCGAGGGATTCCTTGCTGATCTGAAAAGCCGTCCCCACCTCCTCCCCGTTTTTGGAGAAGGAAAGCTCCACCAGCTCCTCGCCCTCGAAGTTCTGCGCCGCAAAGAACACCAGCGTTGGGAAAACTCCTTTTTGTCTTTTCCTGCTATACCTCTTGTTTTCCCCCCACCTGCTTACATTCACCCTTTTTTCCCCCCTTCGTCTCCCCAAAATCTCTCTCCCCACACCGATTTTTTACCGGCAGAGCGGCCACCGACGTCGCTCTCCCATGCTTACCGCAAAGCAGCCGATGACATCGTTCTCCCCAAAGGTTTGGCCAAACTCCTCAAACTGCCCGTTTTCCACTTTCAGCCCTCGTCCGTCGTAGCCGTAAGAAAACTCATCCTCCCCTACAGCACGACAAACCCTCGTTATGACGTTAACGACGGCAGCGGCCAGGTGATGGTGTTTTGGGATGGGGAAGCAGCATTACCTAGCTGCGAGTGAGAGAAATCCACGGACCATCCCACGCGGAAGAGGGGGATCTCCGGGCTGCCCTCTTTCACCGGCAGATACTGTGTCACCTGTGCGAGTTGGAGAGAAGACAGGGCGGGGGGGAGGGGGGCAAAAAATCAGGGCAAAATCATGATACGAGCCGAGAAATCCAGCCGGAATGGAGGTTTTTAAACCCATTTCACAGAAAACAAGTGGTTTGCCACAGAGAAAAAGCATTTAACTGGCTGGAAAAGCCCTCGCATAGTGTTTGCCCTTGCCTCAAATTTAAGAAGGGGCTTCCCCCAAGGCACAAGAACCCCCAGTAATGGCCCTGGCATTGCTCCCACCACGGTTTTATCTCCGTGTTTTATCCGGCCCTGTGCTCCTTGTTTCAAGAATCCGCCCCGCCCTCGTATTCCTGTTTCCCCCAAATTCCACAGGTTCGAGCGCCCTGACACCCCTTCCAGTGCCGGAGAGCCGAGAAAAGCTCCTGCCGTCATCCCTCCCTCACCTTTGCCTCAAAGCAGATTTTCCCCTTGGTTACTCCATGAGTGCTCCGGGCTCCAGACCAGAGAGAAGGAAACTTCTCAAAGAAGAGAGGTTGGCCCCCGTAACGGTCTTTGCTGGCTTTGAAGTGAAGATCAGAAGTATCTGACGAGGACAAACACAGAAAAAAAGAACCGTTGGTGCTCGACCACAGCCCGTGAAAAGGTGGACGGACCGCAATGACGTCAAGCAGGCGGCTGGGGGAAGCCATCGCGTCAGCTTCTCCGAACTTCTGAACCAGGCAGCGGCTCTGAAGACAATGCGAAGTCTAAAAGACACCACACCCCCACCGGCAACACCTCAAATCCCCCCAGATAACGCCAGCGGCTCATGATCGGCGTACGTACAGGTGTCCAGGATGACGACGGTTTCATCGTCTTCTCCTTCTCTCGGTTCCTCTTCCGGCGGCGGCGGAGACTTGGATCTGCGCAAGCAAGCGAAAAAATATAAGCGAGAAGGCCGCGAGCGAGGAAAGAGTGGCCAGAGGGATGGAAGGAGTCGATTATCCGACTCTGGAGGAGAGGAGGGGGGAAGGATTTGCCCCCAACTCACCGGCTGTTATAAGCCTCCTCACGGAATTCGTAGTAAGCCCGGCCGTGCTCGTCTTTTTCGTCGCGTTGTCTCTTGACGCCTCTTCGCTCTCCATCGGAGCCAGTGGGTTTGGATTTGTCGTCCTCATCGGCTGCAGGAGACGGCAGGAAAAAAACGAACACACACACACCAAACCATCACTATGTTTACTGAAAGGGGGAAAACTCACAAAATTCAAGACCAGAGTTTGGTATTTTCCGCCTTCTGGGAGCCAAGCACATCCACGAGGCGCCTCCGGCCTCACGGCTTCTACAAAACCCAAATTATTTTGCTTTAAAAAGGGGTCGAAGCAAGCGTGCTGGCAAAGATCAGGAGTTTGTAATGGTCTCTCATCCCCTGAGCCTCTTGTTTTTGTACAGACGATGCTTCAAATGAACTGTCCTCGTTATCTTCCCCTCTCTCTCCCGCGCCTCGGCAGAGCTCCACGTGTCGGATGCGGCACGTGACGCCACATAAACACGCGTTCCTCAGGAGAAGGCGAATCCCCAACCCCCTGGAGATGTGTTTTAAAGCCGTTTTAAAGCCTCGGAGATGGCAGCCCCCGTCAGTAACGCAGACTAGAAACCACCGCTACCTTTAATAAAAACGCAACCCCAAATAAATAAACACTCCACTCGGATTTTCATCAAGCAGGATAAAAGTTGGGGTCAATGTCCACTGGTTAATTAATAACAGTAAAACCAAAACCACTACGAGGGCAAAGAACTAATTAGGTGCTCGCTGGTAAGAGTCCAGCCTTCACCTGCGAGTCCTCCCCCAGAAAAGTAAAACCTTTCCATTCTTGTGTTATTCAACAAAAAAAAAGAAAACACCACCACCCAAACTTGTAAAAATGCCCGTAAAATCTGCGTTTCCTTTTGTTCCCAAGACCTGAAAGCAGAGACTTTTTCCCTAACGATAATTTTAGCTAATAAAACCAGTAACAACTCTAGTGTTTTTCCGGTAACGCTTTCGCTTCAGCCCTGCCGAAATCACGCCGGCAAGTCAATTCTGCAGCCGCACGTAGGCGTCCCCAGCTCTGCCACCACCAAAAATCTTTCAAAAAGGGATTTTCTTCCCCTCCCTAGACCAACAGATGATAAAAAGCGAGCGGGCGCACAGAGAAGAGAGGTCACGCCGCGCTTTCAAAGCAAATACTTTCATTTACTGGCCACCTCCAATGCTTCTCAACAACCCCGACCAGAGGCAAGCAATTAGAATAAATTAATTTTCTACAAACACGCGCCTCCGGTAAACTCCCACCTGAACTTTTTCCTGCCTATTGTCAGAAAAGGGTTTCTAAAAAGCTGGGGTTTTGGTTTTTTTTTTGTTTATCCCCCCAGTAACACTGCTCAGAAGACAAAACCGTTTCTTATTTGCACCCCGATGCACCGAAAACCGGCAGCGAGGAGGAGGAAACCCGCTTTCCACTCAACGTTCCATTTTACTGCTTCCGAGGGGACGCTGATAAAGAATAGAACCCGAAAATCTTGGAGCAGGAAGAGCCGAGAGCAACATTCCTGCTCTGGACACCCCCCTCCCCCCCAAAACCAAGGTGAGGGGCTCTGGACAGCCCTCAGTGCGGTGGGAGACGTCCGGGAAGAGGGAAAAGAGCTCGGGGACCAGAGATAACCCGAATTTAGGGGGAGCCGGACGGGAGTTAAATGGGTGGGGGGCAGCTGCGTGCGAGGAGGGAGGTGACCGCAGCCGAGAACAAAGCGGGGAGTTAACGTGGTGCTGGCGGGAGATTTTGGGGGGAGACCCGGGTGGGGGGGGTGAGAGGTGGCCATATGGTCTGGGTGGGGGGTTTTTTTTGGGTGGGGTGGGCAAAGGAGAGAAGCAGGCGAGGGCTGGAAGGTGCCAGGTAGGGGATAACGCCGGGGCAAGGTTTCAGGCAGCTCGGGAGGCTGGGATGGGCAGGAGAGGCCGGCAGGCAGGGGGTGAAGCCCACCCGTTGGGTTTGGGGGGAGACCCTCAGAGAAATCAAACGGGAGGACAACGGGGGGGTCCCGGCCACGCTGGAGGCAGAGAGCCGCCGACAGAGCCCAGGCTGGGGGGGGGGGGGGGCTCCGGCCCGGGGGTAAAGGGGGAGGAGGCAGGAGAGAGACCCCTGCCCGGTTTTGGGGGTGTGTGCGGGGGTTCCCTCCCGGTGCTCACCGGCCTGGGCGCCTTCCTCCTTGGCCTCGGCGGCGGCTGCCTCGTCCCCGCTGGGTCCTTCCTCCTGCGGCCTCTCAGCTCCGTTCACGCCGCCGCCTTCGGGACCTTCGGCTTTGGGCTCCGGCTCGGGTTCCGCCACCGGTTGCTCCTGCTGCTGCTGCGGTGGCGGCTGCTGCTGCTGCTCCTCCACGGCGGCGGCCTCCTCCACCGCCACCGCCGCCTCTTCCTCCTCCTCCTCCTCCTCCGGGGGGCCGGGCTGGGCCGCCTCCGCCTCGTCGGGGGCCGCCGCCGCCGCCGCTACTCCCGCCGTGGCGACGGCCGCCTCCTCCTCATCGGCCAGCAAGGCTTCCTCGTCTTCCTCCTCCTCCTCCTCCTCCTCTTCTTCCTCCTCCTCCTCCTCTTCCTCCTCCTCCTCCTCGCCGCCACCGCCGTGGTGATGCGCGGCGGGGCCACCGGTTGGCCCCGCTTCTCCGGTACAGGCCCCGGGCCCTGTCGGGCCTCCTTCCTCGGGCCCGGCCGCCAACATCTCGGCGTCCAGGGCTTCCTGCAGCCGCTGCGCCAGCTCCACCTTCAGGCCGCGGGAATCCAGGCCGCGACGGCCCAGCTCGGCCCGTAGCTCGGTCACCTTCAGCCGCTTCACGTCCATGGCGACGGCGGGGCGGGTTGGGGAGAGGGAAAAGGGAAAGGGGGGGGGAAAGGGAAGGGGGGGGGGAAGGGAAGGAGGGGAAGCGGAAGCGAGGGCGAGCGTGAGGCGGCGGCGGCGGCGCCGAGGCCTGAACGGCGGCGGCGGTCGGGCCTAGGCCCCGGGGGTGGGGAAGGGAAAGGAGCAGGGAAGGGAGCGGGGGGGGGAAAGGGGGAAGGGGAAGGGGAAGGGGGGGGAAGGAAAAGGCGGGGCCTACGGAAAAGGCCGCGGAGGCCGGAGAGGGTTAAGGAAGAGCGGCAGGCCCCTGCCCTCCCCGCTGCGCTGCCCTCCCCGCGATCCCGCCCGCTCCTCTCTGTCTCTCTCCGTCTCTCCTCCGCCCTCGCCGGACCTGCGCACCGACCCCCGCCCCCCCCCCCCCGGGCCGACACCCGCCGCCGCCGCCGCCGCCGCCTCACGACGCCCCCGGACGCGGCGCCGCGCATGCGCCGAAGCGCCGCCCCCCCCTCGCGACGGCCACCGCGCATGCGCGCTGCCGCCCAGCGCCGCCCGCCGCGCAGGCGCGCCGCCCGCCTCTGCCCCCCCTCCTCCTCCCGCCTCCCTCCTCCCCGCCCCCTCCGCGCGGGCACGGCGCAGGCGCGGGGCGGGGCGGCGCAGGCGCGGGGGCGCCGAGGGAGGCGGGCGCATGCGCGCTGCGGTCTTCCCCCCCTTCCTCCGCCCCTCGCGGCCTGCCCCACCTACGTGCGCAACGGTCCCTGCGAGCGGCGGGGTACGCCCCCCCCGCCCCTCCCGCTTCCCCGCGCCTATTTTCTCATTGGTCCCGCCGCGCCCTATCCGAAGGCGGCGAGGGCACGGCGGGCCGCATTCTAGCCTAGCGACGGGGAAAGCTGCTTTCCTATTGGCCGGGGGAGACCCGAGCGCTCTCCTGGCTCGTTTTCCCGCCCGCCGCGCAGCGGCGGCCATTTTGTTTGGGGGCCTGAAGAGGGGAGAGCGGGGGCTGCGGGAACCCCGGTACACAGCGCGAGGTTTAAACAGATTTGGGTGTTGGGGTTTTTTTTCTTTTTGAATGGGGAGTGAGCGGTGGAGGGAGGTGCAGGCAGAGCCAGGGAAGAGGCGCTGAGGTGGTGACGGGGAAATAAAGGGAAGCAACCCCCCAAAAAAACCCCAACCAAATAAACCCCACGCCCGATGCCGGCGCAGGGACTCGAGGTTCCTGACGAGAAAGCGAGCCGCAGCCTCCCCCGGGGAGAGGCAGCCATCTTGTCGCGGGGATGGCGGGGACTGGGAACCGAGCGCCGGAAAGCGCCGCACGGAGCTCGATTAGCATAGCCACGCCCTCAAACGGGCTCTATTTGCATAACTCCGCCCACAAATCGCATCTCGGGGAGCGACATTTACATGCTCCGCCCCTTGCAAGGCCTTCGCCCCGCCCCCCGGGGCCACCGCGGTGGGGGGGGGGGGGCACAGCCAGCCCGAAAAAAAAGCCCAACAATAAATTTGTGCCGGTTTTCCCCCAAAAAACCGCCGCGACGCCCAGCCGGGGCAGCGGCGGAAAGGCGCATTTCGGAGGGACGCCGTCCGTTCCCAGAATCTCCTCAGGCGGACGCCATCTTCCCTCGGGAGGTGCAGCCCGCCCTCAGCAGGATCTGAGGAGACTCTGGGGGTCGGGGGGTGCGAGACCCGCTGGTGGGGGGGGGGGGGTCCGTGTGTCCGTTTCCCACCCGGTGGAAGGGGACGGAGGGGTTCCCCCCCGGTAGAAGCGGGGTGGTCTCGGCCGGTCCCCGACGCCTTTTCCCGCCAAGGCCCGGCGGAGTAGGGAAGGGCTGATCTGCGCATGCGCCGCGTAGCCTTTTCCCGCCTTTTTCTCCCCTCCCTGGAATGGAGAGGCGCACGCTCGCTGGGGGCGGCGGCAGCGCGCATGCGCATTCTCCCCCGCCCCTCCCCCGCGCGCGCCTTCCCAGCATGCCCCACGGTGTATTTAAAGGCGCGGTGCGGGGTGAGGCGGCCATTTTGTCGATGCGGGCGGCAGAGGAGGGTGAGAGGGCGGGAGCGCTTCTCTCGCCTTTGTGGTGGGGAGGGCGGGGGTGTCTGTGCTGCGAGGGGTGAGGCGGGCTCTCCGCTTAGCCCTGCTCTTCTTTCCTGAGGCGTTGGGGGATCTGCCGCATCGCCCGGCAGCGAGGTTTCTTTGTGGGAGCCGCCATTTTGTGGCTGCCTACTGCTGTCTCTCGAGGGCTGATTACCGCTAAGGGATTTGTTCCGGCTTTTTGTCTGAGGGTGGTGGTGGGGGGGGCTGCTCGGTGATGAGCCTATTCACAGACCTGAACTGACTGTTGCGTGAAGTCTTTGGTGTCTCTGAGGGGAGCGGACTCGTCCTGCCAACCTTCCCCCAGCTGGGGTGCGGCGGGGGGGTGGTGTTGGTTTCTTTATCTTCCTCTTCTCCTAATGTCTTTTCTTAATAATTTCGCTTTTCCAGGTTTTCAGCCCTCGGAAGAGGATCCTCTATCGGAGGTGAGTGTTCCAGGCTCCCCCGGGGAGATTCCTCGGGCTGCAGCGGGCGGGGGTGCCGCCGGGATGATCCCCCGAACTCTCTCTTGCCGATGTCTCCCCTGGGGAAGATTTTTCTCCGATTCTGAGCGGCACCGAGCCCGGGGGGGGGGGGGGGGCGGCTGGAGAAGGGGGTGTGTGTCATATCTTTTGCCTGACGCAGCGTCGTTTTCGTTTTATTATAAAGATGGGGAACCGCTGGGCCGGGGCTTCCTGCAGCTTCTTTGGAGGTGAGCGCCGGGTTTGGGACGCTTTTTGAGGGGGGGAGGTAGAAAAAAAAAAAGTATTTTCCCCCTGAGTGGTTTGTCTATGTCCCGGGGTGGGGTGGTTGAAAAGGGGCCACTCGTGAACCCCCCATCCCCACTTTGCTGTTCTGTGACGAGTGATGATGACAAGCATATGGCTGAGTGTCCGTGATGTCAGAGTGACGCTGAGAACAGCCGGACACCGGGTGGGGGCAGCCCAGAATGGGGGGAGGGCAGAATGGGTGGGGGCACCCCAAGGGGGTGTGTGTGTATAATTTTAATTTTCTCTAATAACGAACTCGTGCTCTTTTTCCAGCTGACGACTGGGGTTGAGCCTTCCCTTCCAAGACCCCAAAAGTCACGATTTAACCCCAAAATTGGGGAGATGACGCCCCAAACTCCCCACGCAGGTAAGTGCAAGCCCCCCGTGCCCCCCCCGGTGCTTTTCGCTCCCCCCCAGTCCGAAGGGATGACACCAACTGGGCTGGACGACGCCAAGTCCGATGGCAGCTCCGAGTTACCAAAGCCCTGATCGGTCTGGGGGCCCCCCCCCAAAAAAAACCCCCACAACAACCCCTTGGAGGAAGGGGTTCCCTAAATATCCCCCACTTTTTTTTCCTCTCCAGCCGGTGGGTTTTAACACCGGCCCCCTGTGAGGAAAACCCCACATGTCCGACCCCCCTGCCCCCCCACCAGAACCTGCTCAAGGTTGAACCCACTGGTGACATGGGGAGGGGGGGGAAGACGACGCCTCGTCCTGAGTGGACGGTCTGAGGGGGCCTTGGGGGGGGTAAAAATTTTTTTGGGGGTGTTTGGTTTGGGGGACACACACTGACACCCCTTTTTTTTAATTTCTCTTGCAGGAGCGTGGAATCAGGTCAGTCCCTGGGGGGGGGCAATATAGTGGACACCCCCGCGCGCCCCCCGCGAGACCCCAAATTCATTGGGATGAATTTGGGGTCTCGGGGTGGGGGGGAGCACGGGGGTGTTGCTGTCAAATTTTTGGGGTTCCCCCCCAGTTTGGGTGTGATGACATCATTCAGGAATCTCGTTCGGCTGACGGCCACTGCTGAGCACCCTGGGGCTGATCCGAGGTGGGGGGGGACACTAGACACCCCCAGGGGGTGTCACCCCCCGGAATTTTGGGGTGACTTTTTCTTTCCTGTCTGTCCCCTTCCCCACAGGGTGCCGGTGCACTGCGGTAGAGAGGAGGTACGTATGGTTTGATGTTATCGATGATGTCATCACCCCCCCAGAGGGGAGGGGGGAAGCCCCCCCCCAATTTTCATGATGAGGTCAACTAGCTCACTTTGACCCACCTGAAAACACCCCAAAAGCTGAAAAATTGGGGGGAGGCACGACTTTTTTGGGGGGTGATGACATTTTGGGAGGACTTGATGTTTGGGGGGGGGCAGGCAGCACACCCTGACCCCCCCCTCTCTCCCCCCACAGGTCAGAGGAGGGATCCTGGGGGGTGCTGAGGTGAGTGAGGGGGTCTGGGGGGGAGAGACAGGGAACTTTTGGGGGGTTTTATGGCATTTTGGGGGGTCTCGTGTGTCCCCCCCCGCCGAGGATGAGCCGTTACCGCCCCAGGCTGATCCCCCTGAGTGAGTGGTTCCACCTGAGGCGGGGAGGGAGGTTTTGGGGGGGCCCCCTTGTGGGTTTTTGGGGCCCCCCCTCCCTCACACCCCCTCTCCGTTCCCTGCAGCGCCTGTGCCGAAGCCCCGCCCGCCGCCCGCCCGCTGATGCCAATAAAAATGGTTATTTTTGCTAAAAAACCCGAGTTGCTCTTAAATTGGGGACTGGGGGGCGGGGGCGGGTCGCTGCCGAAGCCCCGCCCACAGCGGGGGCGGCGAATGCCGTGAAGCGTGGTTTATTCCCTATTGGATGTTCTGATCTATGGAGGCGTGGCTTTGCGAAAGCCCCGCCCGCTCGGGACCACATCTTTCTCCGAGTAGGCGGAGCCTGTGCGCGAAGTCCCCGCCCCCTCCGGGGCGGAACCCCCGAGCAGCGCAACGACCAGGCGAGGGCAGCGCGTTTGCGCCTGCGCATTTCCCACGCCCGGGGTGCTACTTCCGGTTGCGCGTGCCCCTTCATAAAGGGTCCGGCTGGCAACCGTGATCCCGCCCCGGAAGTGCAGCGCCGCGGGTTTCCGTCCCCGCCCGGAGCGTTGAGGAAGCCGGACCCGCACAAGATGGCGGCCGCCGCTCGCTGGAGCCACGTGTGGGTGGGGGCCGAGACCGGGGCCCTCAAAGGTGGGGGGGGGCTCGCAGTGCTTGAGGGGGGGGCTCTTCCCTTTTTTCTGTGGGGGAGGGGGGTGTTCCTGCCTCCCCCCGCCATATTGAGGCCGCCCCCCCCCCCCAGGCGTGAACCTGCAGAAGAAAGAAGCGACCAACTACGGGACCGACTGGACGGTGCCGCGGGGGGCGGCCGGCGTGTGCGCCCTGTGCTGGGGGGAGCCCGCCCAGAGCGAGGTGAGGCCCTGGGGGGGCGAGGGAAGGGGCGGCGGGGAGTGCGTGCCTGTGCCCTCCCCCCGTAATCCGCCCCTTGTGCCCCCCCAGCTGCTGGTGGGCTGCCGGGATCGCTCCGTCAAACTCTTCAGCACCGAAAAGGGAAAATTTCGGGAATCCCGGGTTTGTCCCGGGGGGGACGGACCCTTCTGCGGCCTCGCGGCCTACGGCAGGTACCGGAGGGGGGGGGGGCGATGCCGAAAACCCGGCGGGAGAAACTCTCCAAGAGTCGGTTTTGGAGTTGTAGGAAGGCGGCGTTCGCTATTGCAGCGCCGGACGCACGGGGGATAATTCCACCCAGCGCGGCCGCAGGTTTAGGACAACCACGTTATAGAGAATAAGGAATTGGACGTTAACCGGAGCAGCGTGCGCAGTCCTGACAGCGGTTATCACTGCGCGTCTTAGCGCTGCCTACATCCGACCCCTCGCAACGAAGGATCCGCCGGAGTCGAAGCGCTGCTTTTGCGCCCTGAAGTCTATTTTTGTTCTTGTCCTTTGACGTTGAAGCTTTAATGCAGCTTCAGTTGCCCGCGCCCCGTTCCAGCATCGTTCTCGTCTGGTGCCCAAAAACATCTCGTCGTAAAGACAAAGATTCGCAAAACTTATGAATAATTACTAATTAATTGCTCGACTATACTTTTGTCTATTATTTCAGTCATAGCATTATTATAAGATTCCCAATCGTTATTTACCAAATCTCACTTTTACAGTCACCTGGCGGCAAACCCGTTTCCGCGCCTGGTATAAAATATTAAAACTATTAAAATATTTAGATTCGGCACACAGAATGTATGGAAATAAGCTAGCAGGGGCACGGGGGGGGTCCCTAAAATCCGCCCCCCCCCAACAGCGTGTTCGTGTCCCCCCCCAGCACCATCATCACGTGCGTGGAGTCGGGGCTGATCAAGGTTTGGCCTGAGAACGAGACAGAGAAGGTGAGTGGGTGGGTTTTTGGGGGGGTGTGTGGGGGTGTCACACTGTTGGGGTGCCCCCCGCCATTTTTTTTTGTGATTCCCTCCCCCAGGCACAGCTGGAGCTGGAGGCGGGCGCAGGGCTCTGCCGGATGCGCCAGGACCCGACGCGGCCACACCGGCTTGGCACCGGCGGCAAGGAGAACGCTCTCAAAGTTTGGGACCTGCAGCGCCCGCAGGAGCCCGTGTTCCGCGCCAAAAACGTGCGTGTGTGTGCCCCCCTGCGCCCCCCCATGTCCCCAAATGTCCCCTGACATCCCCACCCCCCCCCCCCAGGTGAGGAACGACTGGCTCGATCTTCGCGTCCCCATTTGGGACCGCGACCTCCAGTTTTTCCCCGATTCGGAAAAGATCGTCACCTGCACAGCTCATCGCCAGGTGGGACGGTGGGGACACAGCGGGGGACACAGCGGGGGGGGGGGGGGACACGGGACCCCCGGTGTCACCCCTGCCCTTGTTCTCGCCCCCAGGTGCGGCTCTACGACCCCAGGTCCCCCCGCCGGCGCCCGGTGCTGGAGACGACGTTCGGGGACGCCCCGCTCACCGCCCTCGCCCTCGTGCCTGGGGAGACGTCAGTTGGGGGGGGAGATGATTTTGGGGGGTTGGGGTAACCTGGGGGGGCTGGGGGTGACCTGGGGGGATTGGGAGGGGCTGAGGATGACAATTTGTGGGGTTGGGGGTTATCCGGGGGGGCTGGGGGCAAAAATTTTGGGGGATTTGGGGTACCTTGGGGAGCTGGGGGTGATGATTTGAGAGCTGGGAGTGACCTGGGGGGTGACGATATTGGGGGGTTGGGGTAACTTGGGGGGGTGATTTGGGGGTGTGTGTGATGATTTGGGGGCTGGGAGTGACCTGGGGGGGTGAGCTGGGGGTGATGATTTGGGGGTGACTTGGGAGGGCTGGGGCTGGTGACCTGGGGGGTGGGTGCGAACCGGGGGTGACAATTTGGGGAGCTGGGGGTGACATATTTGGGGGGGGTTGGGGTAACCTGGGGGGTGATTTGGGGAGCTGGAGGTGACATATTTGGGGGGGGGTCACGATTTGGGGGGAGTTGGGGTAACCTGGGGGGGGTGATTCTGAGGGGCCAGGGGTGATGGGGTAACAATTTTGGCGGCATGGGGGTAACCTGGGGGGTGAGCCAGGAGGGGTGGGGGTGACCTGGTGGTGACAATTTGGGGGGCTGGGGGTAACCTGGAGGGGCTGGGGGTGACATGTGGGGCCGGGGGTAATCTGGGGGTGACTTGGGGGGGCTGGGGGTGACAATTTGGGGGGAGTTGGGGTAACTTGGGGGGTGATTTCGGGGGGCTGGGGGTGATGGGGTAACAATTTTGGTGGCATAGGGGTGAGCCAGGAGGGGTGGGGGTGACAATTTGGGGGTGCGGGGGTGACCGTGGGGGGGCTGTCTCTGGGGTCGCTGACTCTCCCCCCCATGCCCCCCCCAGCTCGGTGGTGGTGGGCAGCGCCCAGGGCGACATGGCCGTCATCGACCTGCGCCAAGGTGAGGGGCCGGCCGGTCTCCGTGTGTCGTCCCCCCCAAAATAAAACCCCGCAAGTGCCGGCGGCGCTGCCTGCCCCCCCCCCGACGTGTGTGTCCCCCCCAGGGCGGGTGCTGAAGTGCCTGAAGGGGGCGGCGGGCTGCGTGCGGGGGCTGCAGTGTCACCCCGGCCTCCCCCTCGTCGCCTCCTGCGGCCTCGACCGCTTCCTCCGCGTCCACCACCTGGGGGACAAGCGCCTGCGCCACAAGGTCAGACCCCCCCAGACCCCCTGAGGAGACCCCCTTCTTCTCTAGGACCCCCCCAAGCTCCCCAAGACCCTCCTCTTCTCCACCCAAACCTCCTAAGACCCCCCAACCCCTTAAGTCTCAGCCCAAACCCCCTAAGACCCCCCCCCCAAATCCTCGGAGACCCCCCTCCCAGGCCCATAAGGCCCCCCCTGAACTGCACAAGACCCCCCTTACTCCCCCCTCAAATCCTCTGAGACCCCCTTCTTCTCTCCCTAAGACCCCCCCACAGGCCCCCCCCAAACTCCCCAAGACCCCCTTCTTTTCCACCCAAACCTCCCAAGACCCCCCCAACCCTCTGAGACTCCCTTCTTCTCTCCCCAAACCTCTCAAGTCTCACCCTAAACCCCCTGAGACCCCCCCCAAACCGTCTGAGACCCCCTTCTTCTCCCCCTAAGACCCCCTCAGGCCTGTAAGAATCCTCGAGGCCCCCCCCGAGCTCCCCAAGACCCTCTTATTGTCCCCCCAAACCCCCTGAGACCCCCCCAAAACACTTAATTCTCACCCCAAACCTCCCAAGACCCCCCCAAACCCTCTGAGACCCTCTTATTCTCTCCCTAAGACCCCCCCAGGACCATACTGAGACTCTCCCAAACCCCTTAAGACCCCCCCCGAGAGCCCCAAAATCCCCTAAGATCCCCCCCCAGGCCCCTAAGGACTCCCAAGACTCCCCTCAGACCCCCTTATTCTCCCCCCAAACACCAAGACCGCCCGCAGGATCCCCCCAAACCTCCCAAGACCCCCCCCAAACTCCCTCAGACCTCCTTATTCTCCCTGTAATCCCCCTCCCGGCCCCCAAGAACCTCCAAGGCCCCCCCCCAAACCCTCTAAGACCCCCTCCCACCCCCCCAAATTAACCCTGCCGCTCCCCCCAGGTGTACCTGAAGTCCCGCCTGACCTGTCTGCTGCTGAGCACCCAGCAGGACTGGGAGGTGAGAACCCCCAGATGGGGTTTGGGGGAGTTGGGGGTCCCCTGCCGACCCCCCCCAACTTTTACCACCTTTTTTGCCCCCCACAAAGGCCAAGGAGGAGCCACCCCCCCCAGCCGAGGTGAAAGAAGAGGAGGGGGATGCACTATGGGACACGATGGAGACCATCCCCACCCCGGCCAAACGGGCTAAGAAACGGAAGATTTCGGGGTTGTGAGGGGTCGGGGGGGGGTGTCACCCCCCCCCGATCAGGACTGGGACCTCCCCCCTTTGCACCCTGAGACTTGCTGCTGTGCTGGGCACTGCTCCCATCGGTTTGGGGGGTGGGGGGGCACCGGCTTTTTTGGGGGGGCTCCCCCCAGCGCTGGTTTTGGGGCAGGACCCCTCCCCCCGCAGCCCCTTTATAACACACAAAATGGGGTTCAATAAAGCAGGTTGTCTCGGCTCCGCCCACCCCCGCTTCGGGTCTTTCCGGCGCCGTTCGGAAGGGTTCGGGTTGCTGCCCCTCGCCCCGCCCCTCTCCCTTCGGTTCCTTTCGGCGCCACTCGCCGTGCCCCGCCCCTCGGCCTTCTCCGCCAGTCCCCGCCCTCGCCGCCACTCGGCTATTTCCGCCTCCCCAATCCAGAACCAGTCTCCAGCAAGCCGCACGCGGCTTCTAATTATCCCCCGCCCCAAACACCTCATTAACGCTAATTAACCCCCCTCCGTCTCACCAGCACTCATTAACTACCCCCCAGCGGCTCGGGGACCTGCCTAAACCACCCTCGAGGGCCAGTGTCACCCCCCAACCCCCCTCAAACTCCTTGAAATCCCCCCCAAACTCTAAAAAACCCCCATAAAAGAGCCCCCAAAAGCCACCAAATGGCCCCAGTTTCGGTGCTTTTTACTGAGGTGGGGGCTCAGGAGTTGGCGTTGGGGCCCTTCTTCTTGCCGAAGCCAGGGACGACATTCACGAAGCGGCGGTTGTACTGCATGCGCCGCTTGGCCCGGCCCGTCTTCTTCTTCTTCTTCTCCTGCTTGGCCACCTGGAGGGGGAAAGGGGGGATCCCCAAAATCATGAGAGCCCCCCAAAACCGTGGGGAACCCCCTAAAGTTGGGGGGAGCCCCCCCAAATGCTCACCTTGGGGGTCTGGCCCCTCACTTTGCCAGCACGGGCAAGGGAACCATGGACTTTCCCTGTGGGGGGAGAAGGAAAACGGGGCATTAGGGAGTGCGGTTGGCTCATTAAGCTAACGAGCGCCCCGATAATTAGCCACCCTGCCTCGAAACGTACCCCCCAGGAGGCGCGTGGAGAGCTCCAGGGTGGCGAATTCCGGGAGGGGGCTCTGTCCCAGCACGGCGTCATCGTCCAGGGGGGTCCCACCCCACAGCAGCACTTGCTCCTCGGGGGGGACGCCCACCAGCGCCGCCACCCGCGCCTGGGGGGGGAACGGGACATGGGGGGGTCAGTCACCCCAAAAAGGGTCTTATTTGGGGGGGGGATGGGAGACACACACATGACCCTTTCCAAATTTCTACTCACCTTGATTTGGGCGACGGTCTCGGCGCTGGAGACCTCGAGGGTGTGGAGGGACTGGGCACGGATGAAGAGCTGCATGGTGAGCTGGGGGGGAAAGGGTTAGGGGGTCCCCCCTCCAAAAAAATAGGGGGGGGACCCGCAGGAATGAGGGGGGGTGAGGGGGTTGTTACTGCTGCCCCCCAGCTCGAGACACCCCAGGGTGCCGCCCTAGGAGTCTCCTGGTCCCCACGTCTCTGCCAGGGGTGAATGTTTGGGGGGGCTGGGAATATTTTGGGGCACTGGGGTGGTGTTTGGGGTTGTTGGGGGGCAGAAGGTGTTTGGGGGATCAAGGGGATTTTTGGAGGGGTTGGGGGGTGTTTTGGATGCATTTTGGAGGGTCAGGGGGGTGTTTGGGGGGGGTCAGGGGGTGTATGGGGGGATCGGGGGGTGTTTGAGTGCAGCTGGAGAGTGTTTTGGGGGGGGCAGGGTGTGTTTTAGGGTACCAGGGGGTGTTTTAGGGGTGTGTGGGGGTGTTCTGGGGCAGCTGGGGAGTGTTTTGGGGGGGTCAGGGCATGTTCTCTGCGGCCACTCCCCGCCCAAAGGGACTTTGGCACCTGGCAAAGGCCCCTGGGGACGCAGGGCCGTGACGCCGAGGGGGGGGAACGGACACGGCCCACCGGTGACACTGGTAGCACCTGGGGGTGCCTTCCCCCCCCCCCAACACCCTCAGAGCCCCCCCAGGTCTCACAGCCGCCCCCACAGCCCCCCAGTAACCCCCCAAGGCCTCACAGACCCCCCCAAACACCCGAAGGCCTCCCACATCCTCCCTACCCCCCCCAGACCCCCCAATAACCCTCCATCCTCCCCCCAAGACCCTTCCCAAGCCCTCGGAGTCCCCCAATAACCCTCCGGACCCCCCCCAAACCCCCTCGGGCCGCGGCCCCACCTCAGCGTCTCCTCAGCAGAACCGCGCCGCGGAAAAGACGGTTCTGCGCATGCGTGGGAGCCGCGGCGGCGGCGTGCTGACGTCACGCGTGCGTGCGTGCCGACAGCGGGAAGAAGGCGGTGACAAGATGGCGGCGATGGCGGCCTTAGGGCGGCGGTTGCGGGCGCTCGGCCGGGCGGTGGGGTGGAGGGGGGTGCAGGTAGGGGGTCGGGGTGCGGTTGGGGGGGGGAAATGGGGGCTTGGGGGGGCGAGGGGGGTTTGGGGGGCAGGGGAGGGTTTTGAGGGGAGCGAAGGAGGGGTTTGGGGGGCGGGGGGGTGTGTCCTGAGGGGAGATGGCGGCGGGGAGGGGGGTGTTCTGAGGGGAGATGGGGGGACTTCTAGAGAGAAGGGGGGAGATTTCGCGATGGGGGGGCTCCAGGGAGGAAATTGGGGACGATGGAGGGGGAATTTTTTTTGGGGGGGGGCCTGCTCAGGTGTGGGGGTTACACCCTGCTGTCCCCCCTCCCCCTCCTTTCCCTTCCCAGGGAGCGCCCCCCCCAACCCAGCTCCCCCCCCAACCCACCGAGGACCCCCCCACTGTGCTGGAGTCGACGGCCGACTACGCCTTCGTGGAGAGGCTGCTGCCCCCCACCCGCGTCCCCGACCCCCCCCCGCACCCCACCTACCCCACCCCCTCGGGCTGGAGCCCCCCCAGAGGTCAGTTTTGGGGGGGGAGGCAAAGTCCCCCCTTTTTGTGTCACGTCCCGTCCCCCCCCCCGGGCAAATTGATGCAAAGCTCTAATTAATGGCATTTACCCGCCAGTGTAAAATTACTCGCCCGGGGAGGGGGGGGGGGGGCGCAATTGGGGGGTATTTACTGTTGTGGGAATCATTGGGGGGTGGTATTTACCTCGGGGGGGGGCAACAGTGGGGTATTTACCCCCAGGACCATAATCTCCCACCGTGGGGGGGGGGGGGGGGTAGTTACTCCTGGAAGGGTGATGGGGGGGGGGATAGTTACTGCTGGTGGGGGCGCAATGGGGGTATTTAATCTTGGGGGTGTACTTATGTCAGGGCGGGGGGCTCTTTACTCCTGGTTAGGGGATTATTTACCCCCAGAGGGTAACTAAGGGGATTTATTTACCCCGGGGGGGGGGTAATTACCCCTGGGGGGGGGCTGACAAGGAACATTTACCCCTGGGGATGGGGGGGGGGGAGGGGGAGATATTTACTCTCAGGGAAGGGATTATTTACTCTCAGAGGGCAATTAAGGGGGGGGTGTTTACCCCAAGGGGGGGTAGTTACCCCCGGAGGGGTCGGTTAAGGCACATCTACCCCCGGGGGTGGGAGGCATGTATTCCCAGGGATTATTTGCCCCCAGGGAGGCTATTTAGCCCAAGGGGGGGTAATTCCTGCCCCCAGGGTTGTTATTAACCCCTCAGCGGGGGCTACAGTTACCGTTGCCCCCCCCCAGGCCCTCCCCCGGCATTACCGTACTTCATCCGCCGCTCCCGGCTCCACAACCTGCCTGTCTACCCCCACCTGGTGAAGGGCAACCGGCGCCTCACCGAGCTGCGGCACATCGAGGGGGACATCTGGGTAAGGAGACGATTTGGGGATGCCGGGGGGGGGGTACGGTGGGGTTTTTGGGGTGCTAACAGACCCCCCCTTTCCCCTCCCCAGGCACTGGAGCGAGACCTGCGAGAGTTTTTGGGGGGGCTGGGGGTGAAGGAGCTGGAGGTGCAGGTGAACGAGGTGACGGGGAGCCTGCGGCTGAAGGGGCACTGGGAGCGGGAGCTGCGGGACTGGTTGCTGCAAAAGGGCTTTTAGCACCACAAAATATATCAGGGTGGACCCCAAGAGTGACCCCGAGGTGCTGGGGAACGGGGGGGCACCCCAAATTGGAGGGGAAGCCGCTCGTGACGCAGGGGGGACGCCAAAACGGAGGCGAAGGTGCTGAGGAGATTCTAAAATGGAAGCGAAGTTGTTTGCAGCAGAGCGGGGGAACACACGCAAAATGGGGGTGAAGGACCCCAAAATGGGATGGAAAGTCACTCACGAGGGGTGGGGGTGTCCAAACGGGGTGAAGCTGCTCAAAAGTTGGGGGGTGACCCCAGAATGAAGGCAAAGCCACTCGTGAGCAGTGGGGGACCCCCAAAAACCTGCTTGGGAATGGCAGAGGGTCCTCCCAAAATGGTTTGGAAAGCTGCTCACGAGGGGTGGGGCACCCCAAAAATTGACGTGAAGCTGCTTGCGAGCCCCAAAACAGGGTCCAAGCCCCTTGTGAGGAGCAGAAGCACGGGATGTAGAACTGCTTGCAAGCAGCAGGGGACCCCGAAATCAAGTCAAACCCACTTGCGAACAGCAGGATACCCCAAAAACGGAGTCAGTCCCCCTCCTGAGCACCAGAGGCACCCCAAAATGGGGTCCAAGCTCCTCTTGAGTGGCGGAGACACCCCAAAATGGAGTCCAAGCCCCTTGCAAGGGACAGAGGTGCCCCAAAATGGCGTCCAGGGTCCTCACGAGGGGCAGAGACACCCCAGAACTGGGTCCAAGCCCCTTGCAAGTGGTGGAGGCACCCCAAAATGGAGTCCAAGGCTCTCATGAGGGGCAGAAGCACCCCAAAACAGGATGTAAAGCTGCCTACGAGCGGCAGGGGATCCCAAAAACCGAGTCAAACCCCCTGTTGAGGGGAAGAGGCTCCCCAAAACAAGACAGAGACCTACTCCCAAGTGGCGGGTACCCCAAAACAGCATCACCCCCCTTATCGCAAGCCCCCCCCGGTGACTGCCAAAACCAAAATAAAACTCTGCCTGGGGCCTCCTCGCAGTGCCGTCTCTTTGTTTATTTACATCCCCCCCTGCCTCTGCCTCATTGCAAAGGCACGGGGTGGGAGGGGGGGGGCAAAAAAAATGTACAGAAATGTGTTTTTACTAAAGGGAGGGTTTAGAAAAGGGGGTGGGGGGCAAAGTTGGGGCGTCCCCGGCTCAGCTCTGCGAGTAGTACTGGTTGTAGTTCCACGGCGTCTGGTAGCTGTAGGCGCCGTAGCCGTGCTGCTGCAGGGACAGAGGGGGGGTCGTCAGCGTCGCCCCCACCCCACCGCAGCCCCAGGGCTCCCCCCTGGCCCCCCTCGGCCCCCCACCAACCTGGTACCAGTAGTTGTAGGTGGAGGGGTTGGAGCCCACGTCCCCTCCGGACGTGGAGAAGTTGAGGGGACCCAAAAGGCCAGCGGCTTCGTCGGGGCGGAGGCGTTTGTCGTCGGGTTCGTCTGAGCTGGGGGGGCGACGGGGGGAGAGAGGGATGAGAAGGGTGGGAAAAGGGGGTGAATCGGGGACCAAAATGGGAGAAGTCAGGCAGAAATTAGGGGATAAAAGGGCAGAAGTTGGGCAGAAAAGGGGGAAAAGCAAGGATAAAAGGGCACAAATTGGGTGGTCAAAATGGGAGAAGTTGGAGGACAAAAGGGGGAAAATTGGGGATAAAAGGGGGAAAATAGGGCAGAAAGGGGCAGAAATTGGAGTATAAAAGGGGAGAAATCAGGCAGAAGTTGGAGGATGAAAGGGCAGGAATTGGGGGATAAAAGGGGATATATGGGGGATATAAGAAGGCGTGAATTTTGGATAAAAGAGGATTTGGGGAACTAAAGAGAAGAAATCAGGGGCACAAAAGGGCAGAAATAGGATTAGAGTAGAGGGACCAGAGGATAAAAGGAAAATTTGAGATAGAAGGAGAATTCAGGGGGATTAAAGAGGAGAAACTGGATAAAAAGGGGAGAAATTGGGGGATAAAAGGACAAAGGCGGCATAAAAGGGGAGAAATTGGGGGATAGAGGGCAGAATTGGGATTAAAGGAGAGAGGCTGGAGGATGAAAAGAATCTGGGATAAAAGGGGAGAAATTGGGGGATAAAAAGGAGCAAAGTCAGGGGGTTAAAAGAAGAGAAACCAGGGGACAAAACTGGGTGAAAATGTGGTGAAAATGAGGGAATAGAGAGGCAACAAATGGGGGGCTAAGAAAGGGGAGAACTCACGGGATAGAAGTGGCAGAAGTTGGGGTAAAAGGGGTGAAGTTGGGATTAAAGCAGTGAAATTGGGGGTTAAAAATGGATGAAAAGGGGGAATAAAAGAAAAAAATCGGGATAGAAGGGAAAAAAATCAAGAGGGGGGAATTCAGGGGGGTAAAAGGAGAAACTGGGAATAAAAGGAGTAAAATTGGGGGATAAAAAGAAGGTGGGATAAAAGGGGAGAATTTGGGATAAAAAGGGGCAAAATGTGGAGAAGTTGGGGGAAAAATGGTGAAATTGGGGGACAGAGGGGGAGAAGTTCAGGGGATAAAGGAGAAACTGGGACACAAAATGGGAGAAATGGGGGGACAAAAGGGTCCCCTCACCCATTTTCGGGGGCCCTCTTGCGCGCCGCGTGCTGCTTGAGGATCTTCTGGTGCTCGTCGTAAGCCGTCAGCAAGCTGTGGGGGGGAAGCGGGGAGAGCTCAGGGTGGGGGGGTCACGACGTGGAGGCGACCAAGGCCCTTTTGGGGCCACCGCGGTGCTTTTTGGGGTGTCTTTTCCCCCCCTCCCTGGATATCCAACCTGTGTATGCTGGAGCCAAAATCCTCGAGGAACTCGACGCGGCGTTGGGAGAAGATGAGTTTGGCTTCATCGGGGAGGGGGCTGCGCAGCGCCCGCTCGAAGCAGCTCATGGTGTTGCCTTCGTTTTGTCGGACGTCAGCCCCGAATTCCATTTCCAGGAGGTTGGCGTGGAGGCGGGCGTTGTCCTGCACCCACCGCCACATCAGATTTTCGGGGGGGAGCGGGGGAGAGGGATGATGATGACCCCAAGGGGGTTTGGGGAGCGCCCCCCGTGAGGTTCTGGGGTCCTCAGTAGGGTTTGGAGAGCCCCCGGTGTGATTTGGAGAGCCCTGAGGGCATTCATGGGGTTCCCCAGGGGGTTTGGAGAGCCCCCCCCATAAGGTTATGGGGTCCCTGATGGGGTTTGGGGACCCCTGAGTGGGGCTGTGGGGTCCCAAGAGGGTTTTGGGGACCCCTCAGTGGGTCTAAAATGTCCCAAGGAGGGTTTGGAGAGCCCCAAGTAGGTTTGTGGGGTCCCCAATGGGGTTTGGAGAGCCCCCCCGTAAGGTTATGGGATCCTCAGTGGGGTTTGGAAACCCCTGAGTGGGGCTGTGGGGTCCCGAGAGGGTTTTGGGGAGCCCCCAGGGGGTCTGTGGGGTCCCGAGAGGGTTCTGGGGAACCCCAGGGGGTCTGTGGGGTCCGCAATGGGGTTTGGAGACCCCCGCCGAGGTTATGGGATCCCCAATGGGGTTAGCGGACCCCAAGTGAAGCTGTGGGGTCCTGAGAGGGTTTTGGGGAACCCCCAGAGGGTCTGCGGGGTCCTGAGAGAGTTTTGGGGGACCCCAAAGGTATTTGTGGGGTCCTTACTGGGGTTTGGAGAGCGCCAAGGGCATCCGTGAGGCCCCAGGTGGGATTTAGGGAGCCCTCAGTGGGTTTGGGGGCACCCGAGCCGTATTTATAGAGCCCCTGCGGTGGTTGCGGGGCCCCCAAATCAGGGTTACGGAGCCCCACAACGAGTTTTTTGGGGCCTCCAAGAATTTCTAGAGCCCCAAAGGGGGTTTGTAGGTCCCCAAAAAAGGGTTTTACAGGGTCTGTTGAGCCTCCAGCTCCCTGAGACGACATCCAAGTGATCACACCATTTCCGAGGGAGCTGAAATCCCGTCCCACTCTCTCCCCTGCCCCGCCCCCGGTGCTCATTAGAAGTACCCTAACGAGCCTTTCCGCCTCACCGGATCCTTTTCCAGGGCGTCCACCAGCACTTTGCGAGCTTTGCCAAGGTTTTTCTGCACCTTGCAGGCTTGCCGAGCCAATTTGACGGCGTAGAAGGAAGCGAGGGGCAGCCCTTCATTAGCATGCATGGCTTCCAACAGCAACGCCTCCGCCTCTTCCAGGTTTCCCTGTCGTCGTTCCAGACTGACGCGGCGTAAGCGGACCATCGCCAAACCCGGCACTACCTCCTCAAAGCAGCGCAGGATACGCCGGGCTTCATCCAAATTCCCTGGAGAGGGCAGAGATGTTGGGGGGCGTCCCACAGGCAGCCTCGTCGCCTCCCGGTAAATCCGGTGGCAAGACAAGATGGGATTTAGGGATAAATTAAAGTGGTTTGGGCTTCTTCCCAGTTCACTGTGGGGCACAGATGGGGACGGGGGCGCACTGTGGGGCACAGATGGGGACGGGGGCGGTTATGGGGGTCTCCGGGGCAGCTATCGCCCTTTGCTTGCAGCCCCGTCTCTTCTCATTAAAGCAATGGTATCGTGAACAGGTTTTGGGGCTAAATAAAGCGGTTTGGGTTTCCTCCAGGTGCCCTGCAGGGCACAGACAGGGACGAGAGCAGTTGTGGGGATCCCCAGGTGGCGTTTTGGGGTGAAATGCAGCATCTCAGCCCAAAAAAGGGGAGTATTTGTGGGTGAAATGCTACGTGTCGGCCCCAAACAAGGAGCATTCCGGGGTGAAATGCAGTCCCTTTGCCTCAAAATGGAGTGTTTGGGGGTGAAATGAAGACTCTGTGCCCCAAAATGAATCATTTTGGGGTGAAATGTGGCCCCTCTGCCCAAAAATGCAGCAGTTTGGGGTGAAATTTGACATCTCGGCCCAGAAGATGAGTATTTTGGGGTGAGATACAGTATTTCAGCCAAAAAACCCGAGTGTTTCGGGGTGAAATGCGACCCCACCACCTGAAAACAGCAGATTTCGGGGCAACATGCAGCTTCTCAGCCCAAAACTAAAGTGTTTTGGGGTGAAATGTAGCCCCTCTTCCCAAAAAAGTAGCCTTTTAGGGTTGAAATACAGCACCTGCGCCACAAAATGGGAACATTTTGGGGTGAAATTTGACATTTCAGCCCAAAAATGGAGCATTTTGGGGCGAAATGCAGCATGTCAGCCAGAAAACAGAGCATTTTGGGGTGAAGCATGGTGTGTCACCCTGAAAAAAAGTGTTTATCGGTGAAATGTGGCATCTCAGCCCCCAAAAAGGAGCAATTTGGGGTGAAATGTGGCATTTCAGCCTGAAAATAGAGCGTTTTGGGGTGAAATGCATCTCCTTCACCCCAAAAGGGAAGTGTTTTGGGGTGAAATTTGACGTCGCAGTCCAAGAATGGAGCATTCTGGGGCAAAATGCAGCATCTCAGGCCAAAATGGAAGCATTTTGGAATGAAATATGTCTAATTCAGCCCAAAAAAGGAGCCATTTGGAGTGAAACATGGCATCTCAGCCTGAAAATGAAGCATTTTGGGGTGAAATGCATCTTCTCTGCCCCAAAACAGAAGCATTTGGGGATGAAATGCAGTCCGCCAGCCCAAGGAGAGAGTGGTTTGGGGTGAAACGCAGCCTTTCCGCCCCAAAACAGAGCATTTTGGGGTGAAATCTGATGTTTTGGCACAAAACCAGTGTTTTGGGGTGATGTATCTCATTTCATCCCCCCAAAAAGAAGGAAATTGGGGAGAAATACAGCGCCTCAGCCCAAAAACAGAGTGCTTGGGGGCAAAATGCGGCCTCTCCACCTAAAACAGGCACATTTAGTAGTGAAATGTGGCATCTTAGCTCAAAAATGGGGCAGTTTTGGGGCCAGCCATGGCCCTGCGCCCCAAAAAGTCCCGTTTCAGATCCTGCCGCCCCTCCCCGCACCCGAAAAATTGTCCGTTTTGGGGCTACTTCACCTTGTTTCTCCTCAAAAGCGGCCCAGAGAAGGTGGATGTTGGGTTTTCTGGGCAGATGATAACCGCATGCTCGCTGAAAAACGCTCCTGGCTCCTGTCACCGTGTGATTTTCCAAATACTTGGTGTACTGCAGGAAAAAAAAAAGGCGGAAAAAGGGGGGGGGAACAGACAGACGGACGCGTGAGCATCCCCCCGCCGCCCGGCCGGGCGGGGATGTGCTAAATCGGGTGGGGGGCACTCACGTTAAGACCCCTCTCTTCCGAATTTCCTGCGCCCTCTTAGGCAGGGGGAAGGTGCCGTGGGCGGGTAAAAAAGCAGCAGCGGAATTTAAAAAAAGGGTGTTAGAATGGTGGTTTTTAGAAGAAAAAGAGTTAAAAACAGCCCCCGCCAGCCGTTGGGGGGGGGTAAAGGGGGATTAAAAAAACCAAAACAAACCCCCAAACGAACCTGTTTTTCTCTTGGGGTGGGGTTTTTTTTCTTTTGGGGGATTTGGGGAGGGGGCGGGCGGCGGGAGGGATGTTTTGGGTGTTTTTGGGGGGAAAGACGGGATCCAGCTGTGGGAAAACGGAGAGCGGGGATGGGATGGGGGGGCCATTGAGGCGGTCTCACCTTGATCCAAAACTCCTCGTAGAGGGCGCAGGCGATGACGCAACGTTCAAAGAGGACGATGGTGCGTTCGTGCGAGCCGGCTGCCATTTCGTAATCCAAATAATCCCGCCAATTCCGTAACTGAGCCCTTTCCAACGGTTTCACGTGGAAATAGGGACGTTTGATCTGTTGGGGAAAAATTGGGGCGCAGACGTGAAAACGGGGTGACAGTGTTTTGGGAAGGGGAAAGGGGTAGATGGGGGGGACGGGACGACCGAACACTCGTCCTCCTACCCCGTCCTCGAAATTCCAACGTTTGCTGACTTCCGCCTCGTTTTGAGCGTAGATTTGTTGCCGCATGGAGATCACCAGCTCCCGGATTTTTTCCTGGTCTAGATCCTCCTGGGAATTAAATGGGATACAGGTGAGAAATTGGGGGGTCTCCAAAGACCCCCATGCACACCCCCAGGACCCTCCTTTGGGTGCTTACCTGGGTGTCGGTCGCTGCCGCTTTCCCCTCCACGCCGGGGGGCAGATCCTCTCCCGGCGGCGCTTCCGTCCCTTCCGGCTCCGGCGGTTTTGGCACGGGATCGGTGGCCAGCTTGGATTGGACCCACAGAAGCTCCTCCGGGGACAAGATGTCTTTCGGGGGGTTGTGGAGAACGTGCTCCTTGAACCTGGAGGGGAGGGTCAAACTGGGGAGGGGGACACAAGACCCCCAGCAGTCCTGGCACAGGGAATGGTGCGGATTTGGTCACTGCGCAATCTTCTACAGGGATGTTTTATCGCCACAGGCGTTTTCCGTGGGGATATTTTGCCGCTGCGGGTATAATTTTCCGCAGGGCGTATTTTATCGCTATGGGTATTTTCCACAGAAACTTTTCTACCACTGCAACTATTATTTTACCTGGAACCATTTTACCATCACAGGTATTTTCTACAAGGAATTATTTTGCTTCCACGCCTATTTTCCACAGGGATACTGCACCACCAGGATGTTTTGCCATCATGGATCTCTTTCCATGGGGGACTTTTTGCCGCCACGGGAGTATTTTTCACACCGGAGCGGGTACGTACTTCTCCCAGTGATGGTTGTAGAGCTGCGTGGGCATGGAGAGGACGCGGTCGTAGATACCAGTGACGGCACGCAGGTCTCCTTGTTCCCGTTCCCATTCCACGTAGAGTTCCCACAATTTATCCGAGCGGAAATCCATGCCGGCCGCTGCCACTGCTGCCTCGAAGACGCTAACGGGAGAAAGATGAGGAAGTGGGATGGGCAGCGGCGATCACTGATGCCATCTGCCACATCACCTGGCACTTACCCACGGATTTTTTGGATGGATTCGGGAAGATTCATGTCCAGGGTGGATTGGAGGTAGGAGATGTAGTGGATCCACAGGTCCATGCTGAGGGGGATGGACTGCAGCCCCCGCTCAAAAACCTGCCGGGGGGACGACACTGAGCGTCACCGACTGACCCCACACAGGACAGGGGACCCCAAACGGGTTGGGGTACCCAACACTGTGCCAAAAAATAGGGTGAAACAACCCAAAATGCCGTTAAGGAGGCTGGAAACAAGGGGTGAGAACAGTCGGTGATGCCCCAAAATAGGTTGGAAATCCCATTTTGCCAACAAAAGCAGCATGGAAATGGTGTGGAGATGTCCAAAAGACGCCAGGGACCCCCCAGATCCCCACTCTGCCCACCAAAGAGGGCAAAACAGGGGGGTAACACCCCAAAAACCAGCATGGGGACCCCCCCACCGCACCTCCTCTGTCTCCCGGCTGCAGTCGAAGCGACGCTCCATGTCAGCGTATTTTTTCCAGTAGCCATAGCAGTAGGGGTAGTGGGCGAAGAAGGCGTCGAAGGCTTTGCGGGCAGCAAAGAGGTGGTTCTGCAGGGATTTTTGGGGTGAAAACAGGCAGTTTTGTAACACGAACAAGACCAGTTTAGTATTAGGTGTCTGCTAATAAACTACTTATTAATTGATATTAATAATTACACGTGAGAAATTGCCTTCGTTGCGAGTAAAACCAGCCCTGGGCAGCGGAGGATTCCATGTGGCTTGTGCTGGGGTGAGTTTTAATTAGGGTTGTAATGAGGCTGGTGGCTTGAGATGAGTTTTAACAGGACCAGCAGCTCAGAGCGAGTTTTAACGAAAGTTTTCACGGAGCCGTAGACTTGAGGTGAGTTTTAACGAAGGTTTTAGCAAGACCATAAACTTGGGATGAGTTTTAACAAAGGTTTTAGTGGAGCCATAGACTCAGGATGAGTTTTAGTGAAGGTTTTAGCAAAATCATAAACCTGGGATGAGTTTTAGCAAAGGTTTTAGTGGAGCCATAGACTCGGAATGAGTTTTAACAAAGGTTTTGGTGGAGCCATAGACTCAGGATGAGTTTTAATGAAAGTTTTAATGGGGCAATAGACTCAGGATGAGTTTTAACGAAGGCTTTAACGGCGCCACTGACTCAGAACAAACGTTACTGAAGGTTTAATGGGGACGAAAACTTGGGGTGAATCGTAACGAAAGGTTTAATGGGGCTGGTGGGTTGGGGCGTGGTTTAGTTAAGGTTTTAGCGGAGCCGTTGCATCTTAATGAAGATTTTTACTGACCTCTTGCTCCACGTACTGCAGGAGCTCGGTCCAGGCGGTGAAGTCGTGGGGGTTGTTGCGTGCCGCCTGCCAAAACTTCTCAAACTCGAGGGGATAGGAGAGGGTGGGCTCCTCCGCGGGGGGCTCAGGTTCCCGGGGGGGCGGGGGTTCCTCGGGAGCAGCCGGGGGGGGCTCCTCGGGCTCAGGGGGGGCAGCGGTGGCACCGTTGCAGCTCTGAGGGACGGGGGGGGGAACGGCAGCATCGCTGCGCTCCTCTTCGGTGGGGCTGGGGGCTGGGGGCGGCAGTTCTGCCACAGGGGCTGGGGAACACACACACAGTGATGCACCGTTACCCATGGGTGGCCTCGTCCCAGGGGTTGGGGGAGTTGGGGGTGCCCAGGAACCTAACTGGGGTCCCTTTGCTCAGCCCCCCTACTCCCCTCCCACTTTGGTCCCCACTGCAGCACCCCCAACCCCATCCCACCCCATTAACCTCCCCTCTCAGCTCCACATCCCCCCCCCCCATGTTGCCTGCCCCACAGCGTCCCAGCCCACATCCCCTGCCCCATGGCCCCCCCAACCCACACCCGCTGCCCCATAGCCCCCCTCCCACACACATCCCCTGCCCCACGGCCTCCCCCCCCCCCCCATTCCCCTGCCCCATAGCCCCCCTCCCACACACATCCCCTACCCCACGGCCGCCCCCACCCCCATTAATCCCCGGTTCCCCCCCCCAAGCGCCCTCTGCCCCCAGACCTGCCCCAAACTCCCCCTCCCCGCCCTCCTGCTCACCGGGAGTCCCGCTGCCGCCGTCCCCGCCCTCCCCCAGCGCTCCCTCGGCCCCACCGCGGCCCGGGCTGGCCGGAGCCTCCGGCCCCTCCGCCGCCATTTCGCCGCGACGCTACGTCAGCGCGCATGCGCGGCGCCGGGCCCCGGATGAAGCGGCCAGTGAGGCGGTGGGCGGGCCGGAGCGGCGATGGGGGCGGAGCGAGGAGCCCGCAGCGCCGCCTGCGGGGCGGGAGGAGCTACAGAGACGAGCGGGGAGGCGGCCATAGAGACGAGGGAAGCGGCTAGAGCGATTTCCGGTTTCTCTTCCAATGCCACAGAGACAGCGCGGGAAGAGAGGCCAGAGCGGCCCGGAGGCTCCGTGACAACCATAGAGACTTTGGGATTTCTTTTTGCGGGGGGTAGGGGGGTGGGGGGGTGTGAAGACAGACCACAGCGGTCAAGCGGCTCTTGAACAACCGCAGGGGAAGGAACCATGGCTCGGTGGGGACCAGCGAGACAACGCAGCGGGCCTACAGCTGCCAGCCACCGTCTTGACCAAGGGAAGAGCGCCAAGCTTTACTGCAACCTTTATTCCGCTGTATTTACAATTAAGCTATTAAAAATTTATACATTATTTACAAATTAAATAATTCCTCCAACGCCGACGCCACCCGAAAGGGAAAGGAAATTGTTTTGGGGTGAAAGGGAGCGGTTTTGGGGTCAAACGTCCCCAGCCCAGTCGCCTGCATGTCTTCGGTCCCTCCCCCTTCCCGTGGTTTCCACCCCAAAATGAAGGAAATTCTGAAGAATCCACAAAAAAACCCACAAACAAACCCCAACGCCAAACAGAACTGGCCACAAAAATTCATCATTTTGGCTCCAAATGTTTAAAAAAAAAAAGGGGTTAGAAAAATGAACTCCCCAAAGCAGCTCCGCAGTGATCTCCCACCACTGCTTCGTTATTGCCAATTTCCTCGTTAATACGCTCAAGCCTGGGGCAAGGAGAACCAAAACTTTAAGGGTAGGGAGAAAAAAAAAAATCAGCCTCATTACCGAAAATAACCAATCCTGCTCCTCCCCACCCCCCAAAAAAATCACCCGCCGCCACCTCCTCACCACACGCCGTCCTCTCGCTGCCACCAGTTTTGGTGCAAAAAAATGCCGTTTTTCACCCCAAAACGCTCCGGCTGCCGCTGTCTCCGAACGCGGTTTTATTTTTTTCCCTGAGATATTTGGGCTCCTCGAAGCCCTTTTCGGTTCAAAGAGGCACTGAAGAGTCATGGCATCCCTGGAGCGGAGAAGAAATGTGGCAAAGAGGCAGCGGTGCCAGATTTTTTTTTTTTTTGGCAAAGGCGCCGGCGGCGCCTCTCCGGCATGGTGTCGCCTCGCTGGTGCAATGCCAGAGCCATCGCCGACCGCTGGCGAAAGGAAACGAGGCAAAAATTTTACGGCTGGGAGGTGGCCAGTGACCAAGAGACCAAAAAAAGAAGCACCTCCCAGCACCGTCAGCAGAGCGAAACTGATAAAAACCAGTTTGGGCGCACTGTGGCACCAGTTAGGGACTGGTCAGGTTCAGGCGGAGCATTCCGGGGTTTATTAAGTTGCCGTGCGGTGCCAGAGAGGCACCAATCGGCACATGGTTCCCCCAATGGGCTCGAAGGGGGGGATATTTCGGTGCGGGAAGCAGCTTTCCCCGGAGGGTGATGGGTTAATACTGTTAACGAGCTTGTTTGCTAACAACAGGGGTGGGAGGTGAAAGCCGGGGAGGGGTCACCCCAAAATCCCAGGGACCCCGGTAATGCGGTGGCAACTCAAAGCCGACGCAGCTCGAGGCGGTTTCGGCTGCGTTGATGCCACCGGTGACGACCTGCTCTGCAGCTGGGAGTGCCTGGAGATGACTTTGGGTTAAAAATGGGCCATTCTGAGCAATTTTAAGTGGCACCAGCACTCGCTTGATCACCGTCACCGCAATCAAACCCCATCCTTAATTACCACCCCGAAGCGGGCATGGTTACCCCAATACACGCAACTACCGGTTCCAAAACACACACCAGATCCTGGCTCACTGGAGAGGTAGAGAGAATTGGGGTGAAAAAAGGGAAAAAGAGGGAAAAACGGGTCAAGACACGTGGCCGTTTGCCACGTTGCCATGGAAAAAGGGCCAGCAATGTTTTAGGGGCACCAACAGGCGCAGCCGGGAATCGGTTTTGCTTCCGGACCGGGATTTTGGTGGAAAACAGGGGGAAAAAACAAGGCAGAAAAAGAGGCGCCGTTCGGCTTGTGGCGTCCAAGGCTCCGGAAACGCCGAGGACGAGGGGTCGGCAACCCCGAAACGGCGTCCGCGGCGCATCCACAGCACACAACCGGCGGGCATCAGTGCGAGGTTGCCGGTGGCGACGCCAGTTTCTGTAGCCGGCGGCGGCGGAGTTCCGCCGTGTCGGGTTCATCCAGCGAGGACGAGCCTTCGCCACCGTCCTCCTCCTCTTCTTCCTCCTCGGCGGTGAAGCCTTCGGCGCCCGCTGGCACGGTGGGATCTGGTAAAGGGGAAAGGCACCAGTTTAGCATCCGGTAAAACCGGTAAACCCAGTTTTAACCGCGAGCTAGGCCCAGGATCAGTGTTTTGCCAGGAGATGGGCTCCCCGTGGTGTGTTAATAGGGGATTTGACTTTTTGAAGAGAAGACACTGGGGCTACATGCGGCTAATTAACAGAGAAATTAACAACCATGGTAATTAGCCGGCGACGCAGAAATTATACTTAGACGGTTATAAAAGGGTATGGGGCAGTTTGGGGGGGCAGTCAGACCCCCCAGGATCCCCGTCCCGTGTGTCGTCGTCCCCCCCCCCCCCCCCCAGCGCTGACAGTCTCTCCCGGGGTGCTTCCCCCGCCCCACCGGTTCCTCACGCACCAGCGGCAGCCATGGTGCCGGCACTGCTGGTGGTGGTTGCAGATGCCAAAGGGCTGCCGGGCGAGCGGAGCGAGGTGGGCTCCTCGGCGGGGGTCTCGCGGGTGGAGGGGGGGCGGGAAGCGACAGGCCGGGGCGACCTGGAGGGGAGAAAATGAAACAATAAATCAAGATTTGGGGCAATTTCAGAGATTTTTTTAGGCAGGGTGCAGCCTTGCCATAACCAAATCTTGCCTGCCTGCTCTAGACACCCCTGAACCCCCCCCTTTTTTTTTTTTTTGGCGAAGTTACCCAATGGTGGCCAGGACCGTCAGGTATTGGTTGATCTGCACCATGGCAGCGTCGAGGAGGGTGTGAATGTTCTGTAGACACTGTAACCGCGCTTCCAGGTTTTGCCGATCATGGCCCTCCATGGCTCGAAGTTCTTCCTCCGTCAAGCCGGCAAACCCGGCCGGCGGCACCGGCATCGGCGGAAAGCCTGTGGTGAGAAGAGGGGTGAGGGGAAGAGCCCCAGGGGTTGAACCCCCAAATCCTTCCCCACCCGTCTTACCGAAGAGGGGTGGCCACGGCATTCCCATCCACGGCGGTGGCAAAGGAAGACCCGGCACCGTCCCTGCCGCGGCGGCTTCCGATCCGGCATTGGCAGAGTCACCGGGACGGGCAGCTGCAGTGACAAGAGGGACGTTGAGGGTGGCAGGGGAGGAGGGAGCCCCATTTCAGCAGCGCCGACCCCTCAGATTTCAGGAGAAAACTCACCCGAAGCAGTGCCGGAGCTCGGCGCAGGGTTATCGGCGCTGGTGGGCGGTTGAACGCCGGGAACCGGTGGGAAGGGACCAACCGGTGGCCAGAAGGGAAACATGCCCGGGGGGAAGGGGGGAAGGATTCCCTGGGGGACTGCAGAGGGAGAAGAGGGCGATGAGAGCCCCAAACACCCAAATTTCCTTCACCGCAGCCAGCTGGAACACGCCAGGTCACCGGTTTGATAACCAGGCTTAACCGTGCCAGTAAGAGTTTCCCCAAACCCATGCCGTCACAGGTGGAAATATCACCGGCTCATGCCGCCACCCACGGTGACCTGACTTCCCAACCCCCTTCTCCAGCTGTTTGCTCCTCCAGCGCTGCGGTGAACAACCCTGGCAAAGCTCAGCCGGCACGGTGACAGGTAACTGGCGGTTGGTGGCACCCGTTCCACTGCGGAGGGGTGATATTGGGGTGCAAAAGAGACTCACAGTTGGGGGGCTGAGGAACTTGGGGGGTCTGGGGCGGTGGCGGGGCTTGCTCCGGCGGTTCAGGAGGTGGCTGTGCCGGGAGGGAAGCCCGGAGAACGTCCATGCGGCAGGTGGGACACGTCTGCTGGCGCTGGAACCATGACCGCAGGCAGCTGGAGAGAAGACGGACACCGTTAATCACACAGCAAGGTCACAGTGGTGGCAAAGACCTCCCCAAAACACCCCACCACCACCTCCACAACTGCCAAGCGGGGCTGTTACCTCACCGCCAACACCAAAAATGCCAGAGACGCCGCAATTGAGGGGATGGGGAGAGCGTGCCATCCCCGTTCCTCACTCACCTGGTGTGGAAAATGTGGTTGCAAGGCAAACGCTTGGCGCCTGTCACCATCTCCTCGCGGCAGATGATGCAGACGTTGTCCATGGCCTGCAGCTCTTCCGGCGTGGCGTCAGGGTAGCTGCGCAGGGAGGAGAGTTAGGTGGAAAACGCCGGGAAAAAAAACCCTTCCTGTCATTTTTGGGGGTGTTTGAGGGGGATGTGGGAAGGTAGCCGGACTTCTTGGTCCTCCCCACCGCTAGCCGACCCTTCCTCCTCACTGTTATCCACCAAATTTTTGGTTAAATTAAGCTTTTCGGCAGGAGGAGCTTGAGATATCCACGACCGCGTCACCCTACAGGGTCCTTCCAACCTCTTTCCCGTGCGGCATTTTCCTCAAATTTGGGGGGTTTTTTTTGGGTGGATCCCACCACAAAAGCAACCCCAGAGGAGATGCCGATGGAGCTCAAAGCACTCCGGAAGGGACAGAAGCGGCATTCTCCGTCTTACTCACAGCGTGTTCATGTTGCGGATGGCCCGGCGGGACATGATGGCGTCCGTCACCGCTTTCTTAAACTGCCTGGAAGAAGACAAGGAAGTGGTGGGATCAAGCCGACGGCATGTCAGCAGCCATGCTGGCGCCGGCGGCCGCGTCAAAAGTCACCTCACCTCATTGCCAGGTACATGGGGCGGATGGCGAAGAGCGGGAAGGTGTGGACTTTGATCATGATGGTCATGAAGGCCATGTAGAGGAGGACTTTGATGAAGCCTGGGGGAACGAAGAACATCGGGATCTTATTCTTGGACAACCGAGGGTTGGTTGAGGTGGGACGGGACCTCCGAGGTCATCTGGTTCAACCATCCGCTCAAGTAGGTCACCAGGAGCTGCTTGTCTAAGACCGTGACCCAACGGCTTTTGGGTATCTCCAAGGATGGAGGTGCCACAGCCTCTCTGAGCAACCAATCCCAGCTGTCTCAGCCTCTCCAGTCCCTTCGTCAGCTCGGCAGCCCCTCGTTGGGACATTCGCCAGTCTGTCCCAGTCCCTCTTGGACTGGGGAGCCCAGAAGAGACCTCAGGTCTCCAGGTGTGGCCTCACCACCCCAATCACCTCCCTCAACCAGCTGGCAACCCTCCCGGGGCACCACTGGTCTTCATTGTTGGCTTGTGCTCAACCTGGTGTCCACTAGAACCCCCAGGTGAACCATTGCCCAGCGTATACTCGTGTCAGGCGTTGCTGGACTGGGCCCATCTCTTCTGTTGAACCTTGTGAGGTTCTTCCTGGACCGTTTTTCCAGCTGGAAAAGGTCCCTTGGGATGGTGGCGTGACCCTGTGACACATCAGCCAACCCCTCCTGGTTTGGTGTCACCGGCAAAGCAGCTGATGGGACACTCTGCCCTGCCACCCAGATCGTTAACTAAGATGGATCAGACCTTCAGGTGCTGCTGAGCACCACCCAGACTTCATGCCTTCATTGCTGGATGGCTAATTGGGCTTCATAACGATGTATCAAGCTTTATCGGGTCACACCCAGCTGGGAAGCCCCACCCCCAAAATTGGGTGGGACGAGAAGAAAAAAGGGGGAAAGAGGACAACGTACCCGTGAAGAGCTCTGTGTACAGCATGTAGACGGCTTTGCTGTCCCAAGGGTTCTCGTTCTGCAGGTCGATGGAGTGCAGGACGTACTTGATGAAGATGGTGAGGACCATGGTCATGAGGATGGCATACTGCGGGGAGGAAGAGCGCGGCAGGCTGTGAGGACCAGGCCGAAAAGCCATTTTGTCTGTTCCTGGGGACAGACGTGGAGGTTTGTCCGTCCCCAAGGAGAAGCCATGTCCTACCTCAAAGCCAAAGACAAGCTGGACGGAGGCTCCTCGTGTGAGGATGCTGTGGTACGCGTGGTTAACGAAGAGAAAATCCAGGATTCCCAGGAGGAACATCAGGGCTGTGGTGGGGGAAAGGAATCGGGATGAGGGCATAATGAGGGAAAGAGATAATGAATGTTGAGGTGGGGGGAGACCCCCAAAAACTAAAGCTCCAAGGATCACACCCCAAAACATATCCCACCACAACAGGGGGACCCTCAAGGAGCATCAGTCCCAGAGAGGGCTAAATGGCTCTGCACTAACAAAGGGCCGAATTAACACATCCTGGTAACGAGGGTGTCTCGTTTGAAGCCCCCTCTGTTTCAAGCCACATCTCATGTTCTCATGTCTCACTTAAAAAAAAACCAAACAATTCCTTCAGAATATGATTTTTGTGTTCCTAAATCTGCTTCTCTAGAATCAGAAATATATTTCACCATGGATCCAGCCTCATATTTTTCCCACCCGGCAAAGCTGGAGCTGGTTAAACCCCCAGGAACCCCATCCTGCTCCCTCTGCAGCCCCATTAACACACCCTCATTAACAAGACTGCCCTGATAAGGTTTATCAAGCGCCGATGGTCGCACGCTCGGCTGCACCAGGTTCTTCCCCGGTTGTATGCAAACGCAGTGCCAAAATTATCTTTCCTGACCAGATGCCGGCAACGCGCCAAATGGCAAAGCGCCCACGGCCAGGCAGGATCCGGCCCAGCGTGGAAAAAAGCAAGATACTCACAGACAATACGGAAGTGGAAGAGCCAGGAGATATTGGGGCTCCTTTCCATCTGTAAAAGAGGTGGAGAAAGGGTTGATTTTCCCCAAAAAGGCTTTTTTACACCTGATTTCTTGCCACCCGGCACTCACAAAGTCCACTCGATCTTCGGCCAACCAATGGAAACATTTGAGGAAGAGGAGGAGGGTGAAGAGGGCGACGAAGCGAGGGCTGAAGTCATCCCTGAAAACGGTGAAGGCCAGGCAGGTCTCCGTCACAGCGTACCACGACCGCTCGAGTAGGTGCTGTGGGAGAGGGGGAGACGGTGGGGGGTGCGGTGGGCTTCCCCCCCAGCCTTCGCTCCCCATTTTTGAACCCATAATAGTGCCCAAGGTTCAAAATCCCTGCCAAAACGGAGCCAAAGGACTGTCAGGGTTCAAAATCCCCCCTCAAACAAAGCCAAAGGCCTCTGAGGGTCCAAAATCCCTCCCAAAATGGCATCAAAGGCCTCTCGGGGTTCAAAATCCCCCCCAAAACCTCTCAGTATCCACACGCCCCTGTGGGCTTTAACCCCATGAACAGCACCAATGCTGCCTCCAGCACTGGCAACGGATCCGCCCGTCCCCAGCTCCGAATTTAAACCGTTCCTCGCCATCGCTCACCTCCATCTCCGCTGCCCGCAGCTGCCCGAAAAACACCTTGCCCATAAATTTACCCAGGAGAAAAACCAACACGAAAGCCTGGATGTAGAGAACCTGCGGGGGGAAAAATGGGGAGCGGAAGGAGGTGATGGGGAAGGAAGCGATGGGTAAGAAGCTGTGGCGCAGCCAAAACTCCTTTCAGTGGCAACTGGATGCAGGGGAGAGTTTGGCGCCCCGAATTTGGGTCCTAGGGCATGGAGGAGATAGCAATCAGGTACTGGCTCGGCCCCAACCCTGTTTTGGGGCTGCCCAAGAGCTCCCGCGCGGGCAGGAGGAAGCGGCAGCAACGTCTTCCCACCCTCCCCATGCGCCGATCGGCGCTGCGGCAGCTCTTGGCGCAGGTGCTCACTCTCCCCAGGGGGTCTCCGGTGTTTTCAGTGAGTGCCGTTAAATGGAAAATGACCCATTTTGGTCACCAAAAGCAGAAGTGAGCCATGATAAGAGCTCCCACACCGCCCCCCCCTGGCGCACCACGAAGCCACCGTGCAAGATGGCAGGCCTGTTCCCCATCCCAGCTGTGGGGATTAATTACCCGCTGCTAATTAATTAGCTGGGTACTTACAGCCATGCTGGGGCTGGATTTGGTGAGATAAACCACAGTGGGGTAGAACTGGTGCTTCAGGTAATAGGCATGAGCCACCACCGCTGTTGTCAGCGCCAGGCTCCCCGCCATCACCACCGCCGTGCAGAGCATCTCCCCGGCTCGGCCTGCCAGATTAAAAACCATCAAATCACACCAAAAAAAAGGGATTTTTGCTAAAACCAACCCCCACCCTAATTTAGTGTAATATAGGGGATTAAATGGCCGCCCTCACACCTTCAGGACATGATCAAACCTCTTTTTGGGGCGATTTCTGAGCCTAGCAGGAAAACAAGACCCTACAACTAATGATGCCGTCAACGACTTGATTTAACCTGCTAACAATTCCTGTGAGTAACAAAAAACGTGCAACTTCAGACCGAGCTTTTCTGCCCCAAAAACGCTCCCAGCAGTGCCATCAGCCCGTGTCCTACATACTCAGTGTCACTGGCTGCTGCGTCCCTGCATCCCTTCTCCTGTGGCCCCAAGTGCCACCTCCTTGTCCCCCTACCCTCTCCCTTCCTGCAGTAGGGGACCAGGCACCACTCCCATCCGAGCACCTCTCTGTCCACCTCTCCATGTCCCCCCCTCCACCCCCACCCCAGATCTCCCCTCCCCACTCACACCCCCTCAGGTGCCAAATCAGTCCACTCCCCCCAACTCCCCCAGCCCCACTTGGTGCCCCTACATCCCTCCAAGATCCCCTGTCCCCGCTCACACCGCAGACCCCACGCTCTGACCCACTGCAGGCCCCAACTCCCGCCCCGTGCACCCCCTCACGCCCCCCCATCTCTCTAGCCGTCCCCAACGTCCCCACCTCCGTGTCCCAGACCTCCAGGTGCACCACACGTCCCCCCCATCACGTCCCCTACCCCTGTAGCTGCCCCCTAATGCCCCTCCGCACACGTCGCAGCCCCCTGTGCCCTGCCCACCCTCGGGACCCAACTTTAAGGGCCCCCATGTCCCCCTTCCCCCCTCAAGCCACCTGCGGCCTCCCACCGCGCTCCCCCAGTGCCCCCCAACCCCCCCGCCCCTCTAAGTACCCCCAATACCCCCCGATCCCTCCAAGCCGCCCCCCACATACCCCCACCCTCCAGGTACCCCCCCTCTCCCCATTTCCTTGTATCCCCTCCCAGCCCTCCAGGTGCCCCCCCTCATGTCCCTGCTCCCCCCCACTCCCTCATGTCCCCCCTCCACATATCCTCACGTCCCCTACTCCACCAGTGTCCCAACATGTCACCAGGCCTCCGGGCTCCCCCCTTTCGCTCCAGCTTCCCCTCAAACTCCCCCACTCCCCCCGTGTCCCCCTTCCCACTCACTCACTCAGATCGAGCCCGCCGCCGCGCCCCCCCCCCCCCCCCCCCCCCCCGCTTCCAAGGCCGCTCCCCCACCGGAAGCGTCTCAGTGCGCGACACCTCACTTCCGCCTGGGCCGCACCACCCGCAGCCCGGGGGTGGGTGGGAGTGTGTGTGGGGATCACTTCCTCGCTGCTTTCCCCCCCTACCATAACGGTTCCCCCCCGACGGAGATGCTGAGGGTCTCCCTTCCCCGCCTGCTCTTCACGTGTGGCGTGGAGGGGGGGACCACAACGCCCCCCAACCCGCTGGGCTCTTCCCCCCCCCCCACCCGCACTTGGTACGGTCCCAGCTGCCCCTCAGCCGGCGCTTGTGTGGGCGGGAACGCCAAGGATCCCGTGTCTCGCTCTCATTGGCCAGCCACAGCGGCATTCAACCAATCAGAAAAATCCCCCGCGAGGCGCCGCTTAATCAGCGGCTGTTGCTAGGGCAGGGGGCGGTACGGGCGATGAGTTGCGCTCGGCCTCAGCCCTCCCCGCTCCCCTCGCGGCGCGGCCTATGGCGGGGGGAATAACAACCCCCCATTACCCCCTTCGCAGGCTGGCGGCAGGCCCCGAGTTCCCCTCAGCCACCTGGGGAGACCCAAATTGAGCCGGATTTGCCCTTTTTTCGCCCTTTTTTCATACCTCGCGTCACATCCGATGAGTTTGTGTCCCCACCAGGCGCTTCGCAGCCCTTTTTTTCCTCAGAAAACCCCCAAATCCCTCACCCCGCCCCGCGGGGGGGTGGGGGGGGTAACGCACGCTCTGCCTCCAGCCACCCCACCCTTCACACTTGCCCCCTCACAGAGCCCAGCCTATCAGCGACGCCTCGCCCACCGCTCCACGACTCTCATTGGCTAGCACCGCCCAGCGTCCCGCCTCTCCGCCTTTGACAGGCAGCGGCGGGTAAGGGAGGGGGAGAAGGGGTGGTGGCCTCTTCCTTCTCTGCCTTCTGATTGGCTGGCGCCGCGGGCGCGCTGCCTATAGAAGAGGGCGCCCGCGGGAGGGGTGGGGTCAACTTGGTTCCTCGCACGCGCCGTCGCTCTCTGCTGAGGTGAGAGGAAAATGGCGGGAAAAGGGGTTGGGCGCAGCGAGGCGTCGTCGTTGCTCCCTCAGGTGATTTCTTTGTTTGCTCCAATCTGTGAGGGGAAAAGGGGGATGCCATGAGGTAAACTTACCCCTTTTCACCCTGTTTGCTGAGGGGAGACTGAGCCCTGGCTCTGTGAGGTGAAAACCAGGTTGTAAGTCCTTTTATTTTCTCTTTTCTACTTCATATGCGAGGGAACAATGTGGCATGGTGCTTTATATCTGTTGCGGTGAGGGAAAAGGGTTTTTAGGGGAACATGGAGGGGGGAAATTAAATCTCTCGGGGCTCTGCTGTCCCCAAGTACTATGTCCTTTTGATCCTACCTTTGGGATCAAAGGAGAGGAGGGCAAATACAGCCCTTTAAGTATTATTCTGTTTGCTTGGAAGACTCTCTGAGGAGGGAGAAAGAGGAGAATTATACACCTTTTACCTCATTTAAGCCAGATTTTTGTGTCCCTGAGCACAAGTAAACTGTTTTGAACAGGAGAATGCACTAATATGGGAGTAAAAATGCTCTTTTCTAACCAAGTGTGGTGGTTTGTGAGGGAGCTACCACAATGTCTTTATGTCCTGAGGAGGTGGCAAGCCATGTCTTGGTGGCTGCGTGATAGTAATGCTACCAAAGTGCCTGAAATGAGAAATACAAAATGGTTTTTATTATTTCACTGGTAGTTCTTAGGGTAGTTGTTGAGCAGCTGTGAGGGCGAGATGTGTCCCCTCTTGCTGTGGTGCTGGCTGGTTTGTGGTTGGGCGCTGGGGAGCGGTCATAAATCCTATAAAAACAAGGTGGGTTTTCTTCTTTTATTGAAGATAAGTGTAGCTTTATATTTTGGAGCGTAAACATGTTGTCTTTACCCCTTTGGTTGAGACAAGAGCTAGTCTAACCCAAAATTGTTGCATTTATTGTTTTTTTTAATTCTTTTCAGCATCTAACCCCTGTAGCTGGTATAACAAAAATCCTTCAAATCCCTCAAAGACTGGCACCCTCATAATTAAAGTTTTTTTATTTTGACCCAGGAATATCTATTTGGGGGGAGCTCAGCTGCTGCCCCCCATCTCCAACCTCTTCAATGTCTACTGGAGTGGCTGGTCTGTTTTGGGGGGGCTTGGGGACTTTTGGGGGGGTTAAAGGATTGGTCTGGTTTTAGGGGGCTCTTAGGGGGTACTTAGAGCTTTTGGGGGGATTAAAGGCTGACTGGTTTGGGGGGGGCTTTGGGCCACTCCCCCCCCTCTCCCTCAGGCCAGCCCCCCTCCACCTCTATGAAGCCCCCCCCTTTACCAGCCCCCCCTGGCAGCGAGAGATGCCCCCCAAGCAGCACCCAAATTTGGGGGGCTGGCAGACAGCCCCCCAACCCCACCAGCATCTCCCAGAGCCTCCAGCTGCACCGCCAGGAGCGAGAAGCCTTCTTCAGCTTGTTGGGTAAGGAAATAGCCACAAAACCACTGAAACCCTGTAAAAACGGGGAAAAAACCCAAATCCCCTGCGTTACTAAAAACCCCCAAACTGGGTGGTTTTCCCCCAAAAATTATTTTTGCATAATTTTTTTCTCTTCAAGAAGACAATGTGGTGAAGGAGTTCCTGTCGATGGACATCTGCTGCAGGATTTCTGATAAAGTTAGTCCTTCAAAGAACACTATTTTATTATTTTTTAAGAAAACCCCACCTTTTTGGCCTGAATTATTTTTTTGTGCTGAAATCACTTTTTTCCTCATTTCCCAGTACCTGCTGGCGATGGCGCTGACGTACTTCAAGCGTGCCGGCTTGTCCACCAGCGAGTACACCCGCCTCAACCTCTTCACTGCCCTGTATGTACCCTGAGGTGACCTCGTTAATGAAGTAGGGGCTCTAACAAAGCCCCTGCTACTCATTAGCAAAGTGTGTGTGTGTGTGGGGGGCTCTAATGATGCTTCTCCAGAGCGCTTGTTAATGGAGTGGGACTCTAACGATGCCATTAAATCTCCCCAAAAAGGGAGTTAAACCCCAAACTGTAACAGAGATTCCCAAGCTGCCTCATCCACTTCCCGTTATCCCTCCCTGCTGAATTGCCCCAAATCCCCCAAATTCACCTCACTTTCTCCCCCCTCCACCCTGCAGGTACCTGGCGAACGACATGGAGGAGGATGAGGAGGAGCACAAGTACCAGATCTTCCCCTGGGCGCTGGGCCGCCGCTGGCGTCAGCTCTTCCCTCGCTTCCTCTGCCGCCGCGACCGACTCTGGGCCCGCATGAGCTACCGGGCAGCCGTCAGCCGGCACTGCTGCGAGGAGGTCGGTGCCACATCTGCCAAAATGCACCCAAGATCCCTTTATCTTGCCCCAAAAAATCCAGGGAGACACACCTAAAAAAAAAAATCCTTAAAGATCTCCTAAAAGTGGTAAGAATCAAAAAACAAAAAAAATTGAATTTTTATGGCAGGTTTGCTGCCTGCTGCCACTTTCCTTGCTGAAAAATGTCTGGGTTTCCTGAAAATTGGGGGGGGGGGGGGGGGGGGGTGTTTAAGGTTAATTAGTGTGGTTTTGGGTTCAGGCCAGTTGCACCCCCTGGCAGGAGGGCGGTGGGGGCAGCCCCCCCCCCATCATGCCAGCTGCTGCCAGATACTCACACCCCTATTTAACACCAACTCAGTTGTGGAACCAAGACACTTTTAAGCCCCCCAAATGCAGCATTTTAACCCCAAAATGTGGGGCTTTAAGCCCCCAAAATGCAGCAGGCTTTAAAGCCCCTCCAAAAATGCTGGGGGTGGGGTGTGTTTTAAGCCCCCACCCCAAAAGTGCCAGGGGGTTTAAGCTCTCCCCCAAAATACCAGGGTGTTTTTAGCCCCCTAAAACATGGGGATTTTTAAAAGCCTCCCCCCAAAATCCCAGTGGGGGGTTGGGACTTTGAAGGTGTCTGCCCCAAAAAACCCCAAGGGGTGGAGGATGGTGTTATTTAGCCCCCCAAAAATACGGGGGGGGGGGGCGGGGGCGCCCTGGTTTTTAGTCCCCTGCCAAAATGCTGCAGGGGGAGGGAGTTAAGCCCCCCCCCCCCCCAACACAGCGGTGGGGGTTTTTAAACCCCCAAACCACAGGGTTTCCCCCCAAAACTGTCGCGTTTTTGACGTCCTGGCAGGTGATGGCGGCAGAACCCTCGCACTGGGCCTGGCTGCGGGAGCGGCCCCCCCCCCACAGCGGGGCCATCCGGCCCTACAGCGGGGTCCCCACCTGCCTGCGCTGTGCCTGCCCCCCTGCCCGCGCCCAGGAGGAGGAGGAAGATGGAGCTGCCCGGGCCAGGGACAGCTTCATCCTGCGGCCCCGCCGCCGCCGGAGTACGGCCCTGCTCCCCGACTGCCCCAAAACACGCTGAATCGCCCCCAAAATGCAGGCTGAGATGGCCTCAATTTGGGGCCAGAATGTCCTTTTTTTGGGGTGTTTTTTTGGTTTGGTTTGGTTTCCCCCCCTCCTCACAGCAAAGCCAGTGTTGGGGGTTTTTTAACTCCCAGCTCACCTTTGCTCATGGTAGAGCCGAACCCCCTGTTTTTGCAGCACAAACGAGTGATTTTTGGGTGGTTTTGTCCTGTTTTCCCTATTTATAACCCTCACGAGTACCAACTGCCCAAAAACGTTTGTCTTCTACCCAAGGCCCAAGCCTTTTCACATTTTTTAGCCCCCAAAGCTTAGCTCTTTCCCTCCATGGTGAGGCTGAAGGTTGCCCACGGTGGGGGTGACACCAACCTGTCTCCCCCTTTTCATGCAAAAAAAAAATAAAAAAAAAAGGGAAAACAGGCAACACCAAGTACTTAAAAAAAGAAAAATCACTAGTTTTGTGTGTGGAAAAAAAATATAAAAATTGGGGGGGGGGGGGGCGAAGAGGGGGCTGCCTCCCCACCCTGTACCCCCCAACCCAGAGCTGTTCCTCTCTCCCCAGAGCTCGGAGCTGTGGGCGGAGGGACCCAGTGTGCGGGCTCAGGTAGGGATGGTGGCTGCTACATGTGTGTCACACCTATGTCACATGTGTGTCCTGGCTCTCTGCACATGTCACATGCTCAATCCTTGCACACATGTGTCCTGGGGTGTTCAGGCCCAGGCACACATTGCTTGTGTGTCCTGGCTCTGCACATGTCCTAGCCCTCCACATGTGTGTTCCTTGTGCGTCCTGGCCCTGCACATGTCACTGCTTGCCACACATGTGTTCCTTATGTGTCCTGGCCCTGCACATGTGTCTCAGCCCTCTGCACATATATGTGCCCTGCATGTCCTCACCCTGTGCATGTCCCACATGTACCCTGGCCCTCCACACATGTATGTTCCCACACATCCTGTTCTCCACACATGTTCTGACCCCATGCACACATGTGTCCCATGCATGTCCCAGCCTTCCACACACCCATATCCCATGTGTATCCTGGTTGCATGCACATGTGTTTCAGACCTCTACATGTGTCTCAGATCTCTACATGTGTCCCATGCATGTCCAGTTCTCCACACATGTCCCTGCCTTCTGCACATGCATGTCCCCACATGTTCCAGCTCTCTGCATAGATGTGTCCCTGCGTGTCCCAGCTCTCTGCACATGTGTATGCTAGCTCTTGGTACATGTGTGCCATGTCTGTCCCACATGTGTCCCAGCTCTCTGCACACATGTGTCCCAGCTCTTGGCACATGTGTGTCCCATGTGTGTTCCAGCCCTCTATGTGTGTCCCCATGTGTCCCCACCCTCTGCACATGTCCCACATGTGTCCCAGCCCTCTACACACATATCCCATGCATGTCCTAGCCTTCCACACATGTCGCCACATCCCAGTTCTCTGCACACATATCCCATGTGCGTCCCGGTTGTGCACACACATGTCCCTGCATGTCCCAGCCCTCTACACGCGTCCCCGCCCTCTGCACACGCATGTCCTAAGTGTGTCCAGCCCTCTGCACGTGCATGTCCCCACATCCCAGCCCTCTGCACACACATCCCACACGTCTCGGTTGTGCACACGCGTGTCCCATGTGTGTCCAGCCCCTCCGCACACTCGTGTGGCCTGCGGCACCGCCCAGCCCACAGCGGCATTCCCCCCTCTGCGGCCGCCAGCGGCTGTTGCAATGCGGTGAAAAACCTGCAGCCGCAGGAAGACGACGGATCCAAAAACCTCAGAAACGGCCCTGGAAACAGCTCAGGGTCCCCCCACCACCCCCAAAATCGCTCAGTTTTACCCCGTTTCCCCTCCCGTCACCCTCCGAGGGAGGAGCGGCACAGGGAGGAGTCTCGGCGGAGGCGGGCGGGGGGTTCAACCCGGCCTCGCCTTCCTGCTGAAGGAAGACTTGAGATATTTAAATATTTTGTGGTTTTCCTTATTTTACCCAAAAGCAGCGAGTTTGGGAGCGCTCCCCTCCCACAGCGAGGTACGTCCCCGTATCTCCCCCCACCCCACCCCGGGGAGGTGACAGCCACCCTCCGCACCCGGGTGACAGGGCGGGAGGCGATTCCCTTCTCAACTTTTGTGGCTGCCGGCGCTTACACAACTCCCCGCGCTGGCGGATTGGGGGGGAAAAACGGGGAAAATGGTAAAACCCATTATTTTGGCCCGGTTTTCTTCTGTTTTCGGAGGCGGGAAGGGGTTGGGAGCTGGAGGGGGGGCTCCCCCACCCCACAACCGAACCTTGTTTTAACCAGAAGTGAGGTTTTTGGGGGTTATATCTGCCTCGGGGCGGGAATGGAGGATTTGGGGGTTGTTTTTAAATGTTTTGCTCAAAATTGAATGGTTTTTGCTGTTTTTTCTCTTTTTCTGTGGTGTTTTCTTCCCAGCGTGACGGGAAGGGAAGCGGTCGCTGAGGTGCCGTCACCGGGCCGGGCCTTTGCCCCGCGGCACCTGCTGGGGCACCGGGTACCCGCTGCCCTCCTGGAAACGGGGTGAAAAGAAGCGATTTCTGTCCTGCTTACCCAAAAAGCGTATGTGGGGAGGGGCTTGTCACCGAGGGGTGGGGGGCAGCAAATGGCTCCTGTTTTTTCTTGGGGGGTGAGGGGAGGTGCAGGGAAAGCAGAGGGGGGGCGCTGGGGGGGAACCTCGTTAACGGGGCAACTCGTTAGTGAGAACCTCGTTAATGGAGTGGGGGAAGAGGATCCCTAAGGCAGTGAAGCGTCCTGTCAGCTAGGCCTCAGTTGTGCCCCAAAAACCTGCTCATGGGGGGCGGGGGGGTTTAGAGGCTCCCCCTCATCCCCCAACCCTCATTTTGGGGACAATTTGTGCTTTTTTGGGGCAGAATCCCTGGGTTTAGGGTATCCCTGAACCGGCTCCCACCCAGGGCCGCACTGGGCTTTGGGGTGACAGGAACCCCCGCCTTCGGCCGCATTCTCAGGGGGGTCACCCTGCCAGTGACCATGTCACCTTTCTGTCACTCCCTTAGTGGCTCTAATTAGTGCTTAATTAAGCTCCCCAATGCTTAATTAAGCTCCCCAATGCTTAATTAAACTCCCCTATGCTTAATTAAGGCCTTTAGGGGTTTAACACGGGGCCTGGCAGCATTGCTCGGGGCTGCGCTGGCGGGGAGCGGCCCTGACACGCTTCAACTTGCAGGACCTGTTTTTGGGGCCGTTTCCCCTTGATTCGTCACTGTTTGGGGCTGCCGGGTGCCGTAATCGTTGGCGTTTTTTTAATTACTAACAGGCGATTTCGAGGTTAAACCCAACTATTTTGGGCCCGCTCGGGTTACCGGCAGTGAGCAGCTGCTGCGGGGGGGAGGGGGGGAGGGCTTCCCCGCCCTCTTAATTCCCGCTTTTTACCCCAAAACAGCAGCAGGCTCCGTTCACTAAAATCACCCCAATCGACCCCAACCCCATGCGGCCCAGGCAGGACCCCAAATTTGGGGGAGTTACGGCGGTTTTTAGCATTTTCCTCCCCAAATTAAAATCTCCACGGGATCATAATCGGCGCTTGGGTTTAATAAAACCCAACTCAGGGGGTTGGGGGTGGGTTTGGGGCAGAATGCCCCTTTTTCTTTCAAACTGCTGTCAGCAGGGCTCTTAAAGCAGACCCCAAAATCCCTCAAATCCCCTTTCCCTTTAAGGCCAACCCCCCGAGCAAATGAAGCTGCACTAATTACTTGTTGTTAGATCCCCCACTAACGAGAGACACCTTTAAATGCACTCGTTATTCTCCTCCTGAATTAATTAAGGGGGGGCACAAGGTGCTCCCAGACCTCATCCTGGCATGAGGGAGAGCACAGCCGCCATGGCACATGGTAGCGGTGCCAACCCCAGCGGCGCCAAAGCAGAAAAGGAGGCAAATCCCCCAACTTTTAATGCTCATTTTTCCCTATGTTACTCATTTCCTGTGTTTTCTCCCCAGGATGGCGGAGGAGCCAATCGTGCCGGTGTACTGCACCGGCGTTTCGGCACAGGTGCAACGGCAACGGGCGAAGGCGTTGGGGTTGGGTCGGCACGAGAACGCAGTGCGGTACCTGGGGCAGGACTACGGACGGTTGGTGGAGGAATGCCGGCGTTCCGGCACCCTTTTCCGCGATGAAACCTTCCCGCCGGCTCCCGCTTCCCTCGGCTTCCGCGAGCTCGGCCCCAGCAGCGCCAAAACCTACGGCGTCCAGTGGAAAAGGCCGACGGTGAGCTGGAGTGTTAACAACGGGGCGCTAATTAACAGCGTTTGGAGGGGAACAGCCAGTTTGCTATTTGGGTTTTAATTCCCTGAGCATAATCGATGGTCGTTAGAGTGGCAAATTTCTCCTGGCACGGTGGCATCGAGAAAAAAAACATAAATATCCATATTTTGGTGATTTTGGTGACCAAATTGGGGGCGTTTCCCCACAGGAGCTGTGTCCACGCCCGCAGTTCATCGTGGACGGAGCCACACGTACCGATATCTGCCAGGGAGCGCTGGGTAAGGAGCGCCGATGCTTCGCTTTTCCTTGTTTTCTATTTTTTTTTTCCTCAAATCAGAGATTTTTGGGGATGGTTTTGCCGAATCGAGCCTTGTTTGCATACTGTAGCCGTTACGGCCGGTGGCGGGTTTGAACCTCTCCCCGGAAGGTTGTGACAGAGCCCGCCCTGGCTTCCCCCTGAACAGCCATGGAGTGTAAAAAAAGATAGGCAGGTGTTGAGTGACCCAAAAATTGCCTTTTTTACCCCAAAACTGAGCCGAAACCGGTGCCCCCAGGTGACTGCTGGCTGCTGGCGGCCATTGCCTCCCTCACGCTCAACGACACCATCCTTCACCGCGTGGTGCCACACGGGCAGAGCTTCCAGCATGGCTACGCCGGCATCTTCCATTTCCAGGTGAGATGCTTAAACCACGCCCCCCACCACCATTTTGGGGCTTCCTTCCACCATTTTAGGGCTCCCCTCCATCATTTTGGGGGCAAATCAGGTGCTTCCCACCACAAAATGGCTGCCGGGTTCATATCATGCTGGTCTGCAGCCGCCACCGTTTCCCTGATGAACCATCCCCGCGGGGATGCGTGCTGCGGGACCCAAAAATGGGTGTTTTCTCCCCAAAACGCCTCTCCCTGGATAAATGGGGGGGTTGTTATCTTTGGCCTCGCCACCTCCTCCTCTTCCCCGCTCCCTGCAGATCTGGCAGTTCGGCGAGTGGCTGGACGTGGTGGTGGACGACTACCTGCCCACCAAAGATGGCAAGCTGCTCTTCGTGCACTCTGCCGAAGGCACCGAGTTCTGGAGCGCCCTACTGGAAAAAGCCTACGCCAAGTACGCCCTCACCCCTTTCCCCTTCTTCGTTTTGGGGTGAAATACCCCAAAACCGGTCAAATCTTCCTCCCGCTGCCCAGGGTGAACGGCTGCTACGAGGCGCTGTCGGGCGGCAGCACCTCAGAGGGTTTCGAGGACTTCACCGGCGGCGTGACGGAGTGGTATGACCTGCGCAAGCCTCCCGGGGATCTCTACCAGATCATCCTCAAGGCGCTGGACCGTGGCTCCCTGCTCGGCTGCTCCATCGATGTGAGGGGTCTTTTTGGGTTAAAAAAATAACAACTTGGGGGTCTTTTACCCACCGTTAGAATAAGCACGGTGTCGCAGGCCGTTAACGCGGGCGCCGTCTCGTTTCTTCACAGATAACAAGCGCCTTCGACATGGAGGCGGTGACGTTCAAGAAACTGGTGAAGGGACACGCGTACTCAGTGACGGGGGCCAAGCAGGTGAGAGGTGATGCCATTTTGGGGAGAAAACGGTGCTTTTTGGGTCGTGGGCTCTGACAGTGCTGTTTGCAGATCAACTACCGTGGGCAGTCCCTGGGCCTGATCCGTATGCGCAATCCCTGGGGAGAAGTGGAGTGGACGGGACCATGGAGCGACAAGTGAGGACCACAAGGCTTCATTAGCGTTAATTAATGAAGCAGCTCAGCCCCAGGGCTGAGATCCGTTTCCCACCCACAGCTCGTCCGAGTGGAACGCGGTGGAGCCATCACTGAGGCAGCAGCTGATGGTGAAAATGGAGGACGGTGAATTTTGGTAAGCGAAGAAGAACTAAAAAACCCTTTTCCTGGCCATTTTATGCCAGGAAAAGAGGGAAGATTTCTGCTCCCGACTTTCGGTGCTTTCCTCTTCCTCCAGGATGTCCTTCCGGGATTTCCTGCGGGAATTCACCCGCCTGGAGATCTGTAACCTCACCCCGGACGCTCTCCAATCCCGCAAATTCCGCAAGTGGAACACGCGGCTCTACGATGGGACGTGGCGGCGCGGCAGCACGGCCGGGGGTTGCAGGAACTACCCTGGTAGGCGCTGCCGGTGAGGAGTTTCACCTCAAAAATGTTGGTTTTGGCATCGATTTAGCCTGGGTTTGCTCTTTTTTTTTTTTTTCCAGCCACTTTCTGGATAAACCCACAGTTTAAGATCCAGCTGGAGGAGGTGGATGACGACAGGGATGAGGACGGCGGGCGCGAGCCCGGCTGCAGCTTCCTGCTTGCGCTGATGCAGAAGCACCGGCGCCGCGAGCGCCGCTACGGCAAGGACATGGAGACCATCGGATTCGCCGTCTACGAGGTAACGGTGTCGCCCGGCGTCGCCCGGCGTCACCTCTTGCTGCCGCGCTCCCTCACCTCTCCTCTCCTCTCCTTACAGGTTCCTCCCGAGGTGGGTACAACTCGCCGGCAGCGATAATATCACCATTACCGTGCCATAACGGTGAACCAGGAAAGACAGCGGGTGTTTTGGGGGTTATTGTGGGTGGTTTTTTTACCTGTTCCGGCAGTACGTGGGGAAATCGGGCATCCACCTGAAGCGGGATTTCTTCCTGGCCAACGCCTCGCGTGCCCGCTCGGAGCAATTCATCAACCTGCGGGAGGTGAGCACCCGGTTCCGGCTGCCGCCGGGAGAGTACATCGTGGTGCCCTCCACCTTCGAACCCAACAAGGAAGGAGATTTCGTTCTCCGCGTCTTCTCCGAGAAGAAAGCCGGCACCGAGTAAGAGATGCCTCGTTAGCGCTAACGATCCCCGGCGACTCTTGAGGCCAAACTCTCCTTTATTATCTCCGCAGGGAAATGGATGACAAGATCCAGGCGACGCTGCCAGATGAGGTGAGGGGGGCGACAACCCCGTAGGGTGCTGTGGCGTTGCTTTTTTACCAAAACAGCTGTTTTTTCCCCTCAGAAAGTGCTCTCCGAAAGCCAAATCGACGACAACTTCAAGCAGCTCTTCAAGCAGCTGGCGGGGGCGGTAAGGGGGCTGCCAGGACCAGCAGTGGCGGTGACGCTGGCGGTGGCGGTGACACCAGTGGTTGGTGGCATGGGACTGCCGGAGAACACCCCGTCTTCTCCCCACAGGACATGGAGATCAGCGTCACGGAGCTTCAGACCATCCTCAACCGGATCATCGGCAAACGTGAGCCGCTGGGTGGGATTTTGGGGGTTCACCACAAAAGAGAAAACAACATACAATCTTCTTTAATTATCCTTTCACTCGTTAATGCAAATAACGACCGGATTCTTTGCAGATAAAGATCTCCGGACCAAAGGCTTCAGCACCGAGTCTTGCCGTAGCATGGTCAACCTCATGGATGTATCCTCCTCCACCACCACGGCGATGGGGGGAGCGTTTTTTGGGGAGGGGGGACACCCCCAGCTGCTCCCCCCAAACTCCCCCGCTTTCCTTAACCCCCTTCCACCCTGTAGAAAGACGGCAACGGGAAGCTGGGACTGGTGGAGTTCAACGTGTTGTGGAACAGAATCCGCAACTACCTGGTGGGTCCGGGGGGGGGGGGGGGGCACATTTTGGGGTGCGGTGGGGAGGTTTTGGGGGTCTCTATCCTCACGGGTGACCCCCTTTTTTGGGGGGGTGTTTGGCTCGCAGGCCATCTTCCGCAAGTTCGACCTGGACAAGTCTGGCAGCATGAGCGCCTACGAGATGCGGATGGCGCTGGAAGCAGCAGGTAGCGCCCCGCCCCGGTGATTGACCCCGGGATTCGTTAACACTGCCCAAGTTTTAACGAATTTCCCTGGCCTTCTGCCTGCCTCTTGGTGCTTTTAAGGTGGGTTGTTTGTTTGGTTTTTTGGTTTTTTCCCCCTAAAAAGGCTACAAATTGAACAAAAAGCTGCACGAGCTGATCATCACCCGCTACGCAGAGCCCGACCTGGCCATCGACTTCGACAACTTCGTCTGCTGCCTCGTGCGCCTGGAGACCATGTTCCGTGAGTCACTTTTTACCCCTAACCCCCCCCAGTTTTGTCCAATCTTGCCACATTTCCCACAAAATTTAACAGCAGAAATAGGAAAAAATGGATTTAAAATATTTTTTTTCTACTTTTCACATTCAATTATGTGGAAAAGTTGGAAAAACCCCACAGGAGTTGAGGGGAAAGCTGGAAAAAAATGCAACAAAAAAGCAGGATTTAAGTTGGAAGAAAACCCAGATTTTTCTGTTAAACCCTGTTTTGCAACTTTTCCCATTAAACTCTGCTGGGATTTTGTACTTTTTAACAAAAAACTGTGGGCTTTCCAACTTTTCCCCTTAAAACCTGCCTTTTTTTTTGCACTTTTTCCTGCTAAGTGCTGCAGAGTTTTCCAATTTTTCTCTTTAACTCCTGTGGGGTTTTTCCAGCTTTTCCCAGAATTTTACTTTTCCACAGAATTGAGCAGGAAAAGTTGGAGAAAAACTGATAGGTTTTAACACGAAGAGTGGGGGGAGGGGGGGTGTCTGACTTTCCTCTTTAAATTCTAGGGTTTTTTTTTACTTTTCCCCTTAAATCCTGTTTTTTCCAACTTCTCCCCTTAAATCCTGCTCTGTTTTTCTAATTTTCCCCTTTAAATCCTGCTGGCTTTTTCCAACTTTCCCCTTTAAATCCTGCCGGCTTTTTCCAACTTTCCCCCTTAAATCCTGCCCTGTTTTTTTCCAACTTTTCCCCTTAACTCCAGCCTCATTTTTCCCCCTTTTCCCCCTAAAAAAAAAAAATCACTGTTTCCCTCGCCGCAGGGTTTTTCCAAGCGATGGACGTGGACCAGGACGGCGTCGTCACCTTTGACTTGCTGCAGGTACCCGCGGGTGCTGCGTGGGGCTGACGCCCCCCCGACACCCCCGACACCCCCCAACACCCTCCTCCTCCTCCCACAGTGGCTACAGCTCACCATGTTCGCCTGACCAGACCCCCCAACCCTCCGAGTGCCTTCGTGGGAGAACCGTGCCGGTTTTTCCCTTTTTTTTTTGGCTTTTTTTCAGCATAAAGGGGGAGCGGGGGGGGGGGTGAAGGTGTTGTGGCCACCCCTAACCGGGACACGGGGCTCCCCTCGCGCTTTGCCAAAGAAACGCCCCTCTCCTCGCCTCTCGCACGTGGCTCTTTTGGGGGGAATTCTTACGTTTTTTGTGCCTTTTCCTACTGAAGGAGCCTGGGGCGGGGGGGGGTGACGCTGGGTCTCAGCCGATTTCTGGGCCCCCCCACGACACGGCTGCCATCGCCTCTCGCTTCTGCGCTCTTTCCCAGCGCCTCAGTCAGGGATCTTCTGCCTACCGGGTGCCATAATGGTGGTTTTTTTATTGTGTAAATTAAAAATAAAGAAAAAAAAACAAAACCCCAAGAAACATTAATATCAAAGCTCTTTTCCTGCTGGTCCTTTCTCCCCGCTCCAGCTTTGCCTCCAGGTGAATCCCACCAGCCCCCCTCGACCCGCCGGGTGCTGAGGAGCGCTGCCGCTTGATGCAATGCCTTTACCTCTCAGGTGCAAAAACCCCATAGCTAATGTATGTTTAGGGCTTATGTATAGGGTTTTATATATATATATACACATTTATATGTATATTTTGGGGTGAGGAGGTGTGAGGGGTCCTGCAGGGGTCCTGGGGCCAGAGCTGCCGTGGCTGGGGTGAGTCCTGTCAGGGACCCGAGTGGATCCTGTGAGGGATCAGGGCGAGTCCTGTCAGGGACCCGAGTGGATCCTGTGAGGGATCCAGGTGGGTCCTGTCAGACACCTGAGTGGATCCTGTCAGGGACCAGGGCGGGTCCTGTCAGGGATGGAGGTGGATCCTGTCAGGGACCGGGGGTGTCCCTCGCCGACCGGGGCGGTCTGCCTGGAGCGGGGACGACCCCTCCTCCGGGTTGGGGTCCGGTCCGGCCCGGGTCGGTCCCCGTGAGGCGCCGCTTCCCCCCGCAGCCCCGTGAGGAAACCCCGGGAGGGCGGGAAAATTCCCGCCTTTTCCCTCCACCGCGGGGCGGCGTGGGGCGGTGGAGGGGGGTGCCGGCCACGCCCCCTCCCCACCCATCCCTTTCTCGTTGGCTTATTGACCCTCTACATCTGCATAGCCCCGCCTCTTCCCCCCCGCTCTTCCTTATAAGGCGCGGCCCCGCCCACTTCCCTCCCCGCTGCCGTTAAGCGCGGCGGTGTCGCGCTCGGGCGGGCTTTTCGCCGCTGAGATGGCGGAGCCGGCGCCGGAGCCGGTGTCGGCCGAGGCGGTGCTGCGGGAGCTGGGGCTCTTCGAGCTGCGCTGCCAGGGGGAGGACGTGCCCGCCAGGCGTGAGGGAACCGGGGAATTGGGGGGGGCACTGCCTGGGGGTGCTAGTGGGTGTTGGGGGAGGGGGAAGAGGGGGGCTTTGGGGGAGCTGGGGGTGTCAGGGCGGTTGTTCGAGGGGAGTTTGGGTGGTCTGGGGTGTTGGGGGGGCTGGGGGTGTCAGGGGGGTTGTGTGAGGCGGTTTTGGGTGAGCTGGGGAAGTATTAAGGGGGCTGGGGGTGTCGGGGGGTTTGTTTGAAGGGAGCTTGCATGGTCTGGGGGTGTTGGGGTGGTTTGAGGGGATGTTTTGTGATCTGGGGGTGTCGGCGTTTGGGTGAACTGGGGGTGTTGGGTGTTCTGGGGGTATCGGGGGTTGTTTGAGGGGAGTTTTGGGTGATCTGGGGGGGTCAGGTGAGGCGTTTGGGTGTGCCAGGGAAGGGGTTCGAGGGGTGTCAGGTGCATTGGGGGTGTTATTGGAGGTGTTTGGGGGAGCTGGGGGTGTCAGGAGAGATGTGTCTGTGGGTTTGGGTGATTTGGGGGTGTCAGGGTTGTTTGAGGGAGGGCGTTTGGGGTAACTTGGGGGTGTCAGGGGAAGTGTTTGAGGGGGTTTCGGGTGATTTTGGAGTGTCGGGGGAGCTGTTGGGGGTAGTAGGGGAGTGTTTGGGGGGTGTCGGGTGGTTTGGGGGTCAGGACTTCGGGAGCTGCCAGATTTTGGGGGGTACAAGGTGAGCTAGGTTTGCCGAGGCTCCAGAGCGGGAGATGGGGAGGAGGAAGGTGTGTGTGGGATGGCAGGAGGCCCACCGGTGGGTTTTGGGGTGCACTGGGGGGGGGTCCCCCAACCCCATTAACCCCTCCCTCCCCGCAGTGGTGGAGTTGTGCCTGACCCATGAGCTGGACCCGGAGGCGTTGGCCAACGAGCTGTTGGCCTTCGTCACCAGCAAGAACCTCGGCACCCAGCTCTCCATCGATGGCCTCGACGCCTTCGAACATGAGGTGGGGGGGTCCCCCGACATCCCCCCTCACCCCCAAACCCCCATGAAAAGAGGGACACACACACTCACCCTTCCCCTCTTCTCTTCCTCCAGATCCTCACCAAGCGGAGTAGCAGGTACCATCAGAAAAGGGACAACCGCCACGGTGGTCTCCATGACATCTACTCCCTTCAGGAGCTGTATCACATGGGTTTTGGGGCGATTCTTAAAAAAAACGGGGTGTTAGTGTCCCCTGTGGGGTACATCCCACTAATGCTCCCTCAGTGGAACACGTTTGGCTCCTTCTCCGGAAGGAAGCCTTGCTAGCACTGGTTAATGGGAAGAATTCATGGTTTAGGGGGGTGCTGGTGGGTGTCCCCCCAAAAATAAGGGTCTTGGATGCTCCTTAACGAGCCGGCAGCCTTGATGAGGAAGAAGATGATGAGCTGCTGGACACCTACACAACGCCATCCAAGGTGCACGCCAACACCTTAGCCCCCCAAAACCTACCCCCAAATTAACCATTTTCTGTCTCAAAACCCCTTCACCCCAAAAACATCCCCCCTTTTTTTTTTTTTCCCACAGAATTCCCAAAAACGTAGCAATTCCACCCCAGAAAACCCCCGGCCCAAGCGGACGCTCTCCTCCCGCAGCCCCTACGCGCTTTTTTCTCCCAACACCTTCTCCCCGAGGTAAACTGTTGCGCTGGGACCATCGCCGGCGCTCGGCAGTGGTAGCACTGGTGCTTGGCAGTGGTGCTGTTGCTGGTTGACACCGTCACCCCCCCTTTTTCTCCCCGCAGCGTCACCCCCTCCCAAAAATACACAGCACGCAGCAACCGCGGTGAGGTGGTGGCCTCGTTTGGCTCCGTCCAGGGTCCTTCCTGGAGCGGTCGGGGCGGCCACAGTTGCACCCCAAAACTTTTCGGTTCCCCAGAAGAAAATCTGACAAAAAGCTACAAATTCATGTTCCAGAAAGCGCTTGACATCCGGGAAGGTGACGCCATGACCCTGGGCGGGGATCCCCACCTCAATTTGGCGGTAACCCCGTTTTTGGGGAGGTGTTTTGGGGTACGGATAACGCCTGTACTTCATCTGTAGTGCTGTCTTGGAGGATCGAGGAGCTTGGTGACGTCTTGAAGAGCCACCATCACCTGGAGGGCTTTGCCTCGGTGTTGCTCCCGGCGCAGGTGAGCCCCTTGCCCCAACACCCACTTTTGGGGGGAACCTCTTGGTATTTTGGGGCAAAAAACTGACTGGGTTGGTGGTTTTGTTTTGGGGTTTTTTTGCTGTTCTCCCACAGGAGCCGGTGACGGTGCTGGGTCAGATCGGCTGCGACAGCAACGGGAAGCTCAACGCCAAATCGGTGGTGCTGGAAGGTGACCAGGAACACTCCTCGGGCAGACAAGTCCCCCTCGACCTCTCGGAGCTGAAGGAATATTCCCTCTTTCCCGGTCAGGTGCAGTTGTGGTGATTTTTGGGGTGTGGGATGGGGGGACCACCCCAACCTTCCTCACCCAGATTTTGAGCCTGACTCCATTTTTTCACCCACTTTCAGATCGTGGCGCTAGAGGGGACCAACAGCACCGGGAGGAAGATGGTGGCTTTGAAGCTTTACGAGGTGACGGCACGGCGCTGCTGGCATCCCAAGAGCGGGTCTGGGGGCTGGTTTGGGGGCGAAAAAAGAAAGATTTTGAGGCAGTGTTTGTGGTTTATCTGCAGGGGGTGCCCCTTCCCTTCCACACGCCGCTGGAGCCAGCCCCAGGTGAGCCCCGACGCTTCCCCTGCCGGCGGCCGCTGCGGTTTAAAGCCGAGATGTGTTAAACCTTCCCCACTGGACCAGGGAAAGGTTTTGGGGTGTCCCAAAACCCCCTTTTTTTTTGTCCCTGCAGAGCAGAGGATGGTGCTGGTGGCGTGCGGACCCTACACCACCTCCGACAGCATCGCCTACGACCCGCTCGCCGACCTCGTCGAGGTGATCGTCCGCGACCGCCCCGACGTCTGCGTCCTGGTGAGGGGCTGCAGTGGGGACGGGGTCCCCCTGATCTTGGGGGGGGGGGGGCTTGGGGTACCCTGTTTTTATTATATCAATCAATCATTTATATTAACTGAAGCGATTATATATTATAAAACAAGAGGCCGCAGCGTCAAAACACGTTTGAGGTTTCGAAACCTTGAAAATCGGCATAAAAAACGCTGCTGAGGAGAGAGGCGGCTTGGGCATGATCACAAAACATCCGTTTTTCACCCTAAAGTGACAAATAAGGCCCTGTTTTAAGAGCAAATTGTGCTCTTTGAGCATCCCCAGCAGTCAAAGTCTGCCTTCCTGCTCCAAAAGGACCTGCTGCTTTTATCAGTCTCCATTTTGGGCTCCATTTGGCCTGGGTTGCAGGATAAAATCTGAGCTTCATTAACAAAAAGTATTACCAAAAATACCTTTTTCTGGGCAGTTTAATGTGTTTAACTTGGCTCTTGGGGCTGGTGACATGCGTGGGGCTGTCCCCGCTTGTGGTTTTCTCTGATTTTTTCACCGTTTCTTCACAGTTTGGGCCATTCCTGGATGCCAAGCATGAGCAAGTGGAGGTGAGGGAGAATTGGGGGGCCCTGGGGTCCCCCTCTTTGCTTCATCCCACAGTGGGGGGGCTTGGCAGGGCAGTGTAGGGGGCTGATTTTCACCCAAACTCCTACATCCGCATGGATTTTGGGTTGATTGATCCATGGTGCTAGACTCTGGAAGGGTAAAGAAGCTGGGGAAGGTGGTGGGGGTGTCCCAGCGTCCTCACCCTGCACCCCAAAAGAAGGGGGAATTGTGCAAATCCCATTTTTTCCCCTCAATTCCTAGAACTGCCAGCTCCTGGGGTCCTTCACTGAGGTCTTCAAGCTCTGCCTGAAGACGATAATTGAAGGCACGAGAAGGTAGGGACGGTAACTGCGTGAAATTATTAGTTTCCACACGTAGTTTTTGCTTAAAAACTCCTTTTTGTGCACCAAACAGGCTCTGGATGGGGGAGGTTTCCACCAATTCCCATGAGGGAAGCGGGTGGCAGAGGGGGGAAAATCATTTGATTTGGGTCAAAAGCCTCGTAACAGGCTCTGAAATGGATTTGAGTTGTGTTTGCCTGCAGTGAGATGTGTTTATAGCTGGATCCTGGTTCTTCTCCTCAACAAAAAAAAACAAAAACAAAAAAAAAAACAAGGAAAAAGGAACCGGGAATGGTCAGCGGCATTTTTTTTTTCCCCTCCCCGGTGTCATCCTGGGGCCAGTTGACAGCGCTTCGCCCTTCCCGGCGGTGCGAGGGACGGCGTGAACAAAGAACAAGTGAGGGGGGGTTTTTTTGGTGGCTTTTCTTGTTTTTTTTCCTTCCTGCCGGGCACTGCCAGCCTTTTTCATCCGCTGCCAGACTCCGGCAGGGACAGGAACGCGCCACTCTCGTCCCTCTCACCATCAACAACCCCGCCTGACGCTGGGTGACCTGCGTCAAGGGGTGGGGGGACACCCCAAAACACCTCTTCACGCCCCTCCAGCATCTCTCTGACCACGGTCTCCACTTCACTGTGTATTCAGAGCCTTTCCTTTATGATTGTTGTTTAAATTAACTAAAAAGTCTGGGTTTAAGCTTTTTTTTTAATGTGTGTCTGGTTAGGTGAGGTCCCTGCCCAACAGGGGAAGGCTGTATTCGCAGCCCGATCGTTCCCAGGGGCTTCGATCCCAGAAAAACCTCACCTTCTTGCAGCCCTTTCCCTTCCTGCGGGGTGAAACACCTCTCCTGTAAAAGCTGAGTAGGTTTTGGGGGTGATTTCAGCAGATTTTGTGTCCTCTTGCTGCCAGAATGCCCTGAAACAGGCTATTTTTGAAGGTGTCCGGCTGTCATGTCTACGTGAAAGGCTGTTTCCAGGTGTTAATGTTCCTCTGTCCCGCCTGTTAATTAATCGCCTGGGTTTTTTCCCCTCTTTTTTCCGACAGTGCTGGCTCTCAGCTTGTCTTTGTCCCCTCACTGCGCGACGTCCACCACGACTACATCTACCCGCAGCCGCCATTCCTCTACCCTGAGCTGCCGAAGGACGACAAACCGGTAACGAACCCCCCGCCCCATTCAGCGATTCCGCTTTCTTTTTTACCCCAAAGAAGCCGAATAACATTGAATTTCCAGGAAAATCCCACCTGTCCTTACAAAAACAAGTTGGCAAGGTTTGAGGTGCAATCTCCCTGGTTTTTTTTTCTGGCATCTTTTTCCATCCGGCAGCAGTTTCTTGCCAAAAAATATCCCCTTTGGGAGCAAATAGCAGGAAAGCTGTGACTTCCTGGGGGAGAAGGGATTTGGGAGCGGAAATCCGGTGGTCCTCACGCCTCGCTTGTGAGGTCATGGTGTTTCCCAAGATGCTTAACGAGCAAACGGGGAATTAAATAAACGCAGCGAGACGGTGCCAGCACTGGGAAACCTGCAGTAGTCATGCTGGTGCCATGCAGAGCTCCTTCTTGGCTCTCGCCGAGATCCTATGCTTCTCCCAGCCTTTTTTGGGTTAAAATTCCCTAATTTAACTCCTTCTTTTCCTAGGGAGCAGCTTCTGATGCTCCTGGTAGAAAGTCCAGCACAGTTGCGGCCGTTTTTGGGGTGCATTTTGGCCGTTTAAGGAAAGCTTAACATGATTGTGGCACTTTAGGGGTGTTTCAGGACTGGTTTAGGAGCGCTTAAGGAAAGCTTAGCACGATTTTTTTGAAGCATTTTAAGGCAGATTTGGGGTATTTTGGGGGTGAGTTTGGGGTGTTTTAGGACTGGTTTAGGGGCATTTAAGGAAAGCCCAGCCTGACTGCAATGTTTTAGGGCAGGTTTGGGATGGTTTAGTGCAGATTTAGGGTATCTGAGCAAAGCCCAATGTGACTGCAGCATTGTGGGGTGGGTTTGGGGCATTTCAGATAAGCTTAGCATGACTGGGGCATTCTGGGGTGGGTTTGAGGGTGTTTAAGGAAAGCTTAGCATGATTGTGGTGTTTTAGGGCAGGTTTGGGGCAGTTTACGGCAGTTTTAGGGTATCTGAGGAAAGCCCAGTGTGACTGGAGCATTTTGGGGCAAGTTTAGGGTATTTTGGGGGTGGGTTTGGAGTGTTTTAGGACTGGTTTAGGGACATTTAAAGGAAAGCTTAGCGTGATCGCAGCATCTTAAGGCAGGTTTGGGGTATTGGGGTGGGTTGGGGGTGTTTTAGGACTGGCTTAGGAGCATTTAAAGAAAGCTCGGCGTAATTGCGACATTTTTAGGGCAAGTTTGGGGCAGTTTAGGGCAGAACTGGGGTATTTGAGGTAAGCCCAGTGTGACTGCAGCATTTTGGGGCGGGTTTGGGGGCAATTAAGGAAAGCTGAGCATGTTGGGGGTGTTTTAGGGCGCTTTGCGGGTGTTTTCGGGTCTGTTTTGCGCTGGCGACAGCGAGGTTGGCGTCACCCTCTCCCTCCCCTGGGCAGCGCGTGCACTTCGTGTCGGACCCCTGCACCCTGGACGTCGATGGCGTCGTTTTCGGCCTGACCTCCACCGATCTGCTCTTCCACATGGGTGCCGAGGAGATCAGCAGGTGGGTGCTGGCAGGAAGCCGGGAATTCAGGAAAGCGTCGGAGCGGGGATCTCCCATCGTCGGCCAGATCCAGCCTCAAATTTGTGGGATCTTGGCAGGAAGCCTCGTCCGGGACTGTTGCCTCTCGGTTGTCTCCTCTGGCGGTTTTCTCTCCTGGCGCATGTGGTGGGGAAACAGAGCTGCCCCCATCCCTCAGTGCCTGGCAGAGGGGTTGTTAATTAGGCAGCGTGCCTAATTAATCAGCACAGCCTGCGAGCTTTTTTTTTCCTTTTCCTTCCTTTCTTAACCATTTTACAGCTCATTTTCTCTCACAGCTCATCTGGAATCTCGGACAGGTTCACGCGAATCCTCAAGCACATCCTGACGCAGAGGAGGTGAGGGCTTCATACAAACACCTGGTCGAACCCAAAAAGGGCTTTTTTGTGGCCAAACGAGGGAAATCCTGTATTGTTCTTACCATCTTCCCTTTTAAAGCTTTTTTTTTTATAACCTAAAAAATGTCCTTTTGGGGTTTTGTAACCCTTTAAGAACAGGATTCAGAGGGTTTTAGCATTGTAAGTCCTCCGGATGGGTGTGTGTCAGCCTTCCTGATAGCTGCCCTCAGAGACAGCAGATATCTGGGGACAGCCAAAAGCAGCAGAAAAAACTTTCTAAGCCAAAATTATCTGCTGGTTGCATCCAAGCCTTGTTGCTACAGGCGAAGGCGGGTGTTCCCGGCTGCGGTAACCTCTTTTTTTTTTTTACCCCGTGCTGGCAGTTACTATCCGCTGTACCCCCCCTCGGAGGAGCTCAACATTGACTATGAGACCTTCTACAGCTATGCCTCGTTACCTGTCACACCGGATGTCCTCATCACCCCGTCAGAGCTGCGGTACTTTGTTAAGGTCAGTCGGCGTGCGCACCTGCCGAAATACCCCCCAAAACCCACTATATTTTGACAAATTTGCACAAAACCTGGTGTACAGCACGACTAAAGCACAGCCTCGTGTGGGGCAGCGTAGGCGGCTGTAGGCGGGTGGCTATCAGTGTCGGCGTTGGCTGTAACCGGGCTGCTGTTGGCGTCCGGATCCGTGACTATTGCTCTCGTCTTCCCGCAGGATGTGCTGGGCTGTGTCTGCATCAATCCCGGCCGGCTGACGAAGGGGCAGGTCGGGGGTACCTACGCCCGCCTGTACATACAGCGGGAGGACACCACGGGCGAGCGGAAGAGCCCGTGCGTTGCTGCTCAAGTTGTTAAAATCTAAATCGTCGGGACAGAGACTTATTTTTTTGACCCTTCTTCCACCTGTGACTTAATTCCTTCCTGGAAACAAACGGATGTTAAAATACACTTTGAATTTTGGTTAAAACCCACCCAAAATGCTTGTGTTTGTCCCCGTGCCGAGAGCTGCCTTTGCCTGACCCCCTTTCACAAGATGCCGACTTTGCACCGTGCCCCGGTTCCTCCTGGAGCCACCCGGCCGCGGTGGGACTCTGCTCCGTGGATGGGGGTGGACACTCCATCCTAATAATTGCTAATTAATTAATGCTAAGCACAAGGCAGCAGGAAGCTGGGTTTTGTAGTGGGGTTGGTGTTTTTTTTTCAGGTGTGGTTTCGGATGCACTGGATTAACAGCGATGCAGGTGCAGGGTAATTTGGGGTCGCTCATTAGCTGGAGCGGGAGGATGCGGACTCCCTGTGTCTTCCTCTCCTGCTCGTTAGGTAAACGAAGATAATCCTCCAGCTGGATTTACCCACAGAAAAGGGGAAATCTTGATGTGGAAAGGGGAATCTCGGCACATGGTGGGGCTGAAATCCTCCTCTGCTGAGGTACCGGTGTCCTGAATTCACCTCCTGGGTGACATCGTTTGGGATGAGCTTCCTCATTATGGGACTCTGAGTTTAATTAGTCCAAAAGCAATTAATTTAAAGGTGCCCGGGGGGGCTGCACCACTGTTTCACCAGTTTCGGTGAAGGATGCCGCAGCTCCTGGCTTGGCTGCGGGCAAAATACCAACGTTAGGTTTGGGTTTGAAACTTTTCCCCCCACTTTTTTCCTCAAATTTGCAGCAAGGAAGCTGGAAAAATTAATTAAAATCCCTCCCTACTCCGCTCGGTTCCGGCTCTCCTGGTGTTCATTCCGCTCCAAGGCCTGGCACAGGGAAAGGAAGGTGGAAAAAGGGATTTTTTTTGCCGAAAAAAGGTAAATCTGATGTGAAGAAAGGGAATGAATTTCGTAACTCTCCGCCGCGGGGTAGTTACAGGCGTCAGGAGGCTGGAAAATGACGCTGTCGGTTGGTGCTGAGCTGGTGCACGGCTCCCTTCGTTAATTTTCCACTTAATTACCTGCCCGGCCTTATTACAGACTCTCCGTAAAAGCAGCGTGTTTATCTTCTCTCACCCTTTAAATCCCATGTGGGCGTGAGGGCGTATTTAGGGTAAAAAAGGCAGAAAACAGGGTCCAGGGAGGGAAATCCCCTCACAATTTTTGTGTGTAAGTCTGGCTGGCCAGGATTTGCCCAAAAAGCTCTGGTTTCTCCCCAAATATCAGTGCAAAGCAGCTAGGCAGTATCATTGTCTTCTCCAACTGTCACATCTCAGTCTCAGTTCCTCCTCTGATCTTTTGTCGATTTTAGCACTTCTCACCCCAAATAAAAATGCTGGTTTTTTCCAGCATGAGTAAAGACATGGGGTTTTTTCCCCCTGGTTTTTTCAGTTTCCAGGTTTTTGGGGTGGGTTTTTTTCTACCTGCTGCAGGAGCAGAGGAGCAAAACCCCATTTTTTTCCCCGTTTTTAGCTTTGAAGTTCCTTGTCCAGCCTGTTTCCCCTCCTAGAAATGCTGGTTTTGGTTAGAACACAAGTGGGACAAGCTGGGTGCTGTGGGGGTCGGGTTGATTCAAACACATCAGGACTGAAGCAGCCAGCATCTCGTTTGCCTCTTAATTAGATGATCCTTGAGGACGAGGCTAATTTGGGATTTAAACGAGTGACAGCTCCAGCATTACGAGTTGGCCAAGGATTTGGGGGGGGAGGCAGATTTTTCTGGCTTTATTTTTCTTTCCCCAGGGATTTTTCCAACAGAGAGCTGCATCGCTGTGTCTTTCCGTGGCGGAGTGGGGAAATCAAGGCACGATGGCGTTCCTGCCTGCCGTGGGAAAGGCGAAGCCATCTGGCTCTTCATCCCGGTGAGAAGCGAACGCCATCGTTCCATGTTTTGGGAAGGGGGGGAGAAAAAAAAAAGAGCCCCCCCCTCCGGGAAGGGGGAAGCGAGGCCCCGTGCTGGGGTGGGGCTTGCACGTTGGCTCGGTGCCGGCTGCGCCGACGCTCCGGCATTGGGAGGAAGGGAACGGCCGCGGTTGGCTCTGGCTCAGCCGCCAGACCGGGAGGAAGACGCGCGGTGAGTATCGGCCGCGACCCCGGTCTTGCTTTCCGGTGAGATCCCCCCAACCCCGGTTGCCGTCCCCGCTCCAGGTCACCGGTGTCGGCATTGGGTGTAGCCGTAGGGTGACGGGGGGGGGGACACAGTGGTAAATTTGGGAGCTGGGCGGGGGGGATTTGGCCCCTCTTCCCGGCAACTCACGGCACCGGTTTGCAAATCCCTACCGCTGTGAGCGGTCAGGCCCTGCGTTGGGATGCTGAGGACGAGGTGGGGGAGGCAGTTCTTTTTTTTGTGCCATTAAGGATGTTTTTGTGTCCCTGTCACATCCCTGATCCCCAATTTAAAGGGGGGGGGGGGGGATGATTCCACCCTTTTTTCCAGGAAAAAAAGACCAGATCCCTTCCCCTGCACCCCCTGCCCCCACCTTTTTGCCCCCCGCCCCGGTTCTCCGCAGCCACCTCTTAATTTTAGCCCCCAGCTGCGAGGTTTCCGCCTGTCTCCGGCTTAAATTAGCTGACAGATCCCCGAAATAGATGGCGTGCTTTTGGGGACAGAGGCCAGATCCTGCTCCGGGAATTTTTTTTTTGTGGTGGAATTTTTCTTCAGTGCAAACAGGGAATAAACAGATTTGGAGATTTTTAAATTCACATTTCAAGGAGTTGCCCGGATAGCTGGAACGGACTCCGACCCTATCACAGGGAAAGAGGAGTGACCTGTGCCCTCATCCCACCCCGAATGCCTGCGCCACGATCCCCACCCGGGAATTCCCAGCGCTCCCCCAGCATCGGGTGGGGCTCGGCCAGGAGGAGCCACACTAAAGAGCTGTTTTCCCTGGTTTTAAGGCCTTTTTCTGCCCCCACCCCCCGCCAACTTCTCGGCTTCGGTTTGTCACTGCTGCAGTGGGGCGCATGGCACGCAGCCGGGGAAACTGAGGCACGGGAGGGGTTCGGCTACGCTTGAGGCCACCGTGTTTTCCTACTGTGCGCTGGCGTTTACTCATCCTCAAGCTTTCCACCTTGGATTTTCCTTATCGGTGAAAATCGCTCCCTGATATCGGTGTTTTCCTGGTCCTGGGGAAAAAACCCGGGAGCGTCTGATGATGTGCCTGTTAGGAGGAGACGGCTGGCACTGCCGTGTCCCGCACACACCTTGCCGCGGTGTCCCTTGGCACGGAGACCTCACCAGCAGCACTTCCCTCCACGCTTGCCCATCCGGTGCGCGCCCCTTATCCGGATTCGGCGCCGGATGCTCAAGGTAGGACAGCGACAGCACCGTGATCCTGTGGAGAGAAATTAATTCCCCGTTTTAACCGATTTCAGCTTCTGTGATAACCAGGATGATCTCGGATAAATCCTTCCCCATGGATCGATGCTGGCTGCCGGGGCATCACCCCACGGGCTTTTGGCATCACTCTGAAACATCCTTATTCCCTAAAAAAATCTGTAAGCCCCATCCCGAAGGGTCGCTACTCCCCAACAGGTCCTTTTTTCGCACCCCGGTGCTCTTCCAGCTTGGGGACCACAGGAAAAGGGGGGGCATTTTCATCTCCCGCAAGAATATCCCTTCCTCTGTGGGGAATACAAGGGCAAAACCTCTTTCCAGGTGCAAATTTTTAGGTGAGGATTTTCCCTGGGCACCAATAAAAGGTGCAGAAAGGGTCAAGAGGAGGAAAGATGGAAGGAACTGGCTTCGTTTTCCGTGGCAGTTGCTCACTCACTCGATTTCTGCACCTTCAATTGGGAAAATGAGTTTAAGCTGCTGTCGTTTAATCACTATTTTTGCGGGATCTTGATAAAACAGTTTGCGGAGATGCCGTGGTAGGAAAATTGCTGCTCTGTGAGTAACCAGGGGGCTGAGGAAGCGCCAGGTCTTTGCGTAATGAAGCATAAAATGCTGAAAATGGGCTAAAAGAAATAAGTTTTTATGTAGCAAAGCACAAAATGCTGAAAACAGGCAGAAAGGAAACAAATTTTCAGGTAATAAAGTCTAAATTGCTGAAAACAGACAGAAAAAGAAACAAATTTTCACATCCTGAAGCCTAAGTTGCTGAAAATGGACAAAAAAGAAACAAAATGTTTGTGTCCCAAAGTCTACATTGCTGAAAATGGGCAAAAAAGAAACTAATTTTTTTGTGAACTGAAGCCTAAACTGTGAAAAACAGGTGGAAAAGAAACAAGATTTCATGTACTGAAGCCCAAATTGATGAAAACGGGCAAAAAAGAAACAAATATTAGTCTGTAGGAGATTTTACTTCCCTAAATCGTGGAAAGGGGCGAATATCCCAGAGGTGGATGTCAGCAGAGGTGGTCGGAGGGATGTTAAATCTTGTGCCTCAGGCTTTCAGCTGATTTCTTAACAATGAGAAGCTAAAACGAAGCCTAATGTGGGGCGCAGGTGGAGTTTAAGTCCTCGGATCTTCTCTTGAAGCACCTCCCGCTTTTATCCTGCCACAAAACATCTAATTTTCCCCATTTCTCTCTTTACCGACAGCCACAAGTCTTGTTGCATGGGACACCTGGATTATTCTTGGGTTTTAACGAGTTTTTAGAGATGGTTCTGTCATGAAATGCTAATTAGCAGCAGCGTGGCAAATCGCCATCCCCCCTCAACTGAACCACAGTGCTAATGGGGTACATCTTGTCATGCAGTGTTAACTGGGAAGCGGAAAACTTTTGGTTAAAGACTTAAATCACCGGGGGATGCACCCGGCGGGCTGGGAAGAGGCACGTGCAGTAGCTTGGCTGACGGGGGGACGCACCACGCGGATGAACACTGGTGAAAACACCCGTGAATAAGTTATCGCGGGTTTTATTTTGGTTTTGCTCCCTTTCTGACTTGTTTTCCACCTGTTTTGCATCACTACATCAGGGAATCGGGTGCAGTGGTAATGCTCCCATCTTTTGAGCAGGTTTACTTGATTGCTGGTGCAGGAAAATGCTGGGAAAAGGGATTTTAAGGATTTCTCTGATCAAAAAAATCCCTATTCCCCGTGCTTTCGGGGCCCACTGACCCTTTCCCAGGCTGCGCTGGCAGCAAATCCCCTTTTTTGAGGTCTTTTCTTTCTCCCCGCGCACAAAGGGAAAGGGCGCTACCCGCAGCCCTGAACTTTCCCAGCGTTCACCCTGCCCCGGGAGCTCGCTTCGGTGCTCGCGGCGATCACAGGCGGCCTTTGTCCCAGCCCAGTGGGGTGCTGGGTTTTCGGCCGGAGCCCAGACTGGGGAAAAGGAGGATGGAGTGGGGGAGAAACTGGAGTGAGGGAGAGCGATTTCTGTGAAGAAGTTGAACCAAACCTCCTGTGCTGTCCAGGAGGGGGAACAATCCTTGCTGTGGTGGTCTCTCCCCAGTGCACGCTCGTCTCCATCAGCATCATCCCACATCCTAACCTGAAAATATTAAATATTTCCAACTGATGAGAGGCTTTTTTTCCTACAAATCCACTTCTCCCCACCCCCGATTTCGGTGCTTTTTTGCAGCTAACCCACGACTGTGGGTTCCCCAGTGTGGCAGCAGGGAAGCTGACTGAGCAAGGGTGCCTTGTTGGCCAGACATCCGACAGGTGTTTTGGGAAGCACCGGTGCTCCTCTGAATCCAGATCTCCATGAAGAAGCGCTTCCCTCGGTCCCCCTCTCTGCATCCAGCATTGGCTCCACCGTCATCCTCTTGCCCCCCCTTCCCCGATGTCCTGACGGCGCCTGTATTTCACGCGAGCGGCGCAGCCGCCGCTTCTGCAGGCTGTCATTACGCCACCCGCTTTAATCCGCCCGGGATTAACGAAGCCGAATTCTGCATTGTCAGGATTTTTCCTTGGCCAGAGTCACCGGGAACGGGCTTACCGGTGACCGCGTTCCTCCCAGGGCCGCGTTCCTGATGCCGACGGCATCGTCGGCATCTCGTCCGTGCTTTGTTTTGAGCTGTTTGGGGTGATCTTCTGCTGCTCCGTCTTCTCTCCCCCACGCTGCTGTCAACCCAACGTGACCTCAGGAGCGTCTCCGGCTGTAGCGGCGCGTACGTGGGTCTCTGTTTGCAGGCGAGGAGATGTAACTGTGGTGTTTGGCACCAAGACGAGGCAACTGGGGGGGGAAAGGGGAATAAAGTGAGCAGCGTAGACATGATGAGACCACAGATGTGGTTTCGGGTGCTTTCTACCAATAACAACGGTGCATCAGGTGGTTGAAGGTGAACACAGGATTTTCCATCCCTCTGTGTATTATTGTTATATTTTTAAGGACAAATTCAAGGGGCAGCGGTCAGGTGTGGTTTGCGGAAGGGACAGGACGATCCGGCAGCCCTCTGCAGTCTCGGTGGGACTGTGCCGCCTCGAAACCCCAGCACTTGAAATCCCAGAGCCAACACCCACCGACTGACGCGGTGTTTAACAGCGCCGAGCGCGCGGCTCCTGCTGTAATTGAAACGCCAGCCCTCGGGGAGGTCACCCGGCTCCATTCATCCGGCGTCGGCTGCACACTGGTTTTTGTTGGCTCTTTGGCACCGGCCGGGGCGGGTTTCGGCCGGAGAAAAGCGCCTGACGTGGTTACTGGGACTGTAAAACACAAGGGGAACGACTGTTTCCCAGCCGGGCTTTGCGTTGTTCATCGGTGGCGGCTGATGGGAAAACCACAACTGGGGAATTGCTTGTGACCTCTTGCCGGGACGGTTCGGGGGTTGATTTGAGGAGCAGGGCTCAGCCATGGTGGTTTCGGTGGTGGTTTCACCGTTGGGTCTCGCTTTCCAAATGCAGATGTACCAGGAGGTGTGTTACAAACAGCGTAAAACGGGCTGGAAGAGGTTACGGGCAGTTGTTTTAGCGGCAGCGGGGCTCAGCGCCAGACAAACCTGTCTCTAAATGACTTAAACTCTGTTTTGTACTTGCAGTCAACAGCAGATCGGATACGGTTTTACAGAAACGTGGAGAGACAGGATTTTTTTTTTTCCCCAGAAAATTAGTAATAAAGGCTAAATCTCCAGACCCTTCATGTGCTGATTTTAAAAAGTAATGCTCAGGTGGCCTGAAACCCATTTCATCCCTTTTTCTGTCCCACCAAGGCATCTCCTGAGGTTGTGCATAATGCTATTATCGCCAAAATTTCCCATTTTTACTTTCTTCCTCCCTACAGCTGAAAAATCAGGCCTAGAACTGAATGTGTAAACTGTCAAGAGTTGAATGAATATGACTAAAACGGGAAAAAAACCAACTTCCTTCCCCCTCCTGCCTTAATCTCTATTATCTTTTATTTTAGTTTGTCGTTGGGTGGGGCTGGATTATGCACGGCCAAGAGGAGAGAGAACTGAAATGTTTTGGGCTAGAAAAGCCACTTTCCAATGCTGTGCTCTCCCAACCTTTAAATCCGGACCCCGATTCCCCTGTAAAGATGCAAATCCTCTTGGATTTCCTGCTCTGACCCTGTTCCTGATTTTTCTCCCACTCGAAACCAATCTTGAGGAGAGGCCCCGCGTGCCTGGATTTAATTACCTGGGTTGTTTTGTTATCGATAATGCAGCCAACGAATTTCAGATAGAGAGCCGGAGAACGTCTGGAATTAATTTCCTGGGACGTGTTGACGTTGAGGATCTCCATCCTACATGTTATAACTTGCTTTTAGGCATTTTTCCTTATTTTTTTTGTTTTAATTTTGCAGATTATTTTTAAAGCCCGCGTTGCTGAGGTCTAGGAAGACAACCATCTCCTGAGTTGGCTAGACTTGGCGTGGAAGAGCTTTGCTCCTCGGTGAGATGTCCACCAAGGTGCCGATCTACCTGAAGAGGGGCAGCAGGAAGGGGAAGAAGGAGAAGCTCCGCGACATCCTCTCCTCTGACATGATCAGCCCGCCCTTGGGGGACTTCAGGCACACGATTCACATTGGCAGCGGTGGGGAGAGCGACATGTTTGGGGACATCTCCTTCCTTCAGGGCAAGTTTCATCTCCTCCCCAGGACCGAAGGCAGCTTCGACTCCGACAAGGACAGCCCCGACGCGGCGCCATTCGAATTCTCCAGGACGGCCACCATTTCTGGATGCGAGCAGCCGTCCTCGGAGACTTCATCTCCCCTCCTCAAAAACGCCATCTCCTTGCCTGTCATCGGGGGGCCGCAGGCCTTGACGCTGCCCTCGGCGCAAGCCCCGCCAAAACCGCCGCGGTTACACCTCGATGACAAAGCTCCGTCGGCGCGAAGCTGGGAAGGCGGGGAGGAGAACGGCGAGGGCAGAAACGCCGCCCCGCTGCCGCATCCCTGCGCCTCGCGTTTCGCCGCCCCGACGAACGGCTTTGCCGAGGAGAAGGGCAACACCGAGCCGTCCTTCCTCTCCCATGCCGGCTCCCTCCTCTCCCTCCACGTGGATTTGGGGCCATCCATCTTGGAAGATGTCCTGCAAGTGATGGAGAAACACCAAGCAGAGAGAGTGGGTGGATCTATACAGGATTCAGGCAGGCAGGAAATCTTGACGTGAAGACGACTCAAGGTAAAGACATTGATAAGTGGATTGTTATTATTTTGGGGGTTTTATTTTCTTTCAATTTCTTAAATTACGGCTCAAACTCCCAAGTTTGACTCCACGCACCTTCCCCAATTGGTGCGCTGACAGCGATGTGTCGTTTCCTCTCGCAGAGCCCGTCGTGCAAACGGGATGTGAGCGTTTATCCTCGGCGCCGCTCCCCGCAGACCTCCGGCTATTCCCTCAGCATGGGGAGAAAAAAACACACAACACCCTACGAAGCCAAGACGAAACAGGCAGCACTTGCTGCCGGATTAAATCGCCGCTTGCCTGTATCAACTTCACCTTTAGCAACGGATCGAACCGTAGGACTGCGCCGACCGGTAGAAAATAAGACACCGCGCCGTTATAAATGTTTGTTGTACTGGACGGGATGAAACAGTGACGGTTGAATTCCCAGATGTCTTGTTCGGGAGGATTTTTGGGGGTTTGGGGTTTTTTGGGAGGGGGTGGTGGGTGGTTTGTTGGGGTTTTTTTTGCTTGAAGAGGGGCGGCGGTTTGCCCTCAGTTGAGGCGAGGGTGTGACACTCGCTGTCTGCCAACCACCTGACTCATCAAGGTGATGTCAAGTGTCAGCCTTCGACTTAATTTTCTTTTAAGATCCCACAAATTAGTAAATCTAGCGGTTATGTGGCAAAAGGTTCCACCAGGCTTTAACGTTGCGCCACCTCTAAGGAGAAGCTAAACGCTCTCCGCAGAGAAGCTAAAAAACCCCTCTCGGGCTGTATTTTAGCAACTCAATCCATGGCTGGAGCTTGGGGTTGGAATTTAAAGTCGTAAATAAGATGAAAAAACCACCACCAACAACAACAACAAAAAAAAAAAAGCTAAGTGAAGGGTGAGTGACCACCCGGCCAGATTCCTGCATGATGGGGTGAAATTCATTCTCCTGAAAGACGCCGTCTCCATCAATCGCAGATTGTTTGGATGGACAGAGAAACGAGGGGGTGAAACGCTTCGGCATGCAGAAAGGAATGCGAATCCCTTCTGCTTTTTAAAAAATAATAATAAAAAAAAAAAAATCACTGGAAATGCCAATTCTGCTGATGTTGGGGCGAAAGACCTTACCGCCCAGCTGCGAGGGCTTTCTTTCATTCTCTCCCGATCTCTGAATCGAGGACAAGAGAAGCCTGTTGGACTTGGTAACAGTGTAAAAGCGAGCGAGACCTCGTTTCCTAGAGGCCATCATTAATTAACTGCATAATTTTTAACTGTTTCTGGTAATTTTAGCCCACAATGAGGCTGGGAGTCCCCCCTAGTAAGGAATTAAGGCACCTCTTGAAGAGAGCACACTGACTGTTTGCTGGCTTGCTGGAGCCTGACTGTGTATTTCTTTACATCGATTGCTGTTTCTTACAGGTTAAATAACGAGTCATTAGATTAATGAGCTCGTAGCTCATCACCACACAATTGTGTCCCTGCTCTTACTTACTCTCACTCATCTGTGTTGGGCGGGGCACTCTCGCTGTAAGACCAATACACTGTTTTGGTGGAAACACCAAAAATTTGGGCTTAAACTGCTTTTTCAAGGCTTCAGCCTGCAAAATAATTAAGAAAATGAGGTTAATTGAGCTTGGTCCAGGCAGCTGCTGGATTTAATTTCTATTTGATTTTATGCTGGTAAGGTTCAACCCTTACCTGGTCTAAACTGATGGCACTTCCTCCGAATGACACCCATCCACATGGTGGTGACTTATTTTTATTTATTTTAGGATTTTTCTTACCAGAAATAATTCCAGTGATGGGATGGGGGCGGTTTAGAGCATCATTTGTAATTAATTTACCCTGGTGACAACATATTTTGATGGGAGATGTGGCTTTGTTTCCCAATCCCCTCTCCTTGCTAACATGCGGCAGCTACTTTTTTGGTTAATTTGAATGAAAAAAGCCTGGAATGGATCATTTTGGGCAGCTTTCAGAATGCTTTGGCATTGTTTTGTGGGTTTTTTTGTGGCCCAACACCTTTGTGCAGAGTGGGGTGGGTTGTGACAACACGGAGGTGCTTGTTTTCCTGGATTTCACCTTGATTAGTGAATTAAAGAGAGCCAGGGATGAAGATGTTTGAGTTTGCCCCCCACCTCTGCCTAATTACCATCAGCAATTACAAAACAATCGCTGCCGGATCTGGGCAACATTGGGCAGCAGCTTCCCCACGTTTCGAAGTAACGCTGTGGAGGTAATGGCTAAGATTCCCTTTTCTCCCCATTTTTGCTCCTTCCACTTGTTCCAAGCCAGGGGACGGATTTTGGGGTGTTAACAGCTTTAATTTGGCACCTCACTCACTCTTGACAGCTCCCGCCCACATCCGAGTGGATCCGTCCCTCCCTGTTCATCCTGCACTGCTCCGGTGCTGGAATTGTGGACCCTTCTCAAGGCAACAGCTCAACTCCGGTATCTGGAAGAGAAACGGGAGCTGCTTACAAGGGGCTAAATGGAAAGGATGCCTTAATTTGCTGGATTTTGGTGGTGGTCTACTGTGAAAAGGTGATGCTCCTTGTCTGCAACACACCTCCTCCTTCACCTTTGCCTGCTGCTGCCCTCTCTTACCCACCTCTCAGACTATATTTGATCCAAACCCCCTGAAATTATCCCAATCATATTTTTTCCCATTTTTCTGGGCATAATTTCATCTCCTTAGCTGCAAAGAACACCCATTTCTTTAATTAATTTTTAGCTATTAGCAATAAAATCATTTGGGATTCCCCCTGCCCAGGGGTTTCTGCACAGGATGGAGGCTTCCTTCACTCCCTCAGTTTGGTTCCTAATTAATCATTCCTCAAATTGCCGATTTATGCAAACAGCTGTTGCTAAACCCTGGGGGTTTTTTACACTCTGTTCTAAGAAGCGTGAGTCACTTGGGCAGGAACGCTGTTCTCTGCTGTGACTCAGCCGGCATGTGCTGTACAACCTCTTTCCCCCTCGCTTTTTTCAGGGAGGTTTAAGGCAGAATAAGTCAATGAGAGGTTTGATTAATTCCAGGGCAGGCAACGGGAATACACAAGCAGACGGTTTGGGGGGTACAGGCGGATGCTTGGCTGTTGGCAGTCCTACCTACCCCACAACTCCCTTGTTATCCCAAGATTTCCGGGCAGCGGATTAACGACGCAATAAACTTGGCAAACGCCTACGCCGACATTTGCTGTTTGACCCCCCGCCGTGGGGTCGGTGCGCCTGAACCCACTGCAGTGCCTGTAGCCAGCGTGTCACAACTGTTAATCACGGTGACAGTGTTGATTTTTATTGACGGGGCAGGAAAATAAAGCGGCTGCGTGCACGCAAATAACAGCAGGCGTGGGATTAAGAGGAGGAAGAAGGGCGGAGAGAAAGGTTTAAAGCGCTGTATAACCTTGGACATAGCTGAAAAAAAAAAAAATTTTCCCAGCAAACAGGAGAAAAACCTGTGGAAGTAAGAAGGAATAACAGAGGGGAATTCACCTGGAAGCTGTTGTCGGATAAACCATGCCCACACGGGGCATGTGGGCAACCCTGTGTCTACCTCCCTCCACTGTGGGATGAATTTTGAGATCTCTGGTTAATTTAGATTTGATAAAAAGGGAAAAGAACTAAAAAACTTAAATTTTCTACCTGAATTTCTAGGGATAAAGAGGCTGGGGGGGTTGCATTTGGGGCAGGGCTGTTGTGCCGGCACCACACACTGAAACCAAAACCACCTGTAGGGAATCTCGACAGAGGCTTGAGATCTGATGGGGAGGACCCCATCCTCCCCCAACCCTCATCCCTTTTTCCTTGTCACCTCCTCCCAGCAGCCTTCCTCCTCCCCAGTCCTCCACACTCTCTTATCCCCCCATCCAAACACCCTTCATCCCTCCCCATTGCCCTCACCCCCTTTTTCCTTGTCTCCTTTTCCATCCCTACCCCTTTTCCTTCACCCCAGCTCTTTACTCCTCCACGTTTACCTCCCCTCTCCATTTTGCCCCTCGCTTTCCCACCCCACCACCCCTCAACCTCCCTCCCCTCCCCATTTACCTCCCCCACTTTCCTCCTGCACCCTCACTCCGCCCCTTCCCCTCCGATTCTCCCCTTTTCCCTTCATTTTCCTCCCCCTCCATTCCCCCCCCACGCCCCCTCGCGCCTCTCCCCTCAGCTTTTCCCGCCTTTCCTTCCGCGCATGCGCAGCGCGGCCCCACCACCACCGCGCTGCAGCGCATGCGCTGGCGCCAGGGGCGGGGCAGGCGCACATTCTACGCAGGCGCAGAGCGGCCGCTCTCCCTCCTCCCACCCCTCCCTCCCTCCCCTCTCCACCCGCCGCGCATGCGCGCTGGGCGGCGCAGGGCCCCGGCGGCGGAGGCAAGATGGCGGCGGTGGTACAGAATGTGGTGAAGCTGTGAGTGTGTCGTCTCCCCCACCCCCCCCACCCCCCTCCACCAGCACCCCCCCCGCGGGGGGGTAAATGGTGCGGTCCGGCCCGGCGCGGGAAGCGGGGTTCCCTCCCTCTGCGCCTCCGTGTGGCGGGCGGGACCAAGTGGGCGGTGGGGGGGGGGGGGGGAGGTGGTGCGCGCTCATTGTTCGGGGTGAAGTTTGCTGGGGGGGGGGGGGGGGGTAAGATCCCTCCGTACGGCTCCGTGAGGGGAGATACCCCCCCCCCCAAATGGTGGGCTTATAGAGCCCTGCGGGTAGGGTCCCCTGAGAAAGGGGCCTATAGAGTCCAAGGGGTGCGCGTCCCGTAGGTGCGGCCCTGTGAGTGTCCTGTAACGGCCGTGGCGGGGGGGGGAGTCATCCCTATACATCCCTGCGAGAGGGTCTTACAGATCCCAGAGGTGTGCTTACCCCTGTGAAACTCTTGGAAGGGGGCCTGATAGATTGGGAATTTCCCCCTATACGGTCCTGGGAGGGGTCCTGTAGAGTGCAGGGGTGTCCCCCCCAGTATGGCCCCGTGAGGGGGGGGCTCTGTAGACCCCTGAGTGTGGCTGTTCCCCTCTACGGCTCTGTGTGGGTGGGCAGCTGAATGAGCCCCCACTATGGCCCTGTAGGGGTTCCCATATGTCTTTGTGGGGCAAGAGGGGTCCCTACTTTATAGTCCTATACAGCTGTGCCATATAGAGCCATGGGGGGCAGGGGGTCTCCTCAATGTGCCCTTGTGAGAGGGGAAGCTATAGAGCCCTTGGGATTGAGGTTCCCCATCCCATACAGCCCTATGAGAGGGACCCTATAGAGTCCCATATATAGCCCCATAAGGGCTGAGGGTAGGGGTCCACCCCCTGTACAGCCCTGGGGGGGGGGGTCATATATACCCTTGGGGAGGTATATAGCTCCCTACTATCCACCCTGCTATAGCACGGGGGATACAGGAGGTCCCCTATATAACCCTGTAAGGGAGGCCCATCCTGCCTGGGTGGGATTTGTGGACTTGGAGATGTTTTTTGACCTTTTGTTTGGCGTCTCCCGGTCATTTTTTGGCGTTTCCAGGTGGGGTTTTGTCATCTCTTGGGTTTTTTTGGTGTCCTTTAGCTGGCGGTGCCTCGGCCCCGGCCCCGTTGCATCCCTGCTGCAGTTTCCTCTAAAACCTTCCTTCTTGGTGGGGTGTTGGTGCAAAACAGGGTGCGATTTGCACCCCCTGGGTCTTCTCCAATGAGACAAGGGTTCATTAAGAGGCCTTGGGGTCTCCTCTGATGAGCTGGGGTTCATTAAAAGAGGTGACGGCTGTGGGTCCGTCCATCTTCCAGCCTTTCCACCTGCAGACACATTAGCAAAGCTGCTGGAGAAACTCCTGGCCAGCCAAGGGCATGGGCACACATGCTCCTGCATCTTTGGGACCCCTTTCTTGGATCACTTCTGAGAGAGGCAACAAACCGTGAGTCACAAAACACCTTTTTCAGACTCTTTTCACCCTGAATCGACAAGCCGACTCTTCACGACAACGTGACTTTGCCGGTGCCCCTGTGATCTGCAGCTTTCAATGAGGTTGAGCACGTGAAACAGCATGTTGCCTTACCCGCCTGCGTCACACAAATGTATTTTATTTATTTTAGAAGCTGCTATTGGGTTTTGAGGCTAAATTTTTTTTGGTTGCAGTTTGCTAGCGAAGATGATGGAGAGGAGCGTGGCAGGATTTTTTTTTTTTATTATTTTTTTTTATTTTACTTTTTAAAGCCGTTTCCTGGGTCATTCTCATATCTCTGGGTACCGTCGGCAAAGAGTTTTGGTCTACCAAATCCCTCCCTGCTTTGTTTTTCTCCAGACGACGGCAGCGGTTGGGTTAGGATGGTCTCCGATGACGACTTTTGGGAGCTTTAAATCACTCCCCTTCTTGCGCAGGTGCATGTTACCCACCTCAGCATGAAGCCCACTGTGCCCTTTCCTGGCGGTTTTGGGGATGGAGGTAGTCGCACCAATTTTTTTGGCTGTTTCCATGCTGCAGTCTCTTACCGATGGTGCTAAACATATAAAACCACCCAGTTACTTCCACAGCAATCCGCTGACATGATGTGCTTTACTGGAAGCTGCTCTTGAGGGCACTTACAACTTGCTTAGCAGCTGTGGAAGGCTCTAAGCCACGCTGAGTCCACAGGGAACAATAATCGGGTTCGTTAGAGCCGTTTAAAACACATTAGTCCTTCCTGACGGCTTTGTTAGCTCTTTGCTTGTGCATTCAGCACAGATTTTAAGTGGCGCTTCTCAGCAGAGCTTTCTCAAGGTTGTTCTGTGGTTGCATGTGAGGTTCGGTGAGCGTCCATGCCTCGAAGCACCCCTCGGTTTTGGGGACAAAGACCTCCAGCCAGCGTAAGGGAAGATTATGGAGTTGTACATCGGAGTTGGAGACAAGATCTCTGCTCCTAATGTTTGCCGTGGTCCCTCTTCATCCCCTCGGCGCTCAGGGAGCACTTTAAAAGCCATTTCACAAAGCTTTTTTAGGTGCCGAAGCCAAATCCTGGTGCATTTCTCACCCAGCCCAGGAGCCTTCTGTTAATTTGCAGTTAAAACAACCACAGATGATTGTTTTGGGGGCTGATTGCCTCTTTTTTGCTCCCCCCGCCCCCTCCAAACTCAGAAATCAAGCCAGCAGGAGATAAATTTGGACAACTAAACTCTTTTTGGGGTTGTATTACTGTAAACACCAAGTTTTCCTCCTCTGTGCAGTCCTCCTGTTGGCAGGGCTTCACCTGGACATTACAAGGAAGTTTTAGGGCTCCACATTTTTGGTTATCGGGGCGCAACTTGAGCTAGCAAGGAACGGCGTGGTGATTTAGGAGGAAATTAAAAGCTCCGGGAGGGATGTACATCCCCAAAGTCCATGAGAGTGACAGTCGCCTGAGCCTGGGATTTGGGCTCCCTCTGCAGTCAGCAGAGAGAAAAAGGCAATTTGGGACTTTTTTCATCACCCTTATTGCTGCTGGGACACCGCTCCCCCTCCTGAAGTCGCTGCTGTCTCACCCAGTGCAGTGAGACGAACCCCATTTCTCTGTCACAGCTGCGGCTGACTGGGCTCCGTAAGGAAACAAGCATGGCAATCCTTGTTTGTATTTAATATTTATCAGTATCTTCTTCTCTTCAGTTATTCCCTCTCTTCCTGTTGGTTTTCTTCAGGCCATCTCCCTGCACATCCGACTTTTACTTACACTAGAATAAAAACCCCCACGACGAAGCAATTTCTGTCCCATCTCCTTTTCTTCCATTGGGCAAGATATTTCACGTAGCACATGTTCTTCCTCTCAGGCAACTGAGGCACCATTCGGCTCGTTATTCACTCGTCTAAATTAGCCATCTCAGGAGCTTGGGTTGTTACAGGGCTCCTTGGGCTATGTGCAGTTGTTCCAGGCGGTATTGAAGCGCCAAGATCAGTATGTATCGATACAAACAGTGTGTCTCCTCTACACTCGGCACTGCAGAGTGAAAAATTCCATCTCCGGCAGCCGAACAGACTCTCAGCTCTTCCCCTCTCCCTGCCACGTGCGGTGGGAAGAACTTGCCATCCAAATTACTGTAATTACAGCTACAAGGGCTGCGATGGCGGCTGTTGCAGCCCTGACAGTCTCCGGTTGAAGGAGGAACGTAGGGATGTGGCACAGAGAGGTCGTGCTCTTAGTAAAGAGGACGGGGCATGATTAATGCACTTAAGGAAATCAGAGAGATGCCCGCAGCCACTCAAATCCATTAGTAATGCGTAGATGCTGGCGCGTGTTTCTCACAAAAGGCTTTGGGGGCACGCAAAATGCTGAGGGGATCTTTTAATGCCGAGGGGATCTCTTAACGATGCTACGTTTTGTCTGCCGGCGGTGAGGAAGGCTCTAATCGCCTGTCGCAGCAGTCCCCGTGTCTCTATGCTTTTGCTAGACGAGGGGACATCTCTGTACTCGGTGAATATCGCGTCAAGTCACGTCTTCACCTTGCGGAGGAGATATTTTGGGCTGCGATTCCTCTGAGCAGGGGTCCAGGAAGGACCGTGGCATTTCCCTCTCCCGACGGACACGTGCCGGGGCTGGAATTGGGGCTCAGGATGGATGGGGTGAGTGCTGAACCTCTTTTCACCCGGCAGCCTTGGGGAACAGTACTACAGGGATGCCATGGAGCAGTGCCACAACTATAACGCCCGGCTGTGTGCCGAGAGGAGCGTCCGCCTCCCTTTCCTCGACTCCCAGACCGGGGTGGCCCAAAGCAACTGCTACATCTGGATGGAGAAACGTCACCGAGGGCCAGGTACGACGGGAAAATGCTGGGTTGGGTTCAAGGGGTCAGTGCGTGTCATCGCCTCAGATAACTTGTTTGTTTTTTTTTTAATTAAAGGTTTAGCCGCTGGGCAGCTTTACTCCTACCCCGCGCGCCGCTGGCGGAAGAAACGCCGTGCTCATCCTCCAGAGGACCCGAGGCTTTCCTTCCCTTCTATCAAACCAGGTAAATCCTTCCCACCATAGCTTTCTTCACATGCTAAGGGGCCGGGGGTTTTTGGCAATACCGTGCCCAAGTAGCACCAGATGATGGTAAATGTTGGTGAGGGCTGGTAAACCCCTTCGCCTGACCCTGCTGCAGTGGGGAAGCTTGCGAACATGGCTGGGTGAGACAGGATCTTGGCACACACCAATGTTTCACCCTGATTTTTCTTTTCCCTTTTCCCCCACCACCTCCTTGCAGACACCGATCAGACCCTGAAGAAGGAAGGGCTGATCTCTCAGGACGGCAGCAGCCTGGAAGCCCTGTTGAGGACTGACCCGTTAGAGAAACGTGCCCTCCCGGACCCCCGCATCGATGACGACAGCCTGGGCGAGTTCCCTGTCACCAACAGCCGTGCACGGAAGGTATGGCAGAGAGAGGGTCACCCCCTCTATGTTGGGAAAGGAAGCTTCAGGGTAAAACATGCACATCTCCACGACACCGCTCTGATTTTCCACCCCCTTTTTCTTCCCCTCTGCTTTCTCTGCGTCTTTTAGCCGCAGCAGAAGGATTTGGGATGGATTTGGGGGGGCAGAGATGATGCTACCAGCTTTGTGGGGCCACTGGAGATCTAGTTAGAAACTCCCCAAAATTCAGGGGAAGGGAGTTTCTGGCCCCAAAATTCAGGGTTTTATTGTGTTCAGGCACCCAGTTTAAGATTCTGCGTTAGGTGTCTCTGCACCCAGGACAGCTTTCATCCCTCATTGACCCACAGACCCTTGCAAAATGGCTGTGGTGGGGGAATGATTGCTGAGATTCTGAGGTGCCAGTCCCTGACCCTGCCATCTTCTTCTTTATCGCAAATTTACTTTTAAAAGAGACAAAAGGGACTGGGGTCTTCCCCCTTTCCTCCCTCAGCTGGATAATTTGGGTCCAACAGCCCCTTTTCACCCTGATTTGGCACAGCTCGGAAGCTTTTTTAAATATTAAAGGTCTGCCAAGGTCTGGAGCTGGATAAAACCTTCCCTGCTCTCCATCCTTCATCAGACTTGCCGATGCTTTACTGTTAATTGATACTGGGATTGTAGGAGCTCCCCCTTTTCCCCTCAGAGCCACAAATCAGACTTTAAACCCACCGCGATCACTGTCATAGCTGCTTTTTGTTGCCAAAAAAACCCCACAGACGTGATCTGTGGGGTGGAAAGCCTCAGCTTAGCAGATCTTGGCCCGGGTTGGTACGGATTAGCCCCAGTTCAGGCTGGAGGGGACGTCGTGCACCACCAAATCCTTTTTCCTGTTGCAGTCCTCACAAGGCGAGTTGATTTTCTTTAGACCGCTTCGTTAGCTGACTGCTTTAACGATAGGTGATATCCCGCAGGCTTCAGTTTCACCTCCTTACCCACCAATAGCTGTGGTTTAATAGATATCCCCTTAAATAAGCACAGGGGAGAGCAAGGTGTGCGATATTGCATTGTAATTTTGCTAAAAAACCTTATGTTCCTCTTCATGGACTTTTCTATGGCACTTTTTAGCATGAAAATTTTTTCCAAGCCTCGTCTCTTTTTGCCTTTTCCTTGATGACTCTTTCTTCAAGCATCTTCACACTGTATTGGGCCCTTCTGTCACTTTTTGGGGGATAAAATGTACCAAATCCCCTCTCTATCCCCCAAAATACCACGTCCTTTCTTCTCCTTCTGGATTACAGGTTTGGAACGGATTCGGCTGCTGACGGAAGACTGAGGCCATGCTGATGTATCTCATTCCCAATTTTTCCCTGTTTTCCTTGATCCATGCCAAGGTTTTGTCTACAATAACCCCTCTCCTCTTTCCTAGCGGATTCTTGAGCCAGATGACTTCCTGGACGATTTGGATGATGAAGACTACGAAGAAGATACGCCGAAGCGGAGAGGGAAGGGGAAGGCCAAGGTGAGGGCAGCCGGGTGGGTCCAACTGTGTTGCAGTGTTGTTTTGGTGGCGATTCCTGGCAAATCCGAGATGTTGCCTGTGCTGAAACAGCCCTGACGCCTGCCAGGGCTCGACTGTGTCCGTTTTGAACCTCGCGTTGGGGAAAACTCTTGACGTGCTTGACTTCATGGGCAGGATGAGCAGAAAACACAAGCCGGGGACTTGGATAACTCATGTCCGTTAGCCACTAATGAATGTTAGTCACCGAAAACCACCTACCATGTGAGAAATACCAGGTGGTGAGAGTATGGTAGAGAGATTTCACGTGCATCTGCCCCTTCCCAAAGTGGGAAAGACTGAGGATCCTGAGGGATTTGGGTCATCCTTCAGTGCCTTCTGCCCCATGCAGCAGTCCTCGCTGCTCACATCCAACAACCATTTCATGCTGTACCCACTACGTGGCACTGTTGGATCACGCTTTTCTCCAACATCAGATCCCTGGTGGTGTCTTCCCCACCATCCAGGAGCCTTTTGGGTCCCAATTTTGCCTAAACCTTGGCTTTTTCCCCTTGTTTTTCCCAGGGCAAAGGGGTCGGAGGGGCTCGCAAGAAGCTGGATGCAGCTATATTAGAAGACAGGGATAAACCCTACGCTTGCGACAGTGAGTACTAAAAACCTCTCCTTGCCGCTTAGGGCCTGGGAGTGGAGCCAGGCTGTGTTACTTTTGGGATCCATCGGGTTGTCTGCTGGGATTTGGGTTTTAAACCTCAAAAGGTAGATTTACACATCTAGGGGAGGGTGTTTTTGAACCCCTCGGACTCTCAGCCCTCCTCCAACGGTCAAAGATGGCTGGAGTTTTCCCACCGGGAATGCGGTCATCTCGCCCCAAGCGAAGGGCGGTGCAGCCACCCGGCACGTAGAAATGAGGATAATCCTTTCCCGGTCTTGCAAACACCCCCGCAAACGTTGAAAACAGCCCCTCCATTTTCCCAGCCAGCTTTCGAGTTGGATCTGTGTCCGTCAGACTGGTTTCGAAGCCGGCCGTAGCCCCTGCCCCGCCCTTTGCGCTATCGTGCCTCGTTAAAGCCACTTAATGAGTTTGTAGCTGTGAAACGCAACACCGTGCACTGGTTCTGCTCTGGCTAAAAAACCTCCTCAGCTCCAGGGGCAGGGATTTGATTTCCGAGGCCATCCTGGCCCGCTTCTCTGCGAGCCCAGGGTTGACAATGCTTCCTCCTCACCTCCCTCCTCCTCCTCAAGCTGGGGAAGGGGAGGAAAAAACGAACAAAAAAGCAATTTGACAGGGCAAACGGAGCAAAAAAGGGCAAGTGAGGCTTTGAAATTACCTTTCTCTCTTCTTCCTCCTGTCCTGCAAGAGCTGACACTAGCTTCTTCCAAAAAAACCCACCCCCAAACCCAAAGTAGTTGTGTTTTTCCTCCCCCTTTTTCTTGTTTTAAGAGTCCCTCTGTCGCTTGGCACGGGTGCGTGACCTGGTGTGTGTGTGTTTTCTCACGACTCTCTTTCTGTGTTTCAGATAGTTACAAACAAAAGCATACCTTGAAACCTCCCGATCGAGGTAGTCCACTCTCTGTCTGCTTTTTTTATTTCCTTCCTGCCTTTCTTCTCCTGAAACGTTAGTTTTGTTTTTTGTTTTCACCAAACCTTGCTGGAGCCTGCGGGAAAAGGGACGGGGCGGGAGGGGACACGGGAGAAGGGGAGGGAGAAGCCAAAGGCCACCGAGCGACGTCAAAGCTGGCCTCCCCGCCGGCAGCAGGATTCGGCAGCTCCTCTCCGGGCTCGCCTGACCCTTTTCCAATGGGGAAGGGCGGTCATGCGTGCCAGCAGAGCGGCCTCCGGAGAGGGAAAACAAAGATTAATCCCCCCTGCCCCCCCGCGGTGGCAGAGATGGGAAAAAACCCCACGGTGTTTCCACCAAACCCCTTCCCTCTCTCCCAAATCCCGTGCGCGCGGGATGTGCCGCCTTCCTTTTAAGAGATGCCGAAGTACGTTGCTGCTTGTCTCGCAAAAAATACCCCACCTTTTTGCTTCAAAAAAAGCCCCAAAATGGGTCAGCTGCAGGTGGAGGTTGAATGTTGGTGGCAGGCTGCGAATAAACACCTGCAGCCAAGCCAGAGAGCCAAGATCGTCTTTGTGGGGGCTCTTCTTCCTCGCTGTTTGGGAGGAGGAAACCCGACTCCTGTTTAGATACTGGTCTGCTTGTTTTGGAGGGAAAAAAGGTCAATTTTAAACCCCGCGGGGGGTGGAGGGAGGACGTGGGGGGGGTGGGGGGAAGAAAACGCCTGCCAGCTCCGCGTGGCTGCTCACGGGGCCGACCCCATTGTGCCCTCAGTTGGCTCTGGAAAGCCAGAATTTGATGTAATAAGGTTGTAATTGCTGCTTTTCGGGCTGTTTTTCGCTTCCTTCGGCTCGGCTCGCGCCGCTTTGCCGAGTCGCTCCGGACCTGCTGATGCCGAGCGTTTTCCCCCAGGGTGATGAGCATCCTGAGCATCCCGCATACCCTTTTGCCCGGGGGGAATCCCTGCTGCTTTTGTCCCAAAAAGCCAATGGCGGCTGCTTGCATCGGGCTCTCTTGGGGGGGTTCAAACCCCATTTTCGTCAAGCGGGCTGCTTTCTCCCCACCATATTTTTGAGCGAGTCAGTGGCGTGAGAAGGGATGCAAACCCTGGTAGGGTTTCTCCAGGCTTCAAAGCGAGCCTGGAAGCTGATCCAGAAAGGGTCCAGGATGTTACGGGAAAAACTCCAGTCTCAGGAAATCTCATCCCAAAACAACTTTTTCCCCAATTTGCCTGGATGCTGCAGAAAGACATGGGGAAAATCCATTGCTAAATCTGTCCATTGGGGCCCATAAATCCCCCTCTGGCTCTTTTGGGGGGGATTTCAGCCCAATCTTCATCCTTGTGCCCAGCCAGCCTCCGTCCTCTACCGTGCTGGCGGTAGGAGGGTGCAAAGCCAGTGCCGGCTTCGTGCTCGTGCCTATACAGGGCTGAAAGGGAGTTTTGGGGTGTCCTTGGAGCCTCACAACTAAAAAGCTGCCAACCCCTCACTGCCAGAAAAGCGGTGATGGTGAGCTGGGAGCCCGTTCCCTGGCAGGGAAGGTGCTTCCCCAATCCATGGGTGCTCAGAGATTTCCCCATGGAAGTGCCTGCTGTTAAACCGAGGGTGAAAGTTCCCAATCCCTGCAAGAAACGGGGCAGAAAGCGGGCAAACCGATGGCGTTTGGGGCAGTGGGTGATTTCAAGCCACACTCAGGTCAGGTTTGGAGAAGCCAGGTGAGTCCGAGGAGAGAGCAGAGCTGAAATGTGCCTGTGGCAGCTGCAGTTTCCCTCCTCGGGGTCCCAAAAAAAAGAAGTTTCCCCTTCATAGACATTGAAGATGGCCTGGATTTTTACCCAGCTGGTTTAGGAGATGTTTTTTGGGTGGGAAATGACAGCCCCACCCTCGCCAGTCTTTCCGACCGCGTTTTGCCACTCGAATTGATCCCTGCATGGTTTCACTCCTTTACTGAGGGCTGTAAAGCTGCGCTTAATGAGCTACCATCGTTACTTGGACATGGTGGGTATCGATCGCCCACTGAATCAGCTTTAGCCTCCTGCGATGGGATGTGCAGAGGAGGCTGCGGTGCCTCTCCAGCAGCTATTCTGGACCTGATCTGGAGGGTCAGCCCCAAACCCCTTTATTAGGGTGTTCTTAGGTGGTTTTAATAAATTCCAGGTGATTTGGGGACAGAAGGGGGAGCAGCCCTCTGTGCTCAAAGCCCGGAGACGGGGGCCAGGGGATGCTGGATGATTTGGGGTGCGGGGTCTCACTCCCCGCCAGTGTGAGCTCAGACTTTTCCCATTTCTATCCGTAGTCTGCGGGAAGCGATACAAGAATCGGCCAGGATTGAGCTACCACTATGCTCACTCCCACCTGGCCGAGGAAGAAGGCGACGACAAGGACGATTCGCAGCCCCCCACTCCTGTCTCGCAGCGATCGGAGGAGCAGAAATGTAAGCGAAACACCCCCCCTCTGCCAAAATCCCCATCATGAAAAAGACGGCAAAGCCAGGAAATCGCCTCTGCCAGGGCTGGGAGTGAGCAGCATCCCTTCCCCGATGCTTTTGAGCCCCGTGGCATCGCCCTGGGGCTCAGAGGTTGCCGGAAAGGCTGCTCCAAGCATTGGGATTTGTGCCGTGGAAGTGTTTTTTCCTGGTCCCATGCAGAAAGCCTTTGCCCTGCAGCTAATCTGTCTCTCCCACTCTGCTTTTCCAGCCAAGAAGGGACCTGACGGCTTAGCTTTGCCCAACAACTACTGCGATTTCTGCCTGGGAGACTCCAAAATCAACAAGAAGACGGGACAACCAGAGGAGTTGGTCTCGTGCTCGGACTGTGGGCGATCAGGTAAGGGAGGGGGGAAAAGCATCCTCTCCACCGCTGGCATTGCCAAAAATATCCCCAGCGTCTTTGCCTGCCCAGAAAAGCCAGGGATTCGGGTCGGAGCTGGGGAGAAGGTGGTTTTTTTCCCTGCCGTGGAGTTCTTCCCCAACCCCGTGGTTGCGTGGGCTGCCTTCCTCCCCTCCCCTGCCTTCACTTGTGTCCTGCCTGCTTCCCAGGGCACCCCTCCTGCCTGCAGTTCACCCCCGTGATGATGGCGGCTGTCAAGACGTACCGCTGGCAATGCATTGAGTGCAAGTGCTGCAATATCTGCGGCACCTCCGAGAATGATGTGAGTACCCCCCCAAGAATGATTGAGTACCCCCAGAATGATGTGAGTACCCCCAAGAATGACATGAGTGTCCACCCCCAAGAAGAAGCAGGGCACCCTCCGAGGACACCCCATGGTGTCATCCCATCTGGCCCCGTGGAGAAGGGATGGGGAAAAGCCTTGGAGGGTCTGTGAGCAGCCTCTTCCTTTGGGGTTGAGGTTTTAATAGTCCGTAGGACATCAGAGCCTTTTTGGGGGGGAAATCTGTGTGTTTTAATAATCTGTAGGACACAGCAGAATCTTTCTTTGGGGGAAATCATTGGGCTTTTAACATTCCATAGCACAAAGCAGCCTTTCTGGGAGAAATTTTTGTGCTTTTAATAGTCCATAGGACATGTCAGTGGCTTTTTGGGGGGAAAATCTTTGGTCTTTAGTAGACAGAAGGGCACAGCAGAGTCTTTTTTGGGGAGAAATCTTTGGGCTTTAGTAGTCTGTAGGACGTGGGAGAGTCTTTTGGGGGGGAAATTACTTGGCTTTAATAGTCTGTAAGATGTGGCAAAATCTTTGGGGGGGGTATAAAGACTGTGCTTTTGGTAGTCTGGAGGACATGGCGATGTCTTTCTGGTCGCTCCGATGGAACTTGGAGGACGACAGAGTGGGACCCTCGTCCCCTCCGTGTTGTCCTTAAGCCAAGGCCGTGTTGAATCATCCGAATTTCCCCCCCCTTTCCCGCCCGCTCGGCTTAGGACCAGCTGCTCTTCTGTGATGACTGCGATCGCGGCTACCACATGTACTGTCTCACCCCCCCCATGTCGGAGCCGCCGGAAGGTGAGTGCCACTCCCCCGGCCCCCCCAAACCCCATCTTCCCTCTCCGTTTTGGAAATGGGTCAAAACAAGCAGAATTCAGCCCAGAACATTTCTCAGCCATGCAGACCCACTTCGACCCATGGGTTTTTTGGGGGCAATCGTGGATTTGTCATGCCACAATTGAAAATGATGGGGTCCATCATTCTGGCTGTTCCCCAGTTATTCCTCTGCTGGAGAAGCAGAAAAACCTTTTACCACCCCAAAATCCATCACCAACATCCCTCATCCCTTGCACCCCAAAATGTCTTCGTATCAACTGGTGAAGCTGAGAGGGATCTCTCTTCTTCCTCCTCTTCTTCTCACCTTGTCTTGTGCTGACTCATGGCGTCGAAGCAAAAAAGAACAGCGTTCACAACAACAACAAAAAAACCAACCCAAAAATCTCAATAACGCCTTGCAGCTGGTTAATTATCCCAGCGGTTAATTATCAACCCCTCTCTTGGCCACCTTCACTTGAAGGTTAACAAGGAGGAGGAAGACTTGCAGGTTCACAAACCCACAAACAGCCTTGTAAACCACCACCCTTCCACCCTGTTCCTTATTCCCTACATGTAATTAGGAAGCTGTGACCCTTAACGAAGCCCTAACGAGGGCGCAACCAGGGAACCCACGTGTACTTCTCTCCTCAGGGAGCTGGAGCTGCCACTTGTGTCTGGACCTGCTGAAGGAAAAAGCCTCCATCTACCAGAACCAGAACAACTCCTGATCCCGCTCCGCCGGCAGGATGGGCTCCCCGGTGCCCTCGTTCCACATGTTTTCCCTTGGGGGTTTTTTTTTGGATCTTTTTTCGTTTGTTTTTTTTTTTTTTTAAACCTCCCCCATGTTTTTGGTTGATTTGGGGTTGGTTTGGGTTTTTTTTTTTTGTTTGGGTTTTTTTTTTTACCACATGGGGAGGGGGTGTTGGGGTTTATTTTATTCATTTTTGCCGCGCAAGGGTTTATTTCTCACCTCCCCGCAGCGAGATGGGGCAAGTCCCCCTGTGAGGACAGGGTGACGCTGACGGGTCCCCACCCTGCAGAGTGGCTTTTGGGGTGACACTGCAGTGTCCCTGAGGGGACCCTGTCCCCACCCAGGGAGTGTGGATGGGACAGGGCTGTCCTTCCCATCGCCGTTTCCCAGGTTTCCACCCAAAACGAGGTGCCCGAATCCATTCCACCGCCTCTCTGGCAACACGGCGTGCCAAAAAACTTGTTTTTTCCCCCCTTTTCTTGGGAAAATTCAGACCCCTGCGCCAGCTGCAGTCGCAGTTTTGGGGCTTTTTGTTAATTTCTTGGGTTTTTTTGGGGGGTGAGATTGTTTCCTCTGCTTTTATTTTTATTTCCTATTTTTCTCCCCGTTTTTATCATTTCTTTTTGCCCCGTCATCTCTCCCGCCTCGGAGGATGCTCCCCACAGCCTGGCCAGTTCCCCCCCCTGCCCAGATGAGGCCTTACACCCCGACATCCTCTTCCGGCCAGCATGAAACGGGGCAAAATCCCTCCATCTTGGGATTTTCCCCCACTTCCTCCTCCAGCTGGCGCAAAACGGGGCAAAACCCCTCCATTTGGGGGTTTTCCCTTGCTCCCACATGGCGCAGAGGGAGAAACGCTTTGCCCCATACCCCCCCCCCAACCCGTCACGGTCGCACAGGGTTTGTTTTGGGGTTTGGGGGGATTTCTTTTGGGGGGGGGAAAGCCACTTTCACCCCCAAAACGCCGCTGACGGGGAGAGATAGGAGACGCCACTGTTTTGGGGCTCTCTGGGGCCACCCCACTATCCCCGTCCGCCCCCCCCAAGGGTCCCGTTGACTGAATGTGCCTGTTTTTTCTAAAAATCAACTTTAAAAACCTACCTCCGAACCCCTCCTCCCCACCACTACACCCTGAATTTCACCTCCGAGAACCCCCCAAAAGAGAGGAGCCAACCGGGATGGCAGCAGAGCAGCCCCAAAACTGGGCCCATTAGCAGAAAAGTGGCCTCAAAATAGCGCCCCCAAAATGACCAAAACAGCCCCGAAAGTGACTGAAATAGCTCCATATTAACCAAAACCGCTCAAAATTTACCAAAATCTCTAAAAAATACTGCCACACCAAAAAAAAAAAAAAAAGGATCTGGGTGACAAAGCAGCTCCAGCCCGGTGGTTTCTCTCCTTCCCCTCCTTGAGCGCGATTCGGGTGGAAATGAAGGCGTTTTGGTTAAAAATGGGTGGGTTTTCCCCCATTTTCGCGCCCTGATGGGGGCGGGACGATAAAATGTCCCTAAACGGGTGGGTTTTACCCAATTTCCCCTCGGCAAAGCTTCACGGTTGTGTCTTATCCGGAAAAAAAAAAAACCGAAGCGACACCAAAACAGCTTGTTTTCATAATAAAAATGGATAAAAAACGCAGTGGTGTGGAAGTGAGGACGTTTTGGGGCAAAAATAGGGGTGTTGGGGGGGGGTGCCTGGGTTTGGGGTAAAAAACATCTGTTGGTGCTGGGATGTGGCTTTTCTGAGGGCTGCTATTGGGTTTGTGCTGCCCTGATTTTCGGGGTGAAAACCAGCCATTTAGGTGCTGGGATGTGGCTTCTCTGAGGGCTAACACTGGGATTGAGCTGCCCTATTTTGGGGGGTAAATAAACCCCATTTAGGTGCTGGGTTGTGGCTTCTTTGAGGGCTGCTATTGGGGTTGGGCTATCCTGTTTTTGGGGGTAAAATCTGCCCCATTAGGGGCTTTTGCCACCCGCTGACCCTGGCTTGACATGAGAATTAATCTCTTTGCAGATTTATTTTGCAGCTAAATCACCCGAATTGGGGCAAAGGCCGGAGCTTGAGAACCAGGACCCAGGCATCTGGGTAATATATGGGAGAAATCAATCCTCATAATTCTCCTTTGGGGGGGGGTCAGGGTGGGGGTCCCCGAATATCTGGGTTCCCTCGGGGAGGTTGGGGGGACCCTCGGGAGGGCAGCGGTTGATATCAAACAGCAACGTTGCAATGAGGTTTTATTGGGATTAAATAAATAGCGTCTGGGTGGGGGATATCGACTCTGGGGTGGGGGGACGTGTCCCCCCCAGGGTCCGGTCCCCCCCGTCCCCACTGGCCCGGCAGGACCCAGGTGTCCCCGATGCCCGACCTCTTCCCCCTCAGACGCCATCCTTGGTCTTGGTGGTGCTCAGAGGGACGGTGACCTCCTCGTCCTTGAGGTGACCTGCTCTGTGGCCGCACCGGGGGAAGAGAAACCCCAAAACCTTCAACCTTTCTTCCCCAAAACCTTGGTCCCTTCCCGACCCCAAAACCTTTGTCCCTTTTCATCCCTTCTCACCCCAAAACCTTTGTCCCTTCTCACCCCAAAACCTTCATTCCTTCCCAACCCCAAAACCTTTGTCCCTTCTTGTCCCAAAACCTTCATCCCTTCCCAACCTCAAAACCTTCATCTCTTTTTGTCCCTTCTCACCCCAAAACCTTTGTCCCTTCTCGCCCCAAAAACTTCATCCCTTCTTGCCCCAAAATCTTCATCCTTTCTCACCCCAAAACCTTCATCCCCTTTTGTCCCTTCTCACTCCAAAACTTTCGTCCCTTACCAACCCCAAAACTTTCATCCCTTTTTGTCCCTTCTCGCCCCCAAACCTTTATCCCTTTTCATCCCTTCTTGCCCCAAAACCCTCAACCCTTCTCTCCCCAAAACCTTCTGCATTCCTCCAAGAAAGCCATCTTGCCCTAATAGGAGGATTTCACCCCCCACCCGTTGTGTCCACCACAAAAGGATTGGGGAGAAAAAGGGGATCTGGTGGGGACAGGGTCTCTCGGGGAGAAAAAGGGGATCTGGTGGGGACGGGGTCCCTCGGGGTGGCCAAGGCCGCTGCCCTGGGGAGCTCCTCACCGTCTCTCGACGTCCTTGACGGTCTCGGGCAGGGGCATGTTGCGGGTCTCGGGCAGGAAGCACGTGGCGATGGCCGAGATGATGGGGGCAGCCCCATAGATGACGAGGGGCAGCACTGGGGTCACATCAGCTGCCATGCGCACCAACGGGGCCACCATGCCACCCACGCGGGCCATGGTGCCCCCCAGGCCCATCCCCGTCTGCCTGTGCCAGGGAGAGGGAGCAGTGGGTGGATGGACGGATGGAGAGGTGGTTGGATGGATGGAGGGGTTGAGGGTTGGAGTGGTTGATGATGGATGGATGGAGTGGTTGGATGGATGGATGGATGGAGTGGTTGAGTGATGGAGGGCTTGATGATGGGTGGATGGATGAAAAGGTAGTTGGATGGGTAAAGAGGTGGTTGGATGGAGGGATTGAGGGTTGGAGGAGTTGATGGATGGAGAGGTGGATGGATGAAGGGGTTGCATGAAGAGGTTGGATGGATGGAGGGGTTGAGGGATGGAGGGCTTGGTGATGGATGGATGGATGAAGAGGTGGTTGGATGGATGCAGTGGTCGAGTGATGGAGGGCTTGGTGACGGTTGGATGGATGAAGGGGTTGGTGGATGGAGGGGTTGGCGGATGGGTGGATGGATGAAGAAGTGGTTGGATGGGTGGAAAGGTGATTGGATGGATGGTTTGAGGGGTGGCTGGCTGGATGGAAGGATGAGTGGTTGGGTCGGTAGGTGGGCTGGTCGATGGACGGGCTGATGGGTGGAGGATGACTTGGTAGGTGGGTTGGCAGGTGGATGAGTGGATGGAGGGATGGACAGATGGAGGGAGGGCGGGCCGTGGTGCCAGCAGCCCCCAGAGGTGACAGCCACCCACCTGATGACGGTGGGGAAGAGCTCCCCAGAGAAGATGTAGGCGCAGTTGAAGGAGGCGGCCAGCGAACCCTTCCCAATCACCGCGAAGGCCATGCGCAGCGTCTGCAGCTCTGGGGACAGGGGTGGGACGTCTCGCACCTCCAGCCCCCCCCGACAGCTCCTCAGTGACCCCACCCGTGGTCCTCCTTCCCTCCAACCTCTATCTCCACCCCCGAGTGCCCCAAGTCCCTCCGATGACCCTTCATCCCTCTGTCCTTCAACCTCAGCCGCTGTCCCCCCGGTGCACGCCCAACGTCCCCCCACCCCTCTGTCTCGGTCCTCCAACCTCCCTCCCTCCATCCCTCCAACCTCCACCCAGCCTTCCACCCTCTGTCCCTCCGTCCCATCATCCTCCAACCTCCATCTTTCCAGCCTCCGTCCCTCCAACTTCTCTCTGTACCCTTCTACCTCTTCTTCCTCCATCCTTCCATCCCACTGTCCTCCATCCCATTGTCCTTCATCCCCCATCCCATTGTCCTCCATCCCATTGTCCTTTATTCCTCCATCCCATTGTCCTCCATCCCATTGTCCTCCATCCCATTGTTCTTTATTCCTCCATCCCATTGTCCCTTATTCCTCCATCCCATTGTCCTTCATCCCATTGTCCCTTATTCCTCCATCCCATTGTCCTCCACCCCATTGTCCCTTATTCCTCCATCCCATTGTCCCCCATCTCTCCATCCCATTGTCCTCCATCCCCCATCCCATTGTCCCCCATCCCATTGTCCCCCATCCCTCCATCCCATTGTCCCCATCCCATAGTCCTCCATCCCATTTTCCCCCATCCCATTGTCCTCATCCCATTGTCCTCCATCCCATTGTCCCCCATCCCATTGCCCTCATCCCATTGTCCTCCATCCCATTGTCCCTTATTTCTCCATCCCATTGTCCCCCATCCCATTGTCCTCCATCCATCCCTCCCTCCATCCCGGCACCCACCCATCGGCACAAAGATGTTGGCGAGGATGCAGATGCCGGCGAGTGCCAAGGAGCCGCCCTGGGCCACCCGCCGCCCCACGCAGCTGATGGCCAACACCGAGGCCAGCTTGGCCGGGATGTCCACAGCCCCGAAGACCAGCTGGCTCAGGTAGATGTCCACCCCGAAGCCCTGCAGATCCATGGCCAGCCCGTAGTAGGCGAAACTGGTGGAGAACCTGCCCCCCAAACCCAACATTTCAATGCAAAACCCACCAGGCATGACCGAATGGGCCCCCAAAAGGTGAGGGTTGACCCCAAAAAGATGGGGTTTGCCCTAAAAGGTGAGTTTTGGCCCCAAAAAGGTGGGGGTTGGCCCCCCCCAAAAGTTAGGGTTTGACCCCAAAAGGATAGGTTTTGCCCCACAAGGTGAGTTTTGCCCCCCCAAAAGGTAGGGTTTGGCCCCTGAAAAGGTTGGGTTTGCCCCAAAAGGTGAGTTTTGGCCTTGAAAAGGTAGAGTTTGGCCCTCCAAAAGGTGGGGGTTGACCCCAAAAGGATGGGGTTTGGCCCCAAAAATGTGAGGTTTGGCACCAAAAAGGTGGCGTTTGGCCCCCCAAAACTTGGGATTTGGCCCCAAAAAGATTACTTTTGACACCAAAAAGTGGGGTTTGACCCCAAAAGGATGGGTTTTGCCCCACAAGGTGTTTTGGCCCCAAAAAGGTGAGGTTTGGCCCCCAGAAAGGTAGGGTTTGGCCCCCGAAAAGGTGGGGTTTGGCCCAAAAGGTGAGTTTTGGCCTTGAAATCGTGGGGTTTGGCCCCCAAAAAGGTGGTGTTTGGCCCCCCAAGAGGTGGGGTTTGACCCCAAAAGGTGAGTTTTGCCCTGAAAGGTGAGGTTTGGCCCCAAACTTGCCAGACGAAGGAGACGCCGCAGGAGACCGTCCTCATCCCGGGGGTGCGCACCAGGGCAGCCAGCGTCCCCCCCGGCAGCGGCGGCTCCCGCCTGACCAGCGCTCCCAGTGCCTGCGGGACGGGGGAGATCTTGGGGGGATCGGGGAGGGATCCAAGGGGTGGGGGGGATCAGGGGATGGGAGGGATCGGGGGGGGATCTAGGAGGGATCAGAGGGGTCTGGGAGGGATGCGAGGGGTGTGGGGAGGTGATCTGGAGGGGATTGGAGGGAATGGTGGGGGGATCTAGGTGGGATCGGAGGGATCTAGAAGGGACACGAGGGGTCTTGGGAGGATCCAGGTGATCTGGAGGGGATTGGAGGGATCGGGGCAGATCTAGGAGGGATCAGGAGGATCTAGGTGGGATCAGAGGGATCTAGGAGGGATGCGAGGGGTCTTGGGGGGATCCAGGTGATCTGGAGGGATTGGAGGGTTCTGGGTGGGATTGGAGAGATCTAGGAGGGACACAAGGGGTCTTGGGGGGATCCAGGTGATCTGGAGGGATGGGGGGGTGTTGGAGAGATCTAAGAAGGACACAGGGAATGTGGGGGGGTCCAGGTGATCAGGAGGGATATAGGTGGGATCTAAGGGGGGGGGGGAAGTATCTATGAGGGGTAAAGGGGGTCTAGGCTGAATAGAGAGGAATTGGGGGGGATCAAAGGGAGAATGAGGGGGTTCTGGAAGGATTGGGGGGATCTAGTGAGATCTGGGAGGGAGCTGGGGACGTGCAGGGATGTAGGGGAGGAAGTGGGGGGATCTAGGGGAGATTGGGGGGACCTGGGGGGTGTAGGGGGTAGACCAGAAGGATCTGGGGGGCATCTGGGGGATCAGAGGGATCTGGGGGGGGGGCTCCGGGAGGCCCTGGGACCACCCATCACCTCCTCGCTGAGTTTGTCCCCCTCCTCCTTCCTCCTGTTGACGCGGGCGACTTTGCGGAGCCCCTTCAGGGCCAGGTCGGGTCTCCCCGAAATCACCTGCCACCGGGCTGACTCCACGAACAGCCTGGGGGGGGATGGGGAAGAGGGGTTACGGGGGACCCAGGCGCCCAAGGGGGTCCCTGCACCCACCCTACACACCCCACCACCCATGGAGGACCCAGGTGTCCCCACCATCACCCCTAAGGAACCCAGACACCCCAAGATCCACAGATCCACCTTTTCCCCCCGCAACCAAGGAGGATGGCCGGCTGGTGGCCTGGCTTCCCCGTACCAGGAGTAGAGGAAGAAGAGGAAGAAGGGGAGGGAGACGACGAGCTGGAGCCAGCGCCAGTGAGGGACGCCGAAGGCCGCGGCCGCCAGCACAAACTGCCCCAAGGTGTAGCAGTAGCCATTGATGGTGCCCACCACAGCACGGGCTTCCGTTGGGATCCACTCCATGCCTGCGGGGCAACCGTCAGCACACGGGTGGTGGGGTCTATCCCATGGCATAGGGCCAAAATGGGGTATCTGGGTCCCTCCCGTGGGTCAACAGTGGAGCTTGGGTCCCTCCCAAGGTCAATACTGGAGCCTGGGTCGTTCCCGTGGGTCAACGGTGGTAGGGTTGGAGTTTGGGTCCCTCCCGTGTGTCAATGGTGGAGCTTGGGTCCCTCCCAAGGGTCAATGGTGGTAGGGTTGGAGCTTGGGTCCCTCCCGTGGGTCAACGGTGGAGGCTGGGTCCCTCCCAAGGGTCAATGGTGGTAGGGTTGGAGCTTGGGTCCCTCCCGTGGGTCAACGGTGGTAGGGTTGGAGCTTGGGTCCCTCCCGTGGGTCAACAGTAGTAGGGTTGGAGGCTGGGTCCCTCCCAAGGGTCAACGGTGGTGGGATTGGTGCCTGGGTGCTTCCCACGGGGTAGGGGTGGTAGGATGAAGCCCAGACCCCGGGTCCCCAGCTCACAGAGGGAGGCGGAGTTGAGGGAGACCCCGGCCATGGCCAGGCCCGCCAGGAAGCGGCAGAGACAGTAGACGACGAAGGTGGGGGCGGCCGCGGTGCCGGCCCCCGTCGCCCCCAGCTGCAGGTAGCACCAGGTCAGCAGCGCCCGGCGCCCGAACCTGCTGGGACACGGCGCTGGGGACACTGGGACGGGGGACATGGGGACTGGGATGCCAATATGGGGTGGTGGGACAGGGGCACGAGACACTGGGGGTGCTGGGATGGGAGACATGGGGTGCTGGAGATACTGGGATGGGGATTGCGGGGTGCTGGAGCCACTAGGATGGGGACATAGGCACTGGTATGGGGGGGATACAGGGTGCTGGGAATTCTGACAGAGGGACGTGGGGCACTGGGATGGGGACACAAGGCATTTGGAACACAGGGACAGGGAATATGGGCACTGGGAATACTGGGATGAGTGACTTGGGGGCAGTGGGGACAGTGGGACAAGCTGTACTGGGGCAGAGCCACCCCAGGGGCACTGGGGACGCCAGGGCCAGAGGGACGGGAGGACATCCCTGTGCATACGCCTCCCCTCTTCCCCTTCCCAGCTTCCCCCAGTTCATCCCAGTACTGCTCCGGGGTGGCCACGCACTTGTCAGAGAGGACTCCGAAGAGTCCAGAGCCCAGGAGGATCCCGGCCATGTAGATGGATTGGGCCACCTGCCTCAACCTCTTGGACTCGCACACCAGGTCCCACTGCCACCAGGAGAGGACACGGGGGTCAACACCCGGACGGCTGGGTGCCCACCACCGCCCAGGGGGGCTGTGGGGCACCCCTCACCTCGGTGACGATGGTGTGAGCGAAGACGCCGTCGCGATAGGTCCAGCCGTCACGGCAAGGCTCGGTGGCCGCCCCGTTGGCCGTGCCGTTGACCGTGCCGTTGACCTCCAAGAGGTGCCATTGGGGTTCCACATAGCGGCGGCAACGCTGGGGACGGTGGTGGCCGTCGGAGGGGATGGAGACGAGGAGTGGGACGTCCCCGGTGCTCTCATTGGCCACGGGCCGAGGCCGGCAGTGGTGCTCGGGGACACCAGCGGTGAAGTTCTGTAGCAGGTTGTGGCTGGCCAGCATGAGCAGCGGAACGGCCAAGGCGGCCACGTAGGTCACCTGGAAGCGGCCCATCCCGCCCAGGCGGGCCAGCAGCTCCACGAAGGTCATGGTGGGATGAGGGATGGAGCCGGGGGGGGCCCCAGGTCAGCTGGAGGGTGGAAGGAGGAGAAGAGGTTGAAGGATGGGCCAAGGGATGGGCTAGGAATGGCCAAGGAATGGCCGAGGGGTGGTTTGGAGGAAGGGGCGAGGGTTGGACCCAAGGATGGGCCAAGGGCTGGGCTAGGAATGGCCAAGGAGCGGTTTGGATGGTCAGTGAACGGAAAGATCCAAGGATGGGCCAAGGGCTGGCCAAGGGCTGGCCGAGGAAGGGCCGAGGGGTGGTTTGGAGGAAGGGATGAGGGATGGCTCCAAGGATGGGCCAAGGGATGGAGGAGGGACACAGCAGAGGAAGGACCGAGGGGTGGGTAGGAGGATGGTGGAGGGACGAGATCAGGATTGGCCGAGGGACGGGACCAGGAATGGCCGAGGGGTGACCGAGGGGCGGCTGGGCCAAGCGGAGGAAGAGCCGAGGAGGAGGGATGGACGAACGGACAGAGCGAGGGCGGGACAGAGGGACGGGCAGCGGGATGGACCAAGGGATCAAAGGGGAGATCAAGGGAGGGACAGATGGAGGAAGGAATCGAGGACCCTCTATTGATCACCTGTTGATCGGTCTATCGATCTGTCTATTTATTGGTCTATCAATAAATCTACCTATAGGTCTATTGATCTATTGATTGATCCATCCATCGGTCTATCACTCTCTCTATAGGTCTGTCAATCAGTCTATCAACGTACCAATCTATCAGTCTTTCTGTTGAGCTGTTGGTTGCTCTATTGATCTATCGGTGCCTCTATCAATCAATCAATCTATCAGTCTATTGATCTGCCAAAACAATCTATCCGTGTCACTATCAATCTATCGGTCTCTATTGGCCTGTCAGGGTGTCTATTGATCTATCAGTCTCTGTCAGTCTGTCAGTCCCTCTGTCTATCAATCTATTGATCTATCAATCTATAGATCTAATTGATCAATCTACCTATCATTCTATCAGTCTCAGTCTCTATTGACCCATCAGTCACTGATTATTTATTTCGAGCTATCAGCTCTGCCCCTTGTTGCTCTCCCTCCTCCCTCCCCCTTATTATTGATCAATCAGTCCATCCTCTCTCCCTTCTGTCCTACCAATCTCTCAATAGGTTCATCCCGCCAATGATCCCTTGCGATCAATCGATCCCTACCTGCCGTTTGGCTCCTCTTCCTCTCTCTGCCACTCTCTCGGTTCCCAGCTCGGTCTCTCTGGCCACCCACTGTCCCTCCGTCCGTCCCTCCGTCCATCCGTCCCTCCCTCCCTCCCTCTGCCACTCCCCCTCTCTCTTTCTCCGGCCGTCCTTCACCCCTCGGTCAATCAATCAATCAATCGATGGATGGATTTCTCTATTGTCCCTGCCAACCATCATCCGGCTGGTGGGACTGTTCGCCTGTCCCTCTGCCCATCTATTGACTCCTCACCCTATCAATAAATTGATTTAGCTGCTGATTTGCATAGGTCCAGTGATCAACTTATTGATCTGCCCCCTTTATTGATCGATCTATTGGTCTCCCTGTCGATCAATCCAGTGAGCTCTTTCTCTATTGATAAATTATTGATCTTTAGATCTCTATTATCTATAATGTGTTGATCATCAATTAGTCCATGATCTCTCACTTTATTTCTTAATTTATTGGTCTATATATTTCTGTTGATCAATCTATTGATCTACAGCACCTCTATTGATCCATCTGATGGTCTGTGTATCTCTATTACCAATAAATTGATCTATAATCTGTTCATTGATCAATCTATTGGTCTGTATTTTTCTATTGATGAATCTATTGAACCGTGATCCACCGATCAGTCTAATGATCTCCGCCGCTGTTGATCAATATATTTGTCTATTGATCCATTTATGGATTTATAATCTTTCTGCTGATCAGTGTATCAATCTTAATGTCTCTATTGACCAGTCTACTGGCCTATAATCCTTCTATTGATTGATTCATTGACCTTTAATCTCTCTATTGATTGGTCTATTGGTCTGTCGCTATTAATCAACCTATTGACCTGTAATCTATTGCTCAATATAGTGACCTTAATCTCTCTATTGACTGGTCTGTCGGTCTCTATTGATTAATCTGTTGAGCGTTAATGTCACTATTGATCAATCTATTGACATACAATCTTTCTGTTGATCAACGTATCGATCTTAATCTCTCTGTTGATCAATCTCTTGACCTATAATCTTTCCATCGATCAGTCTTTCTCTCAATTGATCAATCTATTAGTCTTTAATCTCAATCTGTTGTCATATAATCTTTCTATTGATCAGTTTTTCTCTCTATTGATCAACCTAGTGAGCTTTAAGCTCTCTCTTGACCAATCCACTGGCCTCTCTCTCCCCTGATCAGCACATTGATCTCTCTATTGATCCACTCACCTGTCCGTCGCTCCAGCTATTGCCTGACCTCTCCCAGCACCAAATCCCGCTCCCTGGAGCTGTCTGCCAGCAGTTACCACCCCTTGGCCCTGTGGCTGCCCATGGCCAGAGCCCCGTCCCCGTCCCTGTCCCTGCTCCTATTTAAAGCCACCCTTGGTCCCGGTTAACGTTTGACTCCAGTGGGACCAGATCCCGCTATGGGTCGGTGGAGATGATGGTCAGGCGGAAATGCCGGTGTTGGACACACCGGTCCCCAAGCAGGGATGCCCACCGGCTCCCTGGGGCCATCCCATCCTCTCCATCCTCTTCCTCGCCGAGGAAGCCTCTGACCCCAGGTGGATGGGGAGTCCCCCAGCCCCCTCTGGCTTGTTTTCACCATCCGTGGTGGATCATTCAGGAGACAAAGTCCCCGGGGGCCCTGAACCGGATCCCTGGGAGCCCCTTGGACCCCGGGCAGGAGGGCAGCGGGAGGCAGCGGAGCATGGGCAGGACAGGGCAGCGACCAGGGGACTTGGGGGTGGCTTGGGGGGGCAGGACACCTGGGTCCTTGCTGGCTGGGTGGTTGGAGAAGAGGGTGCGGTGTGCGTTGGGTGACCGGACGCTTGGGTCCTTGGGACGTCTGGGTACCTGGATCTCTGGGTCCTTGGGATGCCTAGGTGGTGGGACATCTGGGTCCTTGGGATCCCTGGGCACACGGACACCTGGGTCCTTGGGATCCTGGGTCCTCAGGATGCCTGGGTCCTCCCTGTGCTCTTGAGTGTGACTCTCCCTCTCTCGCGGCTCCAGCGCGGGCAGAGGGGAGGAGGGGACCGTGGACGGGGGGGGCGCGATGCCGAGGCCACAGCACCCCGCTGAGTCCCATATTTGCCTTTGGGGCGGGACGGCCAGGCTGCGCGGGACCCCCCGCGGCCGTGGGAAAACAACCCCCACCACCAGCCCCGTGCCCTCCCACTGGCCGCATTTCACACGATTTTTGCTTTTATTGTTTTTATTCCAGCGCAGAAAAACCATCCTGCAACACGGCGGTTGGAGGGGACGCACCATCCCCCAACCCTGCACGGAGAGGAGGACGCCTGGGTCCCCTCCTTGGCCATGCAAGGAGTTGGCCATGGCCATTGCTGTCCCTTTGCTCTTCTTGGGAGGGGGTGCACCCCCTCCCATCTGCTGGGTAGATTGTGGTTTGGGGGTCCCCCGGGGGTGGTTGGCACTAGCAGGGCCCCGTGGTGCTGCTGGGCTGGGTGGGCTCAAGTGGGACCTGGAGATGTTGGGCTTCGTCCTTCTGGGGCTTGGTCCTGGTGGGAGAGGGAGGATGGGGGTGGGTTTTTTGGGGGGGGCAGGTGCATTTTCATGTTACTGTTCCCCCTCCTTCCCCATTGACCTGTCCGTCCATCACCCATCCATCCGTCTTCATAAACATCCATCCTTTCATCCAGCTGTGGCCGTACTCTTCTTCCTATCCATCCACCCACCAATCTCTGTCCAATCCCAGCCACTCCTGTCCATCCGTCCGTCCGCCCATCACCACACTCAACCAATCCTCCATCCCTCCATTCCGTCCATGTCCCCATATAACCAATCCTCCATCTGTCCATCCCGATGTCCAACCGATCCTTCTCTCCCACCATCCCTCCCTCTCTCCACGCATCCATCTGTCCCTCCCCTTGTCCTTCAGTCCCTCCAGTCCCACCTGCCCTCCACCTCCTCCACAGTCTCAGGCAGAGCCTTGTCCCGTGTCTCTGGCAGGAAGATGGCCACCAGCCCCGACACCACGGGGGCTGCCCCGTAGATGATGAAGGGCAACGTGGGGAAGACCTCGCCCGCCATCTTCACCAAGGGGGCCGTGATGCTGCCCAGACGGGCCATGGTGTTGGCCAACCCCATGCCCGTCTGCCTGCGGGACACCGAGAGGCTCTGAGGGACCAGCCTGCATGGTCACGGCCACCCCGGCACCTCCCCCAACCCGCAGCCCACTCCTTACCGAATAACGGTGGGGTAGAGCTCACCCGTGTAGAGGAAGACGCAGTTGAAGGACGCAGCTAAGCAACCCTTCCCGAAGACGGCCAGGGCAGTCCGAAGTGTCCGCAGGTCTGTGGGGATGAGGACAGGACATCTGCGACTCGCTTTGGTGTCACTAGTTGGGAGTTGGGTTGGGGTGGCGGTGGGTGATGGAGAGTGGAGACCCCAAACACCAGAATTTCAGGCAAATCGCCTGTAAAAAGCTAAAACCACTCAGCCCGTGGATTGCATTAAGGAGTTGAGCTTGTTTTGGCCCTCCCAGATGGTGCTTTATGGGCTGGAGATGAAGGGGACACAGCTGCCACCACCCCCAGCCCTCACCTCGTGGCACCAAGACATTGGCCAAGATGGCCAAGCCAGCCAGGATGAGGGCAAAGGACTGGGTGAAGCGTCGCCCCACAAAGGTCATGGTGAGGATGGAGACCAGCTTGGCTGGGATGTCCACAGCCCCAAAGACGAGCTGGATCACATAGATGTTGAAGTCAAAATTTTGCAGGTCCATGGCCAGCCCATAGTAGGCAAAGCTGGTGGAGAACCTAGGCCAAGAAGAGGTCGGGGGTCAGGGGGGGGCAAATGTCACCTGTGGAGAGGTGTGGAGTGGGATGTGGGGGTCACACACCATCCCCTGGCTGGGGGGGATCCAGCCAGGAGATCTGTGTCCCTTTCTGGAGTACGTGTGGGCCAAGAGACTTCTGTTGACAGTCCTGCACCATGACTCAGTTTCCCTTTCCAGCAAGGACCCAGCTAAGGTGAGTGTTTGGAGGGGTGGCTAGCAAGACAGGTGGATCAACGACTAGGGGTGGGGGGAAGGATGGACAACCACCCACTGATGTCCTCCACTGCCGGGCGTACCACACGAAGCAGAGGCAACAAGAGATGCGGCGCACGACGGGCGTCCGGACCAGGTCAACCGCCGTGTGGTGACTCCTTGATGAAGCCATTTCCTTCTGCATGTAGGACCTCAAGACCTAGAGGAAGAGGGGGGGGCTCTGGGGTGGGGTCGGGGCTCTGTGGTCCCTCTTTTCCCTGGGAGGGGGGGGCAGCGGTGGGAGGAGCAGAGAGTGGAACCAGGATGGAGCAGGGGAAGGGGGGGAATTAAGCTCTGGGCAGGATGGGTGAAGAGTGGGTGGGAGGAGGGATGGAGGAACAGATGGATGGTCAGATGGATGGAGATGGGGGATGGAGATGGTGGACAGATGGCGGGATGGTTGGCTGCAGATGGGATGGGATGGATGGAGATGGCGATGGCTGGAGAGACGGGTGGATGGTTGTATAGGGGGATGGATGGGGAGTTGTCTATGGGGACGGATGGTTGGTTAAGGGGCTGGAAAGATGGGTGTAGGGGAGCCCCACTGTTGGCCCTCTACATGAGGGCCAGGAGAGTGGGGCCGCTTTCCCCCGCCCGCCATAAAACACCCCAGAGGTGCCCCAGGGGACCCAGCCAGAGCCTTTTACTTCTATGTCGAGCTTCTCCCCTTCCTCTTTCTTCCCATTTATCCTGGCCACTTTCTGGAGCTCCTTGAGGGCCTGGTGGGACTTCCCCACCATGACCAGCCAGCGAGCTGACTCTGTTAACCACCTGCAGAGGAGATGGGGACAGGATCCCAAAGATCATCCCACCATCCATGTGACCCTGCCACCAGCGATCTACGTCTCTGTCCCTCCAGCCAGCTCTCCGTGCTTCGATCCGTCCATCCAACCCTCTGTCCATCCAACGTTCCATCCATCCAACCCTCCACCCATTCTTGCACCTTCTCTTCATCTGTCCATCCATCTTTGCACCCATCTCCCCTTCCACCCACCCACGCAACCTTCCATCATTCCATCCATCCCTCCCTCCGTCTGTCCATCCATCATCCCATCCACCCCCCCAACCCTCCGTCCATCCAATCCTCCATCCATCCATCCAACCCTCTCTTCATCTTTGCACCTTCACTTCATCTGTCCATCCATATTTGCACCCATCTCCCATTCCACCCACCCATCCATGCAACCTTCCGTCCATCCATCCATCCCTCCATCCGTCCATCCCTCCGTCTGTCAATCCATCCCTCCATCATTCCATCCACCCCCCCAACCACCCAACCCTCCACCCATCCTTGCACCTTCTCTTCATCCGTCCATCCATCTTTGCACCCAACTTCCCTTCCACCCACCCACCCATCCAACCCTCCATCGTTCCATCCATCCTTCCATCCACGTCTCCATTCCTCCCTCTCCTCCTCACCATGAGTAGAGGAAGAAGCACAAGAAGGGCACCGACACGGTGAACTGCAGCCAGCGCCAATCAGGGATGGCGTAGGCGACCCCAGCCAGCAGGAACTGCCCGATGGTGTACCAGTAACCCATGAAGGTCCCCACGAGTGCCCGGGTGCGAGTGGGCATCCACTCCAAAGCTGCCGAGACACACGGAGACATGGAGCGGACCAGGAGGGTGTCCGGGGCTGGTACCATGGGGTTGGTGGTGGCCACGTACAGAGGGAGACGCTGTTGAGGAGGATGCCGGAGAAGGCCATGCCCGTGAGGAAGCGGAAGAGGCAATAAACGGTGAAAGTGGGGGCGAAGGAGGAGCATATCCCCATGGTGCCCATCTGAAGGTAGCACCAGGTGAGCACTGACCGGCGGCCGAACCTGGGCGGTGAGGAGGAAGAAGAGGTGGGGGAGGAGGAGGAAGAGAGGGGGAAGGAGGAGGAAGAGGAGGTGAGACAATCTCCATGACGCTGCCCCACCTCCCCATGGGTAGGGGGGTGTCCCCCCCACCCTCACCTGTCCGAGAGACCCCCAAAGATGATGCCGCCCACCAAGATGCCAGTCATGTAGAGCGACTGGGCCAACTGCTTCAGGCTCCGGGAGCTGCACACCAGGTCCCACTGCCAAGGGGCAAAGACGTGGGGTGGGACAGAGATCGGGGGGAGGCCCCTCTTGGCCTTCCTCCTGACCCCCCCCAAAAACTGGCTGTGGTGGCAGATAGGGTTGACCCAACACAACAGCCAACGGATGGCCAATGGAAACGCCAAGATGGTGCCACGAAACACTTGGCCGCCCTTCCCAGCATCCCCATGGTTGGAAGCTCCTTCCAGGGGTCATCTGGCTCCTTTTTGACCCCCTTGTTGATGGCCACCAACCCCCTCATCCCCCCCTTTCTTGTCCTGAGCTCTCAGGGCATTGAGTGCCTCCACCAAGGGTTGAGCGGGGAAGATGCTCCAGCTGGAAGAAGCCAATGTCGTGGTGACAGCGGACCCTTCGCCGGTGCCTCAAGGTGGGAACCGCACACGGGATTGGGTGAAACCTGCCGCCAGCCCCACATCCCACCCCACTGCTGCTGCCATCCTACCTCAGTGATGATGGTGCTGGTGAAGACGCTGCGGTCATAGGTCCAACCATCGCGGCAGGGCTCTGTCTCCAGCCAGCTGGTGTTGGGAGCTGAGCCGTTCGCCTCCAAAAGCCACCACTGTGGTGTCACGAAGCGCCGGCACCGCTCACCTTGGGGAACCGAGACCTTCAGCAGGTCCTGGGGGTCGATGCTGGTGGCGTTGGCTTCCCAGTGAAGCCGGCAGCGATGGTCGCTGGTGGCGGCCGTGAAGTTCTGCAGAAGGTTGTGACTGGCCATCATGAGGATGGGCAGGGCCAGGAGGAGCACCGAGGCCACCTGGAAACGTCCCATGCCCCCCACGTGCTCCAGGAGGCTGGCGAAAGCCATGCTGCCACCGTGAGACCCCGGGAACACCCCACAGCCATGCACGCCTGCCCCACGCTGACAGAGCCCCAAAAGGGAGGGATTTCACCCCCAAAAAGCTTCTCTTGCTCCCATAGTATCCTCACTCCACGAGCATCGGGGTGATCTATATAACCCGGCCAACAGGTGGTTTGGGTTAATGTTTGACATCTGGGGTGGGTTTTTTTGTGGGTTTTTTCCAGCAGGAGAAGGCAAAAGTGCAGGCAAGGGCAGTGCAAAGGTGTCCGGGGGGGCCACCGAGCACCAGCAAAGGGTGGCCAGAGCCAAATCCACGGGCAACATTTCCCTCCCCTCACTGCTGCAGCAAAAAAGCCCCCCCAAACAGGGTGAAACTGGAATGATCTGGGCCAGGAAGAAAATAAAGAATTATCATTTATTTTATTATTTTCCAGCGTTGCTTTTCTTTTTCAAGGGGAAAAGGCAGCTTTTGGAGAGGGACCATCTGGGACCAACCTCCTTCACCCAGCTCCTGGGGTACTCTCAGGTGGGTATCCTGAGAGCATGGGGGGGGGTCTCCTGACTTGGGCCAATGTATGGCATTTGCCAGCCCCTTTGGGTTAAATTTTAGTGATTTTTGTGGTCAAAAGGGGACCGAAAGGTGCTGACGGAGGTGGTCCTGCTTGGGTCAGTGCATTCTCCGCCTGGGGAATCCGGGGGTTAATTTTTGATGGGGTCAGATCAATGATGGGGCCAAGGGACACGTTGGCAGTGGGAGCAAGGGCCGGGGTGTCCGGGAAGGGGTCGGAATCAGGGAAGAGGCATCATGGCGGCAGCACCATGGGTTGCTGGGAGGGGGCTGGGGTGCAATTTGGGGGCTCCTCCCCCTTCTCGCCCTTCTCTGGAATTTGGAGGACCCCTCTACCGGGACAAGAATTGGGTGGGTTTGGGGTTATTGGGTGCCATCTCATTGAAGGTGACCTCCAACGTGGTGTTCTTGGGTGCCATCTTATCGGAGGTCACCTCGGGGACAGCTCTTAGACATCGTCCTATCGGAGGTGACCTTGGACACGGTTATTGGTTGTCATCTTACTGGAGGGTGACCTTGGGTGGACTCAGATAACACCCTGAGACGTTGTCCCCACCAGAGCTGCTTTATTCCTCCAAGGACGTCCCCTGCCCCACACAGGGAGGTCACCAGCCGTGGGGCAGGAAGCGAATTTGTACCCGTCCCCAAAACAAGGCTGTGGGGACCCGTGGGGAAGGACGGTTGCTGGTGGCCAGGCATAAGGTGCTGTCCCCCCACACCCCCCCGTGGTCCTTCAGGCCTCCTTCTGTGGAGCCTTGTCCTGGGGCTGGAGGGGGATCTTCTCTTTGGGGTCATCCGTCTTCTTCCGCTTGGCCCTAGACGGAGGAAGATGAGGAGGAGGAGGGTCCATAGGGCATGGCAGGATGGGTCAGCCACTGGCAGGATGGGAAGCAGCCCAGCAATGTGTCCATCCATCCATCTGCCCAGCCATTCAGCCGCTCATATCACCTGTTCTTCTGCCAACACACCCATCCACTTGTGCCTCTACACAGCCATCTGTCCCGCCATCCAAAACCCCTCCATCTTTCAGTCCATCCATCATCAAACCATCCACCACCCAACCATCCACCACCCATCCATCCATCATCCAACCCTCTATCACCCAACCATCATCCAACCATCCATCATCCATCCAACCATCCAAAACCCAATCCCGCTTTGTCTACCAACCTATCCCTCCATCCATCAGTGTATCCATCCAGTTGTTCATCTCTCCATCCGACCACAAAATCCCATCATTCATCTACCGCTCCACCCGCCCGTCCGTGTCTCCAACCATCCATCCCTTCCTCCCACACGCCCACCTGCTCTCCACCTCCTCGATGGTGTCGGGCAGCGGCGTGTTGAGGGTCTCTGGGAGGAACCCGGCCGCCACGGCTGCCACCACCGGGGCCACCCCATAGACCGCAGGGGGCAAGAAGGGGTAGTACTCATCCATCATCTTCACCAGCGGTGCCACGATGCCACCCACTCGGGCCATGGTGCTGCCAAAGCCCAGCCCGGTCTGCCTGCCGGCGCCACGGGGGGTCAGCATGGGGCAGAGACCACCCTGGGGGTGTCACGGGTGGGTGACGGGGGACCTGTCCCACTGCGGGGTCACGGGGACGGGGTTTTACCTGATTGGAGTGGGGTAGAGCTCGGTGGTGTAGAGGAAGACGCAGTTGAAGGAGGCCGAGAGGCAACCCTTGCCGATGACGGCCAGCGCCGTGCGCACCGTCTGCAGCTCTGGGGCAGAGAGAGGGACGGGCTGGGCTCCGCGTTCGGGCAGGAGTCACCTCAGGGATGGGGAGATGGTGGGAAGGAGAAAGAAGGGAGGACGTAGGGATGGATGGTTGGATAGCTAGGTAAGTAATTGGATGGAGACTTGGATGGATGGTTGGAGACGTGGACGGACGGACGGATGGATGGATGGATGGATGGAGAGGTAAGTAGGTGCTTAATTCCGTGGCTGGAGAAGGGAAGGGATGGGTGAAGAGCAAAGCAGTTGCGTGATGGACTGGTGGGGACGTCGGTGGCTGGACAGAGCAGTGCGGAAGATCCCCATCACCCCATCACACCCACCTGTGGAGACAAAGATGTTGGCAATGATGACCAGCCCCGCCAAGAAGAGGGCCACCATGAGTGACACCCGCCGGCCAATGTAGCTCAGGGAGACAGTCACCACCACTTTGGCCGGGAAGTCAACGGCGCCGAAAATCACCTGGATGAGGTAAATGCTGACACCAAAGTTTTGCAGATCCATGGCCAGCCCGTAGTAGGAGAAACTGATGGAGAACCTGGAGCAGGGCAGAGAGAGGGAGCGGCCTTGAGGTGGGTGACCTCCCTTGGGATGTCACCATCGCATGGGACAGGGCAGGGAACTCAGATGGTGGCGAAGATGGCTGTGCTACAGTTGGATGGCTGGATTCACTGATTGTCCAGCTGTCCGTCTTTCCAATCAGCCAGCCGTACATCTGACCAACTCTCCAACCATCTGTCCATCTACCCTTCCATCCAACCATCCATCCTTGAACCATCCACCCATCTTTCCAACCGTCCCTCCAATCATCCATCCCGCCAGCTCTCCACCCACCTCTCCATTCCTCCACTCCCTCACCCCTTCCTCCCTCGTCCTGCTCCTCCTCCTCCCCACCAGACTTCCCCATCCTGGCCCAGCCCCACCAGACGATGGAGAGGCAGAAGAAGATGTGGCGGATGACTGGGGTCCGGACCAGGTCGGAGATGGTGTAGGAGGACTTCAGACCAGCCAGCTCCTCCTTCATGTTGGACTTCAGGATCTGGGAGAGTGGGAGGGAAATGGGATAGGTTGGTGGGGGACGGGGGTGGGAAACCAAGACCACCCCCACCATGGGGCCACCATACCTCGACCGTGATCTTCTCCCCTTCCTCCTTTCTCTTGTTAATCCTGGCCACTCGCTGCAGGACCTTCACAGCCCTCTCGGCCTTCCCCGAGAGCACTAGCCAACGGGCAGACTCAGCCAACCACCTACAGCCGACAAGGGGGAAACTGAGGCACAAAGAGAGCCCCGCGTGTCCCCATGGCCTTCCCCAAGGGACCCAAGCATCCTACCAGGAGTAGAGGAGGAAGATGAAGAAGGGCAGGGAGACGGTGAGCTGGAGCCAGCGCCAGTGGGGGACAGCGTAGGCCACGCCAGCTAGCAGAATCTGGCCCAAGGTGTAGGCGAAGCCAGTGATGGCCACGGTGACGGCACGGTAGGGTGTGGGGATCCACTCCACCACTGCAAGGGACCACGGGGACATGTCTGACTTGGTGTCCCCCTCTCTTGTGACCCTCCGTGTGAATGTGGCCTCCCCATCATGTCCAGATGCAGCCGCACCACATGGCCCCATCCATGGCCATGGTGATGTCCCCATCAGTGACCACTGGGATGTCCCCATCGGCAGCCATAGGGACGTCTCCATCTGTAGAGAGGGGGATGTCCCCAACCACAGCCGTTGGGGACATCCGTGTCCATGGCCATGGCAATGTCCCTCTCCATGGCCACGGTGATGTCCCCACCCGTGGCCATCAGGTCGTCCCACCCATGGCCACCGGGTCGCCCCCACCCAGGTCCCCGTGGTCATCCTCATCCCTTGTCCCCTCACCGAGGCAGGCGATGCTGAGGCCGAAGCCAGAGAGGGCCATGCCACCGGCGAAGCGGAAGACGCAGTAGGACGCGTAGTTGGGGGCGAAGGCCGTGCACGTCCCCATCACCCCCAGCTGCAGGTAGGACCACATCAACATGGCCTTACGCCCAAACCTGCAACGGGGAGGCACTGGATGCCACTGGGTGCTACTGGTTGATGGTCTGTCCAACGCCCCATGGGGAAACTGAGGCACGGGGAGGGGTATCTACTGCCTTTACCTGTCCGAGAGGCCCCCCAGGACCAGGGCGCCCACCAGGACCCCAGCCATGTAGATGGACTGGGCCATCTGCCGAAGCTGCCGGTAGCTGCAGACAAGGTCCCACTACGGGGAGGAAGATGAGGTGAGGATGACCTGTCCTCTCCTTCCACCCATCGGCGCCTCCTCTTTCCTCCCCTCCATCCATCCATCCGTTCCACCACCTCCATCCCGGAGCAGCCCCATCTCCCCCACCCATGACTCCATCATCTCCGTCCCCCCCAACCCTATGTGACTCCACCTCCATGTGGTTCCATTCCTCCATCCCCGTCCCCCCCTCGGAGATGTTGGTGGCCACATGGACGTGTCGTCATCGTCCCACCCTCCACACACACCTCACCCTTCCCCGTGTCCCCGTCCCCACCTCGGTGACGATGGTGGCCACGTAGATGCTGCGGTCGTAGTCCCAACCATCACGGCAAGGCTCGGTGGGCCGGGGGTCGGTGCTGTCGTTGGTGAGGGACGAGGCCACGTAGCGCCGGCAGGACCCCAGGGTGGCATCGGGGGACCCCAGGGTGCCATTGGACCACCCCAGGGTGGCACCAGTGGGCCCCAGGGTGCCATTAGAGGACAACAGGGTGGCATCAGGCTGGACACGGCTGCCATCAGGGGACCCCGGTGCGCCATCAAGGGTGACATGGGCGGCACCAGGGATGGCGGTGCCGTCGGGGGACCCCAAGGTGACATCAGGAGACCTCAGGATGGCATTGGAGGACCTCAAGGTGCCATCGGAGGCCACCGAGGTACCATCGGAAGCCACCGAAGCGCCATCAGGGGTGGCTCCGGGTGGCCCTAGGGTGGCACTGGGGACGCTCGGGGTGGCACCGGGACCGGGGACACCACCAGGGATGCGGCAGCGGTGGGGGGGGACAGCGGCGGTGAAGTTCTGCAGCAGGTTGTGGCTGGCCATGAGCAGGATGGGCACCGCCAGCAGCGCCGTCTGCAGCACCTGGAAACGTCCCAGCCCCCCGACCTGCGCCAGCACCGCCCCGAACGGCATCCTGGGACGCAGGGACACCGTCACCCGCGGGGGACGCCGTCAAACACAGGGACACCGCTGGACACCAGGGCGTGGGGAACAGCATCACTCATGGGGCCACCACCACCCGCGGGGACGCCACCACCCGTTGCAACAGTTGTCCATGGGGACACCACCACCCATGGGGACACCGTGACCCGTGGGGACAGTCATCCATGGGGACACCGTGACCCATGGGGACACCACCACCCGTGGGGACACCACCACCCCTGGGGACAGTCATCCGTGGGCACATGAGCACCCGTGGGGACACCATGACCCATGGGGACAATCATCCATGGGGACATGAGTACCCATGGGGACACCACCACCCATGGGGACACCATGACATGTGGGGACAGTCATCCATGGAGACACCATGACCATGGGGACACCATCACCCACGGGGACAGTCATCCATGAGGACCCCACCACCCGTGGGGACACCACGATGCATGAGGACAGTCATCCATGGGGACACCAGCACCCACAGGGACACCAGGACGTGGGGACAAGGGGGACAGGGACATGGGGATGGGGACATGGGGCAAACACAGGACCGTGGTGGCACAGGTCAGACATGGGGGGGGGACCACAGGGCAGGCGCAAGGACAGGGACTGTGGGGACACAGCAAGGGGAGGTGGTGACCACCAGGGACGCGGATCAGACATGGACGGTGTCACCACTTGCGTCACACGTCCCCAACCCCTCCCGATGTCCCCATCCCCTCCCAGCGTGTCCCTGTCCCTGCTCCACCTCAGCGCAGCTCCCTGGGGATGGGGACATCCGGCCAGCTGTGACTCCCATGTCCCCAAGGTGAAGGGTCCCTTCTCTGATGTCCCCAGGACATCCTGGTCCCCAGGGCACCCCGTGTCCTCTCGCCTACATCCCCCGTGTCCCAAATCCATCCCCACGTCCCCTGTTCTGGTGTCCCCGACGTCCCCTGGTCCCCAGCCCTTCCTTGATGTTCCCAACTTGTCACCACTGATGTCCCCAACCCCTTGATGTCCACCTCCTGTCACCAACACGTCCCGCATCCCCCCCGTGATGTCCCCAACTTGTCCTCACATGCTAGTCCCATGTCCCCAACCCCTCCATGACATCCCCAACCTGTCCCACTGTCCCCTCCGCCATGTCCTCAACTCAGCCCACGTCCCCTCCGCCATGTCCCCAATCCCTCTGATGTCCCTGACCCGTCCCAGATCCCCTCCGCAACTTCCCCAACCTGTCCCCATCTCCTCAAGCATCCCACGTCCCCGATGTCCCCAAGCTATCCCACCACGCACTTCCAAGTCCCCAACCTGTCCCACTGTCCCTTTTCTGATGTCCCCAACCCATGCCCCCTCCCCAATGTCCCCAACCCATCCCACATCCCCACCATGCCCCTCAGGGTCGCTAACCTGTCCCACTGTCCCCTTTCTGATGTCCCCAACCTGTCCCCATGTCCCCAGCACATCCCACCTCCCCTCTGCCATGCCCCTCGATGTCCCCAACCTGTCCCGCTGTCCTTTTTCTGTGCCTATGTCCCCTCCACAATGTCCCCAGCCTGTCTCCAACCCACATGTCCCCACCATGCCCCTCAACGTCCCCAGCCTGTCCCACTGCCCCTCTCTGATGTCCCCAACCCACCTCAGATCCCTCTGTGATGTCCCCAACCTGTCCCCATGTCCCCAACCCACCCATCCCCACCCTTGCCCTCAACGTCCCCAACTTGTCCCTTTTCTGATGTCCCCAACCCACCCCACATCCCCACCATGCCCCTCAACATCCCCAACCTGTCCCACTGCCCCTCTCTGATGTCCCCAACCCATCGCAGATCCCCTCTGTGAGGTCCCCAACCCACCCCACAACTCCACCGTTCCCAACATCCCCAAACCGTCCCCTCTCTGATGTCCCCAACCCATCGCAGATCCCCTCCATGAGGTCCCCAACCTGTCCCCAACCCACCCCACGTCCCCACCATGCCCAACGTCCCCAACCTGTCCCACTGCCCCTCTTCTGATGTCCCCACGTCCCCTCTGTGAGGTCCCCAACCCACCCCACACCTCCACCGTTCCCAACATCCCCAAACCGTCCTTTTTCCGATGTCCCCAACCCATCGCAGATCCCCTCCGTGAGGTCCCCAACCTGTCCCCAACCCACCCCACGTCCCCACCATGCCCCTCAGTGTCCCCAACCCGTCCCACTCTCCCCAACCCACCCCACGTCCCCTCTGCGATGTCCCCGACCCCCCGCTGATGTCCCCAACCCACCCCACGTCCCCACCTTGTCTGTCGTGTCCCCCCCCGCTGTCCCCCAGACATCCCCCCCGCTCTCCGGCCGTACCTGGCCTCCTCAGGGTGACGTCCCCGTCCCCGGGGTCCCCTGGCCGCTGGCCCCGTTATATAAGGCGAAAAGCGGCTCTTTTGGTTAAAGTGCCACCGGGATTAGGCCAAGGGGGGGGACGGGACGGGGGGGCGGGGGGGAGGAGGCGGATTCCAGCGCCGCGGGCGCTCGGACGCCTGGGGCCACCGGACGCCTGGGTCCCCCAGTCCGCCGGCCCCACACGCGCCCGGAGGGGCCTATAGAGCCCCTATAGGGTAGGACCCCCCCTATAGATAGCCCCCCACCCACTTAGGACCCCCCCCAACCCACCTGTTGTCCCCCCATGGACCCCAAGTAATCCCTACAGGGCCCCAGTGCTGCCTACAGGGGCCCTACAGATCCCCCCAAGAGCCCCTATAGATCCCCCAAGAGCCCCTATAGATCCCCAAAGGCCCCTATAGATGCCTATAGTGGCCCATCAGCTCCCAAGGGATCCCCCCTCGCCCTGCCAAAACTTCCTGCGGGACCCTGTAAATCGCCTCTAACTCCCTATCGAGCCCCTCCAAGATGCCCTACAGACCCCTATACATCCCTCATAGACATCTATAGCTCTCTTACGTGCCCCTGTAGACCCTTACAGCCTCCTATGAGCCCCTAGAAGCTCCATACAGACTCTATAGATTCCCTACAGACCCCTGTAGCCCCCTCTATATCCCCCACAACCCCCATATACCCCTTTAAATGCCCTATTGCTCCCCCCACAAACCACCTATAAATTCCCTATGGACTCCTACAGCTCCCTATAGATTCATTAGGGGATTCTATAGACCCCTATAAACCATGCTATAGACACTATAAGCCTCCTTATAGCTCTTACAGACCTCTATAAACTCCCTCTGGGCCTCTACAGGTCCCTATAACCCCCCCATGAGCTCCTATAGACGGCTGCTATAAGCATCTATATTCTCTAGGAATTTCTGTAGTTGGTATAAATGCTCCTAAAAGTTTCTATAACCCCTACAAACTCCTCTATGAGCTCCTTTAAGCTCCTATAACCCCCTCAACAGATTCCTATAAGTGCTCCTAGGTGCTCCTATAGGCTCCTACAGACCCCCTTATGGGCTCCTATAGGCATCTATACCCCTCGAGGAGCTCCTATAGTCCCTATAAACCCTCCTAAAGGTTCCTATAAACTGCCCTATAAGCTCCTTTAAGTCTCTACAACCCCTCCAATGAACTCCTATAAATCCTGTAAGTCTTTCTAGGGGCTCCTACAGACCCCCTCATGGGCTCCTATAGGTGTCTATACCCCCCCAAGGAGCTCCTGTAGTCCCTCTAACCCCTCCTAAAAGTTCCTATAGGCCCCTATAAACTCCCTTATGGGCTCCTTTAAGTCCCTCTAACCCCCCCAATAAACTTCTATAAATCCTATAAGTCTTCTTACAGGCTTCTGTAGACCCCCATACACAGCTATAGGCTCCTATAGACCCCTATAGATTCCTCTAGGGCACTCGCCCGCTCCCACAGGGCCTCTGCTGCCCCCTAATGATCGACAAAGGAACCGAGGGTCCAGAACTGGGGGGGACCCAGGAATTTGGGGGGGCACCCAGTCGTCCGGGGGGGGCATCCAAGTAGTTCTGGGGGGCACCCAGGTGTCAGGGTGGGGGGGACCCAGGCGTACGGAAACGGGAACTTTATTGAGCCGATACAAAACCCCCCGACTCGTTAAAAGCCACCAAAGGGCCCCAAAACCACCCCCCACCCCCAAATCTCCCCCTGCCCCCCCACTCCCCCCCCCCAGAAAGGGGACCCAGGCGTCCAGGTGGGGGGAACCCAAACGTCCAGGCTGAGCCCCCACCCCAACCCGAGAACGGACACAACTCATCACACCAGTGCCCTCAACCCGGCAGGGGGAGGCGGTGGGGGGGGCTCCCAGTGCTCCCAGTACCGCTCCCAGCCCCCAACTGGTCCGAGGCCCACGCTCCCAGTAAGACCATACTGGGAGGTGGCACCCGGCCCCGAAACGGGTTGAAATCCTGGATAAACGGGCAAAAAAACAGGGGGGTGGGATGCTAGGAGTCGTAGTCTTCGTCCTCCTCCTCCTCCTCACGGGCACGGGGGGGGCCAGGGGCTGGGGGGAGCCCCCCTGGGAGCCCCCCCGGGAGCGCGGGGGGTCCCAACGGCGCGAAGGGCACCCCAGGGCTGCGGGAGAGGGGTCAGTGGACCCACGTGTCTGGGGGGGGTCCCACCACACCCACCCCTCCAAGGGACCCAGGAGTCTGGGGGGTCCCTGCTCAACCCCCCAAAGCCCCCACCCCAACGGACCCAGGCATCCAGGTGCACCCCCCACCCCAAAAAAAAGGGACTCGGGAATCTAGGGTGCTACACCCAACTCCCCCCTCCCCCAGTGCAAGACCCAGGTTTTGGGGTGTTCTTCCCTTACCCCCCACCCTAAAGGGACCCAGGCGTCTGGCTGTGTCCTCCTCTTCCCCAAAAAAAGGGAACCCAAGCATATGGATGCCCCCAACCCCCAAAAAAGGACCCAGGAATCCAGGGCTGGTACCTGGTGAAATTGAGGGGGGGTCGGGGGGGAGGGGGCTGCGGCGTCTCCTCCTCCCCGTCGCTGTCGCTGTCCTCAGAGTCCTCCTGGGGGGGGAACAGACACACAAGGGGGGAACACAATGACAGCGAGGGGACCCAGGCATCCGGGGACCCCCTACCCCCACCCCCACGGGACCCAGGTGTCTGGGTGCCTCCCCCCCACCTCCAAGGGGACAGCCCCCCCCCCCAAACCTCCCAGGGACCCCCCACCCTCAGGGGACCCAGTCATCCAGGCTCAAACCCGGGGACCCAGGTGTCCAGGCACCCCCCCACCTCCAAGGGGACCCCCCCCATGCACACACAGGGCACCCAGATGTCCAGACACCACCCCCCAAAAAAAAGGCGTCTGGGCCACCCCCCCACCTCCTGCTCCGAGTCTGTCCCCGACTGTTTGGGGTCCTTCCCCTTCGCCCCAGGACCCCCGTTCTTTCGGCCGGTGCCCGGGCGGCGACCCCTGTAACAGACACCCCCCCCCCCCCCAAAAAAAACTTAATCAAGGACCCAGGGGATCCCCCACTACCCCAGACCCCCCCCTGCACCACCCCATTCCCAGGGGACCCAGGCAGCTGGTGCCCATCCCCCCCCACCCCGCATCAGAACCCTACCTGTTGGGGAGGACACACCCAGGTGTTTGAGGAGGGGACCCCCCCCAACCCAGAGCCCCCCCTCATTCCCCAAGGACGCCGACATCCAGGGAATCACCCCTTCCCTTATCCCTGTGGCACCTACATTGGGACCCCAAGGTGTCAGGGGGGGACCCCAAAATTTGGGGGGGGGACACACCCCGGCATCTGGCCCACCTTCGGGGTCCCCGCTCGCCCTCGCCGTGGGGCTCCTCGCCCTCCCCCTGCATATCAGGGACGGCCGCCACCAAATCCTTCAGGAAATCGAATTGTTGCTCCAGCTCGATGCATTGCTTCCTGAAAGAGAGGGTGGGTGGGGCTCCACAGGCCACACCCACATGCCACACCCATCCACAAACCCCATCTCTCAGTCCTAAGCCCCACCCTTAACACCAATTTCTTCCCGTAAGTTTCTTTTTGGGGAGGCAGTGAGGAAACTGAAGCACAGAGCGCAAAGTGGAGCCAAGCGTTCAGAGGACCCTTCCCCACCCCCCCCAAAGAGGACCCAGGGGTCCGGGGGACCCCTCCCCACCCCCAAAAAGGGGACCCAGGGGTGCGGGGACGCGGTGGGGGATTACTCACAGGTGGGAGGTGGTCATGGTTTTGGCGTTACGGGACTGGGTGACGTGACACGCTTTCCGTAACAGCGACTCCAAGAAAAGCTCCAACGCCCGGGCTACGCCGCTAAGGACCCCCACGATCCGAGTGTCCTGGCCCCGCCCCTGCCCCACCCTCAAGCCTGGGGCAGCCCAACCCCCCCCCCCCCCCCCATGGGACCCAGGGCTACCCAATGGCAAGGGGGGACCCAGGTGACCAAGAAAGGACCCAGGTATCTGGGGTGGGGGGGACCCCGATGGCCAGAGACCCAGGTGTCTGGGGGGGGGGAGGGGGGAAACGACAGACAGACCCAACTGTCTGGGGACCCAAGTGTCCTGCGTTGGGGGGACCCAGATATCCAGGGACCCAGGTGTCCTGCGTGGGGGGGACCCTGATGGCCAGAGACCCAGGTGTCCAGGGTGGGGGGGGACACCCAACTGTCCAGGGACCCAAGTGTCCTGCGTGGGAGGGACCCAGGCATCCGGCGTGGGGGGGGACTGAGGTGTCCAGGGACCCAGGTATCTGGGGGGGGGGACCCAGGTGTCCGGGGACCCAAGTGTCCGGGCGGATACAGATGATGACGGGGACAGCGGCCGCCACCTTCCCGATCTCCTCGTCCGTCTGCATGATCTTCTTGATCCGCGCCTACGCGCAAGAGGGAAACTGAGGCACGGCCGCACGCCCCTCCCTCGAGAAGCCACGCCCCCTCCTGGCGTAGGCCACGCCCCCCCAACACCACCCTCTCACCCCGGGCCTGGAAAAGAGGGAGGAGCGATGCGCCCTCGCCCCTGTGCAGGCCACGCCCATTCCATGAAGCCCCACCCCATCCAGGACCACGCCCCTCAAGCCCCACCCCTACCTGATGCTACAGGCCCCCCCCCCCCCCCCCCTCTCTTCCCTGAGCCTGGAAAGAGCTCCGCCCCTATACGCGGCCACTCCCCACGCTCCGCCCCCCTCCCGTGGCCACGCCCCCCCCCGCACCATCCCCTCTCCTGAGCCTGGAATAGCCCCGCCCCTCCGCGAGGCCAACCCCCTAATTCCCCCCCCCCCCCCCCCCCCGCGCGCCATCCCCTTCCCTGGGCCTGGAAAGGAGGAAGGGGGCCGAGACCCTGCCCCCTGCATAGGCCCCGCCCACTCCCACAAGCCCCGCCCCTCCCGGGCACAACGGGGAACGCCCTCCCGCCCTCCCCGTTGCCATGGTGATGCCAGCCCCTCCCCACCCACCCCCGCCCTCCCCGCCCCGGGCCCAGGCCCGGTCCCGGCCCCCTCCGCTGACCGGCGGGAACCGCGCGTTGTATTTCTTCTTCTTGCTCGGCATCGCCCCGGCCCCGCTGGATCCCGCTCGGGCCCAGGCGCCGGCCCCGCTGGGCCGCTCCCGGCCGTTCCCCGCCGCTTCCCGGCTGTCGTCCCCGGTCCCGCTCCGCTGCAGGCCTGCCGCCCGCTTCGCCCCGCCCCTTCCGGGACGAAGCCACTCCTCTTCCGGCAAAGCGCTCCACCCGCGCCCGGTAACACCTCCTTTGGCTTTCCCAGGCTCCGCCTCCTGCTGAGCCACGCCTCCCCAGCCCAGGCCACGCCCCCCCGCGCTGTCAATCAAAGGGCGCTCTGGCCTTGGACCGTTTATTGGGTTGACCCCAGCGGGGCGGGGCGAGGGGCGGGGCTTCCACCCCTCCCCCCAAAGGCACTTTGGTTCCGGCTGGGGGCGGGGTTAATGCTGGCGGGGGTGGGGCAGTGCTCCCATTGGCTGCAGCGCCCCGGGGGGGCGGGGCGAAGGGGCAGTGGCCGGGGGCGGACCCCCCGTATCCTCCCAGTAGTTCCCAGTAGCTCTCCCATAGTCCCCAGTCGCTCCCAGTAGCTCCCACTGGTCCCAGTAACTCCCAGTGTCCGTGTCCCCCCCCCCGAGAACCCCCATCAGCTTCCAGCGTCCCCCAGTAGCCACTCAGATGCCCCTCAGTGACTCCCAGTTGCCTCCCAGCAGCTCCCAGTGACACCCAGTAGCCCTTAGGACTCCACCTAGAAGTCTCCCAGTGACACCCAGTAGCCCCCAGTTCCCCTAGAACCCTCCCAGTAGCCCCCCAGTGCCCCTTAAAAAGCCTCCCAGTAGTCCCCAGTTCCCCCTAGAACCCTCCCAGTAGCCTCCCCAGTAACCCCCCAGCCACCCTAAAAGCCTCCCAGTGCCTCCCAGTAGTCCCCAGTCACTCCCAGTTACTCCTAGAAGCCTCCCAGTAGCCCCCCAGCCCTACCCAGTGCCCCCTAAAAGCCTCCCAGTAGGCCCCAGTCCCCTGTAGAACCCTCCCAGTAGCCCCCAGTTCCCCCTAGAAGCCTCCCAGTGACTCCCAGTAAACCCCCCCAGACCCTCCCAGTTAGGAGGAGGGGAACTGGCTGAGGAAGGCACTGAAGTCCAGGTCCCCCAGGGAAGGCAGCGAGTCCTCGGGGCCTCCCCCTCCCCCCAAATCGGGTGTCCCCCCCAACTCAGGACCCCCCCCCAACTGGGGACCCCCCCCCAATTTCGGGGCCCCCCCCCCCGGGGGCTGACTCTGCACCAGCCGAGCGATGGCTTCGGGGTATGACATCAGCATGGGGGGGCCCCCGAAATCTTGGGGGGCCCCCCCAAAATCAGAAGCCCCCCCCTCCAAAATCAGGGGGGGGCTCCCCAAAAGTTGGGGGGGGGTCGGGGGGGGCCCAACAAGCGCTGGACGTCAGCAGCGTTGATGGTGTCGAGAGGGGGGAACGGGGGGTCCCCCAAAAGTGCCCCTATATCCAAAGGGGGGGCTGCCCCCCCCCCGCTGCCCCCCCCCTCCCGGGGGGGGCCCCTCTTCAAACTGCAGCTGCAGCAGCGCCTCGGCCAGGGGCTCCGGTTCGGGGGGGGGGGCCCCCCAACAGCCCCCCCGAACCCCCAAAAGAGAAGGAGGGGGCTGGGGGGAGACCTGGGGGGGGGGGGGGAAGGGGTAAGGAAGGGGCTCGACCCCCCCCATTTGCCCCCCCACTGCCCTTGGCCCCCCATTTCCCCCCTCCCCCCTTTTTGCCCCCAACCTCCCTATTACCCCCCTTTCACCCCCCACCCCCCTATTTGCCCCCCAATTTACCCCCGCTGCCCCTCACCCCCTATTTGCCCCCCCCAATTTACCTCCCTTGCCCCTCACCCCCTATTTGCCCCCCCAATTTACCCCCCTTGCCCCTCACCCCCTATTTGCCCCCCAATTTACCCCCCTTGCCCCTCACCCCCTATTTGCCCCCCCAATTTACCCCCGCTGCCCCTCACCCCCTATTTGCCCCCCCCAATTTACCCCCCCCAAATTTGCCCCCCCCATCCCCAAGGCTCACCCATGCTGGGGGGGGGGCTGGGGGGCCGGGGGGGGCCGCGAGGGCACTGCGATGCGCCGGGAGGGCCGGGGCTCGGGGGGCACCGGGCCTGCGGAGGAGAATGGGGGTGCACCGTCAGGGACCCCAACACCCCCCAGGGACCCCAATCCCTCCTGGGACCCCTAGTACCCCCCTAGGGACCTCCCCAGGGACCCCAAATAAATCCCCAGAGACCCCAATACCCCCCCCAAGGACGCCCAATACCCCCCCAGGGACCCCAAAATACCCCCCTGGAACCCCCAATGTTCCCCCAGGGACCCCCAATACCCCCCCCGAGATCCTGAATAGCCCCCTGGAACCCCCAATACCCCCCCCAGGGACCCCAAAATATGCCCCTGGGACCCCCCAGTACCCCCCCGGGACCCTAATACCCCCCCAGGGACCCCAATTATCCCCCTGGGACCCCCTCAGGGACCCTAATATTCCCCAAAGACCCCCCCGGGACCCCCAATAGCCCGCTGAGACCCCCTCATCCGCCCCAGGGCCCCCCCAATACCCCCTCTAGACACCCCCCGGGGACCTCATTCCCCCCCGCAAGACCCCCAACACCTCCGTCCCGCACCGGGCAGGGGGCTGCGCTGGACAAAGGAGCGGAAGGTCTCGCGGGTGCGCTTGCGCTTCTCCTCGATGCACTGCAGGTCCCCTGCATCAGTAACCCCCAGTTACCTCCCAGTCACCTCCCAGTCACCCCCTTACCTCCCAGTCACCCCCAGTCACCTCTCAGTCACATCAGCTACCTCCCAGTAACACCCAGTTACCCCTCAGTCACCTCCCAGTCACCCCCGGTCACCTCCCAGCCACACCAGTTACCTCCCAGTCACACCCAGTGACCCCAAGGACCCAGGAGCGCCCCAAGGGACACAGCCATGTCCCAAGGGTGACAACAGGGACCCAGATGTGCTCCCAGGGTGAAAAGAAGGACCCAGGAGCACCCCAAGGGTCCCAGGAATGTCTCCAGGGTGACAAGAAGGACACAGGAGCGCCCCAAGGATCCCAGGAATGTCACCAGGGTGACAAAAGGGACCCAGGAGCACCCCAAGGGTCCCAGGAACGTCCCCAGGGTGACAAGAAGGACCCAGGAGCACCCCAAGGGTCCCAGGAACGTCCCCAGGGTGACCCTAGGGTCCCAGGAGCACCCCAAATGTCCCAGGAACGTCCCCAGGGTGACGAAAGGGACCCAGCCATGCCCTCAGGGTGACAATAACGACTAAGGCATGCTCAGGGTGACAATAGGGACCCAGGAGCACCCCCAAGGATCCCTGGAACCTCCCCAGGGTCACAAGAAAGACCCAGGAGCACCCCAAGGGTCCCAGGAATGTCCTCAGGGTGACAAAAGGGACCCAGGAGCACCCCAAATGTCCCAGGAACGCCCCCAGGGTGACAAGAAGGACCCAGGAGCACCCCAAGGGTCCCAGGAACGTCCCCAGGGTGACAAGAAGGACCCAGGAGCACCCCAAGGGTCCCAGGAACGTCCCCAGGGTGACAAAAGGGACCCAGGAGCACCCCAAGGGTCCCAGGAACGTCCCCAGGGTGACAAAAGGGACCCAGGAGCACCCCAAGGGTCCCAGGAACGTCCCCAGGGTCACAAGAAGGACCCAGGAGCACCCCAAGGGTCCCAAGAGTGTCACCAGGGTGACCCTAGGGTCCCAGGAGCACCCCAAATGTCCCAGGAACGTCCCCAGGGTGACAAGAAGGACACAGGAGCGCCCCAAGGGTCCCAGGAATGTCCCCAGGGTGACACTGGGGTCCCAGGAGCACCCCAAGGGTCCCAGGGATGTCCCCAGGGTGACAAGAAGGACCTAGGAGCACCCCAAGGGTCCCAGGAATGTCACCAGGGTGACACTGGGGTCCCAGGAGCACCCCAAGGTCCCAGAAACGTCCCCAGGGTGACCCTGGCGACCCCGGAGCATCCCAAGGGTCCCAGGAACGTCCCCAGGGTGACCCTGGGGACCCCTCCATGCCCCCAGGGCTGTGCCCAGGCAGGGGTCCCCGTCCCGTCCCGTCCCCGTACCGTGGTGGGGCAGGTATCGGAAGTCCATGGGCTCGCTGCGCTCCCGGTCGGACGGGCGCTGGAGCTGCATGCGGACGGTGACGGGCTGGCGCAGGGCCGGCTCGCGGTACGGCGGCGTGCGGAAAACGATGGCGACCTGGCGGTGGACGTCGGCCTGCGCGAAGGAGCCCTTCGCCTCCCAGCCCTCCGCCGAGAAACGCACCTCGATGTCCTCTGCGGGGGCGCGGGGGGTTAATTGGGGGGGGGGGGGGTGCACCCTGGGAGGTTGGGGGCGACCCAGGAGTTTGGGGGGACCCTGGGATCCGGAGGGAGCCAGAGATCCTGGAGGAGCCCAGGAGTTTGGGGAGGGGGGCCAGGAGTTTGGGGGATGCAGGAGGTTGGGGGGGACCCAGATGTCCTGGGGGGGGACCCAAGAGTTTGGGGGGTGGGACCCAGGAGTTTGCGGGGACCCAGGAGTCCTGGGGGGGATACAGGGGGGGACCCAGGAGTTTGGGGGGACCCTGGGATCCAGAGGGACCCAGGCGTCCTGGGGGGTGACCCAGGAGTTTGGGGGGACCCAGGAGTTTGGGGGGGACCCAAGGCATTTTGGGGGGGGTCCCAGGCATGTAGAGAGGGGGGGGACACCCGGGTGTCAGGAGGGACACCCAGGCATTCAGGGGGGACCCTGCCATCCCGGGGGGACCCAGGCGTCTGGGGACACACACACACCCCCAGGTTTTGGGGGGGGACACCCAGGGGATTTTTTTGGGGGGGGGGTCGTGCCCTGACCTTTCTGGACCTTGTCACAGAGCAGGAAGATCTCGTCCCCCCCCCGGCAGCTCCCCGAGTTCCGGTTCACCCGGCAGATCCGCAGCTCGGCCGTGCTGGGGGCTCCTGGGGACACGGGGGTCACACGGGGTGACGGGGCGTGGCACAAGGTCATGGGGGTGACATGGGGGGAGGGGGGGAACACGGGGTCATGTGGGGTGACACGGGGGGACACGTGGTCATATAGGGTGACATGGGGTGACGTGGGGTGATATGGGGTGACACAGGACAACATAGGGTGACATGGGGTGACACGGGGTGGCACGGGATCACGTGGGGTGACACAGAGTGACATGGGGTGACATGGGATGGCACAGGGCCACATGGGGTGACGTGGGGTGACACAAGGTCACATGGGGTCACACGGGGCCACACGGGGTGTCATGTGGCGTCACACAGCGTGACACGGGGTCACAGGAGGTGGCGTAAGGTCACACGGGGTGACAGAGGGCCACGCGGGGTGACACGGGGTCACAGCGGGTGACACGGGATGACATGGGGTCACAGCAGGTGACACAGGGTGACACGGGGTGTCAGTCCCAGGCCCCGCCCACATCATGCGTGTCAGGGACAGGGACGGCACGGGCAGCCCTGGCCTCACACACGTGCAGGACATGTGACCGCGCGGCCCCGTCACGTGACCGCCTGGCATGTCACTTGTCTACATGTCACGTCATGCGTGACCACATGGCATCACGTGACTGCCGGGCACGTCACGGGAACACATGGTGTATCACGTGACCGCGTGCTTTGCCACACGATTGACGCCTTCCGTGACAGCTTTTGGCATGTCACGTGACTGCCGGCTGCATCACGTGACTTCACGGCGTGTCACGTGTTGGCACAGTGTTGGGGAACGTGGGGGGAGGCTGGGGAGTTTGGGGGAGGTTGGGGGGGGCTATGGGGGGGCTCAGGAGGTTTGGGGGGGGCAGGGGAAGTCTGGGGGGGTCTGGGCGGTCTGGAGGAGGCCGGGGGGGCTACAGGGGGTCTGGGGGGGCTCGGAGGGGTCTGGAGGGGTCTGGGAGGGGCTACAAGGGCTCTGGGGGGCAAAGAGGGTCTGGGGGGGCTACAGGGGGTCTGGGGGGGCAAAGAGGGTATGAGGTGGTATGGGAAGGGTTACAGGGGGTCTGGGGGGGGCTACAGGTGGTCTGGGGGGGCTCTGGCAGGGTCTAGGAGGGCTATGTGGGGACTGGGGGGGCGATGGGAGGGTCTACAGAGAATCTAGGAGGGGTCTGGGGGGGCTATGGGGGGTCTGGGGGGGCAAAGAGCGTCGGGGGGTAAAGAGGGTCTGAGCGGGTTATGGGAGGACTAGGGGGGTCTGGGGTGCTCTGGGGGCGTCTAGGAGGGGCTATGAGGGGTCTGGGGGGACAGAGAGGGTCTGGGGGGGTATGAGAGGTCTGGGGGGGTCTAGGGGGGGTCGGGGGGGCTCTGGCAGGGTCTAGGAGGGCTATGTGGGGACTGGGAGGGGCAGAGAGGTTCAGGGGGGCAACAGAAGGTCTGGGGGGGTGATGGGGGGGTCTACAGAGGGTCTAGGAGGGGTCGGGGGGGCTCTGGGGGGGACTGGGGGGGCAGAGAGGGTCTGGGGGGGTTCAGGGAGTCCAGTGGGGGGGGTCACTCACGGTTGTCGTAGACGGGCTGGGAGAGGACGGGGGGCAGGGGGTGCAGCCCCCCCGGGCCCCGCACCCACACCTGGAAGCAGAGCCGCACCGCGCTCAGGTCGTACTCGCCCCCGCGCTGCTCCGCCGGCACTGCCCGGGCACACCGTCAGCACCCGCCCAGCACCCCAGGAACCCCCAGGAACCCCCCCCGGCACCCCCCCCGGCTCTCCTCCTCCCGACGACTCCCCAGTAACACCCAGCGCTCCCAGAACCCTCCCAGTTCCCTCCAGTAATCCCAACTGCCTTGCAGTAACAATCCCAGCACTCCCAGTAACCCCCAGTAACCCCAGTAACACACCTGGGAACCCCCACCCCCAGGTCCCCCACTCCCGACATCTCCCCAGTAACAACCAGCGCTCCCAGTAACCCTCTCAGTCTCCTCCAGTAACCCCAACTGCCTTGCAGTAACAATCCCAGCACCCCCAGTAACCCCCAGTAACCCCAGTAACACACCTGGGAACCCCCACCCCCAGCTCCCCCACTCCCGACATCTCCCCAGTAACAACCAGCGCTCCCAGTAACCCTCTCAGTCTCCTCCAGTAATCCCAACTGCCTTGCAGTAACAATCCCAGCACCCCCAGTAACCCCCAGTAACACCCTCGGGACCCCCCGCCCTGGCTCCCCCCCTCCCAGCAACTCCCCAGTAACACCCAGCGCTCCCAGTAACCCTCCCAACCCTCTCTAGTAAACCCCACTGCCTTCCAGTAACAATCCCAACACCCCCAGTAACTTTCCAGTAACCTCGCTAACTACCCCATCCAGCACTCTCTGGTCCTCCCAGTAACCCCCCCCATATCCCCCGCATCATCTCCCAGCAACGCCCAGTGCCTCCCAGTAACCCCCAGTGAACCCCAATAACCACCACAGCACATCCCAGTAACCCCCAGTGAACCCCAATAACCACCACAGCACGTCCCAGTAACCCCCAGCGCCTTCCAGTAACAACCCTGGCAGCCCCAGTAACCACCAGTAACCCCCTAGGAGCCCCCCCTGGCTCCCCTCCCCCCAAACCTCTCAACAACTCCCCAGTAACCCCCAGAGCTCCCAGTAACCCTGCCAACCCCTCCGGTAACCCCCGCTGCCTTCCAGTAACAGCCCCAGCACTCCCAGTAGCTGCCAGTAACCACCAGTAACTCCCCGGGAACACCCCCTCCGCTTACCCCTCCCCAGTACCACCCAGCGCTCCCAGTAACCCCGCCAGTCCCCTCCAATAAAGCCCAGCGCCTTCCAGTAACAGCCCGGGCACTCCCAGTAACCACCCCCCCAGCACCCCAGGAGTCCCCACAGCACCTCCCAGCAGTACCCAGTCCCTCCCAGTAACCCCCAGTGTCCCCCAATATCCCCCAGGCCCCCCCAGTAACCCCCCTGTTCTCCCTCTGTGCTTCCCAATAGCCTCCACGGTGCCTCCCAGTAACCCCCAGTGCCTCCCAGTAAACACCTCAATCCTCCCTAATGCTCCTTAATATCCCCCACAGCACCTCCCAGTAGCTCCCATCGCCTCCCAGTAACTCCCAGTGACCCCAAGAGCACCTCCTAGTAACTCCCAGTACCACCAGTAACCCTCCCAGCGCCTCCCAGTAACCCCCAGTCCCTCCCAGTAAACCACCCACTTGCCCCAATAACCCCCCAGCACCTCCCAGCAACCCCCAGTCCCTCCCAGTAGCCCCCAGACCCTCCCAGTAACACCCAACGCCCGCCCCCAAGTCCCCCTCCCAGTGCTCCCAGTCCTCCCAGTACCGTTGAAGGGGTTGTTATTGGTGCGGATCCGTTCAGCCACGGCCGCCTCCAGCTCCCGTTTTTTCACGCACTGAATCCCTAAATTCTGGAAACTGGCCCCAAAATGATGGGGCGGGGGTGTCAGTCTGGGTCCCCCCAGGAAATTTGGGGGGGCACCCAGATATCTGGGGGGGGCACTCAAAATATTTGGGGGCACTTGGGAATCCCGGGGGGGGGGGTCACCCCATAAATTTGGGGGCACCCAGATATCTGGGGGGGGAGCACCCAGGCACCCTGGGGGGAGTCACCCCATATATCTGGGGGCACGTAGATACCTGGGGGGCACCCCAAATATTGGGGGGCACCCATGTATCTGGGGGGGTTCCCCGCAAATATCTGGGGGGGTCCCAGCCCACCTGTGGACGTTGCGCTCGGGGGGCAGCTCGGCCTCGTAGTAGCCGTCGCGGCAATCCTTGCCCACCAGTTCGTGGGGGTGGGGGCGGTGGGGGGGCTCCTTCGTCACCAGCGACACCCGCACCCGCCCGGGACCCCGGTAGTTGTTCACCTGGAAAAGGAGAAAGCATACTGGTTTATACTGGTTTATACTGGGAGGGTCAGGCAGAGGGCAGAAGGGGTCTTGGTGAGGTGGGTGTTGCGATCCTCGGAGGTGGGGGGTCCCTGGAGGAGTTGAGGGGGGTTTCCAGGTGGGTAGCAGTACGTATTGGCTTATACTGGTTTATACTGGGGTATACTGGGGTATACTAAGAGCCTTAAAGGGATGGGAAACGGGATCTTGGTGAGGTGGGTGCTACGATCCCCAGGGACGGGCACACTGGGGGGGGGATCCCTGGAGGGGTTGAGGGGGGGTCTCAGCCGGGTACCAGTGCATATTGCCTTATACTGGTTTATACTGGGAGACTCAAATGGACAGGAGAAGGGGTCTTGGTGAAGTGGGTGTTGCAATCCTCGGAGGTGAGGGCACTGGGGGGGCTCCCTGGAGGGGTTGAGGGCGGTTGCCAGGTGGGTACCAGTGTGTATTGTCTTATACTGGGGTATATGGGTTTATACTGGGGTATACTGGGAGACCCACACAGATGGCGGGGTGGGTGTTGGTGGTGTCGGTGCTGTGCGCCCCGGGGATAGGGACGCCGGGGGGACCCTGGTAGGAGGGGTTGGGGGCATCGGGGGTTCCTAGGCAGGTACTGGTTTATACTGGTTTATGCTGGGAGACTCAAATGGATGGGAGAGGGGGTCTTGGTGAGGCGGGCGCTGTGATCCCCAGCGATGGGCGCACTGGGGGGGTGTCCCTGGAGGGGCTAAAGGGGGTACCCGGGTGCATCCCAGTCCACATTGCCTTATACTGGTTTATACTGGTTTATACTGGTTTATAGCGGGAGACTCACGCGGATGGTGGGGTGGGTCTTGGTGGTGTCGGTGCTGTGCTCCCCGGGGATGCTGCCGGCCGAGCGCCCCTCGCACTTGTAACGGAAACGCATCCCCCGCGGCTTCGGCTGCTCCAGGATCTCCACGAAGGGAGCGGCCCCCCCCGCCTCTGCCGGGGGGGGGACACCCAAGGTCGGGGTGAGCCCCCCCCCCCCTCATAGGGGGACCCCCCCCCCCCAAAAAAAGGGACCCAGGCAGCGGGGGGGACAACCCCCCCTCCCCAATCTACATCCCCCCCTCCCCAACCTACAACCCCCCCCACCCAGCAGACACAAGGGGGGGGACGGGACGGGACACGACCCCCCCCACCCCCCCCCCCCCCCCCCCACTCACCCTGCGCACCCCAGTCCTGCTGCAGGAGGAAGGGCAGAAGATCCGGGGGGGTCACTGGGGTGAAAAAGAAACGGGTTGGGGGGGTCATATTAATGGGGGGGGTCCCCCAAAATCCTTCTTAGGACCCCGCCCCCCCACACACACTTTTAACATGCCCCCTTCCTCCTTAAAGCGCCCTCGCTCCCCGTGTTAACCCTGGAACCTACTGACGGCCCCCACCCCCCCCACCACCAACTTTGACGTCACGGGGGAAGGAAAAAAGGGGGAAATCTCCCAAAATAAAGGCGGGGGGGGTGGTACTCACCGTCCTCCATGGTGAGGGGGATGGGGGGACACACCGGGAGGGTCCCGGGGACACCGGGGGAGGGGGGGGGGGGGGGGGGGGGAAGGCGACACGATCGCGCCGCCGCTTGCGGAAGCGCCGCCGCCCCCACGTGACCGCGGCTGCCGGGAAAGCCCCGCCCCCTTCTTTTGCATACGCCGAGTGGGGCGGTTCCCCACCCCCCACCCACTCCCTCCCGGAGGAGCCGGAAGGGGCGGGGAAAATCCCGGAAGTGGGTCCGACGGCCCGGAAGCGGAGGCCGGGAGGATGGCGGAGGTGGTGAGTAAGGGGGGGAGGGGGGCGGGGAAGGCGGTAACGGGGACGGGACCCCCCCCGACGGGTTGTGGGGACCCCCCGGACCCCCCCGGCCCCCCCCGAGGCCTGACGCTCCCCCCCGGCCCCCCCGCAGGGGGAGGTGTCCGAGGGCTGCCGCCTGCCAGTCCTGCGCCGTAACCAGGACAACGAGGATGAGTGGCGTGAGTGGGGCGGGGCAAGGGGCGGGGCCTGCGGGGGGGCGGGGCCTGGGCGAAGGGGAGGGAAAGGACGGAGGGGGTGGGGGCTGGAGGAGGGGCGGGCCCGGGGGGGCGGGGCCTGGGTGGAGGGGCGCGAAGGAACAAGGCGTGGTTTGTGGGGAGGGGCGGGGCCTGGGTGGAAGGGAGGAGCCTGCGGGGGGCGGGGGCTGTGTGCAGGGGCGGGGCTTGGGTGGAGAGGCGGGGTTTGGAGGAAGGGCGGGGCCTGCAGAGGAGGGGCGGGGCCTGCGGGCAGGGGGTCTTTGGGGGGGGGGGTCCCTAAGGGGGTGGGGAGGATTGGGGGGGGTCTCCGGGGGTGTTTGGGGATGGGGGGTTGGGGGCATTTGGGGGGGCAGGGGTGGGGTTTTGGGCCCCCCCAGGGTCACATCCCAGGCTGGGGGGGTCAGGGGGTCCCCAGGGAGTTTTGGGGGTCCCTGGGGGGGGGGGGGGATGTCCCCAAAAGGGGGGTGGTGACACACCCCACCCCACCCCCCCCAGCACTGGCCGAGATCCTGAGTGTGAAGGACATCAGTGGGAGAAAACTCTTCTACGTCCACTACATCGACTGTGAGTGGGGGGGGGATGCGGGGGTAGCACGGGGACATGGGGGGGGGGGGGGGATGGGAAGGGGGGGGCACCACCCCCCCGGTGTCCCCAAGGGCAAAGTGGGGACACGGAGCAGCTACAGGGTGACACAGAGGAGGCATGGGGGTCCCAGCACACCCCCCTGTCACCCTGTGTGTGTCGTCCCCCCCCCCACGCAGTGTCCCCAGGGGGGACACAGAGGGACTATGGGGGACACGGGGGGGGGGCTATGGAGGGATTATGGCACTGAGGGTGCCAGCACCCTCTCTATCACCCTGTGTGTGTCCCCCATTAGTGTCCCCAACAGCAGGGTAGGGTTACAGAGAAGACATGGGGGGGGCAGGACAGAGGGGACATGGGGGGGCTATAGAGGTGGTATGGGGGAGGCTGGGTCTGCCAGCACCCCCCCCCATCACCCCGTGTCTGTGTCCCCCCCGTGTCCTCACGTACGGCACAGGATCATGGAGGGGCTACAGGGGGACACAGAGGGGACATGGGGGGGGGTTACAAGGGGGTCTGGGGGTGCCAGAACACCCCCCCCAGGTGTCCCCAGGAGCAGGGCAGGGTCACAGAGAGGCTATGGGGGGACATGCAGGGGCTGCGGGGGGGACAAAGAAGGGGCTCAGGGATGCCAGTGCCCCCCCCTCACTCCATGTCCCCCCCGGTGTCCCCAAGGGTGGGCTGGGGACGTGGAGGGGCTGCAGAGGGATGCGGGGGGGGGGGGGGACACAGAGGGGACATGGGGTGTTCTAGGGGTGCTGGTACCCCCCATCGCCCCGTGTGTGTGCCCCCCAGCGTCCCTTGGTGTCCCCAAGAGCGGGGTGGGGACGTGGAGGGGCTGCAGGGGGACACGAGGGGGACTTGGGGGACTTGCCAGCACCCTCCCTGTCACTCCCATCTGTGGCGTGTCCCCCCCCCAGTGTCCCCAACAGCAGCGTGGGGACACGGAGAGGCTACAGGGAGAGTCCGTGGGGGGCTCCGGGGGGACACGGGGGGGTGCCATTGTCACCCCGTGTGTTTTTGTGTCCCCCCGGGTGTCCCCAGTCAACAAGCGCCTGGACGAATGGGTGACCCACGACCGGCTGGATCTGAAGCGGGTGCAGGTGCCGCGGAAAGAAGCCAAGACCCCCACCAAGAACGGGCTGCCCGGCTCCCGGCCCGGTTCCCCGGAGCGCGATCCGGTGAGGGGACAGCTTGGGGACAGCTGGGGGGGGACGACGGGGACACAAGTCCTGGGGAAGGGGGGGTGGGATGTTGTAGGGCGAGGGGGGGGCATGTGGGGACAGGGGGTGGTCTTGGGGGCTGTGCCAGGGAGAGGGGACAGGCCTGGGGGGACACCAGGGAGAGTATCGTGACAGGGGACAGCCCTGGGGGGACACCATGACCAGGGGACAGCCCTGGGGGGACACCAGGGACAGTATCGCAACAAGGGACAGCCCTGGGGGACACCAGGGACAGTATCACAACAGGGGACAGCCCTGGGGGGACACCAGGGACAGTATCGCAACAAGGGACAGCCCTGGGGGGACACCAGGGACAGTATCACGACAGGGGACAGCCCTGGGGGGACACCAGGGACAGTATCGCAACAAGGGACAGCCCTGGGGGGACACCAGGGACAGTATCACGACAGGGGACAGCCCTGGGGGGACACCAGGGACAGTATCACGACAGGGGACAGCCCTGGGGGGACACCAGGGACAGTATCACAACAGGGGGCAGCCCTGGGAGGACACCAGGGACAGTATCATGACAGGGGACAGCCCTGGGGGGACACCAGGGACAGTATCACGACAGGGGACAGCCTTGGGGGGACACCAGGGACAGTATCGCAACAGGGGGCAGCCCTGGGGGGACACCAGGGCCAACATAAGGACAAAGGAGAGTAGTGGGGACACATATCGGGGACAAAGGACAGCGTGGGGACTGGGGACAGCCCCAAGGGGACAGGAATAGGGGACAGTGGGGGACAAGGGACAGCCCTGGGGACACACAGCAGGACAGGGGACAGCCCTGGGGGGACACGAGGGACAGGGGACAGCCCTGGGGGGACACGAGGGACAGGGGACAGCTCTGGGGGGACACGAGGGACAGCGTGGGGACAGGGTCAGCCTTGGGGACACACACCAGGGACAGGGGACAGCCTTGGGGGGACACGAGGGACAGGGGACAGCCCTAGGGACACAGAGCAGGGACAGAGGACGGTGTGAGGACAAGGGACAGCCTCGGGGGGGGGGGACACGGCAGGGACGGGGGACAGCCTTGGGGTGGCACACCGGGGACGTGGGACAGCGTGGGGACAGGGGACAACCCTGGGGACACACACCAGGGACAGGGGACGGCCCCGTGGGGGACGCGTTGGCCAGGGGACAGCCCTGGAGCCAGGAGGGGACACCCGGAGCCGTTGGGGACAGACCCGGGTCCGGTGGGGACACCGGGAGCTGTTGGGGGACACCCAGAGTCAGGGGCCACCCCCCAACCCCGGGGACAACCCTGGGAGGGGGTGGTGGTGACATCCAGACCCAAGGGACACCCCCAGACCCGCCCCCCCCCCACTCCCCCAGGGGCCACCCCAAAACCCTTCGGGGACGTCCCCGACCCCTCTACGGGACCCGGGGGACGTCCCCGTCACCTGGGGAGGGGACACCGGGGATCCACTGGGGACAAGCGGCGAGGGGGGGCTGGTGGGGTGACCCGGCTCTGGGGGGGGGCCACCACCCTCCGGTTCGTCCCCAAAGCCACGCGACGGCTTCGTCCCCACGTCCCCGCGTCCCCACCTTCCCCCTAAATGCCTCCTCTTCCTCCCGGCGCAGAGGAAGAGCCTGGACCTGGCGTTGCCGGCGGCCCCCGCCAGCGGGAAGAGCTTGCCGGGGCCACCGGGGCCACCGGGGCCACCGGGGCCACCGGGGTCGGGGACAGGGACGGTGCCGGTGCCGGTTCAGATCACCCTTCGCTTTCACCTGCCCAAGGAGAGCGAGGCCGAGCCCCCCCCGGCCCCCCCGCCCGGCGGCCAGCGCCCCACGGTAACCCCCAGGGTCCCCACGTGTCCCCAGGTGTCCCCAGTGGGTCCCCCCGCAGGTCCCGTGGTGGCCCCCCGCCCCCCCCCCCCCAGCATGGCAGCCCCTGGTTCCGGAGGGTCTTTGTCACCATCGGTGTCCCCAACGGGTGCCCATCGCCATCCCTGTCCCCAGTGGGTCCCCGGCTTTGTCCCCAGTGGGTCCCCGGCTTTGTCCCCAGTGGGTCCTTGTCGCCGTCCCTGTCCCCAGTGGGTCCCCAGCTTTGGCCCCAACAGGTCCCTGTCCCCAGTGGGTCCCAAGTTTTGTCCCCAGTGGGTCCTTGTCGCCGTCCCTGTCCCCAGTGGGTCCCCGGCTTTGTCCCCAGTGGGTCCTCGTCGCCGTCCCTGTCCCCAGTGGGTCCCCAGCTTTGTCCCCAGTGGGTCCTTGTCGCTGTCCCTGTCCCCAGTGGGTCCCCGGTTTTGTCCCCAGTGGGTCCTTGTCGCCGTCCCTGTCCCCAGTGGGTCCCCAGCTTTGGCCCCAACAGGTCCCTGTCCCCAGTGGGTCCCAAGTTTTGTCCCCAGTGGGTCCCTGGCTTTGTCCCCAGTGGGTCCTCGTCACCGTCCCTGTCCCCAGTGGGTCCCCGGCTTTGTCCCCAGTGGGTCCTCGTCACCGTCCCTGTCCCCAGTGGGTCCCCGGCTTTGTCCCCAGTGGGTCCTCGTCGCCGTCCCTGTCCCCAGTGGGTCCCCGGCTTTGTCCCCAGTGGGTCCTTGTCGCCGTCCCTGTCCCCAGTGGGTCCCCGGCTTTGTCCCCAGTGGGTCCTCGTCGCCGTCCCTGTCCCCAGTGGGTCCCCGGCTTTGTCCCCAGTGGGTCCTTGTCGCTGTCCCTGTCCCCAGTGGGTCCCCAGCTTTGTCCCCAGTGGGTCCTCGTCACCGTCCCTGTCCCCAGTGGGTCCCCAGTTTTGTCCCCAGTGGGTCCTCGTCACCGTCCCTGTCCCCAGTGGGTCCCAAGTTTTGTCCCCAGTGGGTCCCCGGCTTTGTCCCCAGTGGGTCCTCGTCACCGTCCCTGTCCCCAGTGGGTCCCCAGCTTTGGCCCCAACAGGTCCCTGTCCCCAGTGGGTCCCAAGTTTTGTCCCCAGTGGGTCCCTGGCTTTGTCCCCAGTGGGTCCTCGTCACCGTCCCTGTCCCCAGTGGGTCCCCGGCTTTGTCCCCAGTGGGTCCTCGTCACCGTCCCTGTCCCCAGTGGGTCCCCGGCTTTGTCCCCAGTGGGTCCTTGTCGCCGTCCCTGTCCCCAGTGGCTCCCCAGCTTTGGCCCCAACAGGTCCCTGTCCCCAGTGGGTCCCAAGTTTTGTCCCCAGTGGGTCCCCGGCTTTGTCCCCAGTGGGTCCTCGTCACCGCCCCTGTCCCCAGTGGGTCCCTGGCTTTGTCCCCAGTGGGTCCTCGTCACCGTCCCTGTCCCCAGTGGATCCCCAGCTTTGGCCCCAACAGGTCCCCGTCCCCAGTGGGTCCCAAGTTTTGTCCCCAGTGGGTCCTTGTCGCCGTCCCTGTCCCCAGTGGGTCCCCGGCTTTGTCCCCAGTGGGTCCCTGGCTTTGTCCCCAGTGGGTCCTCGTCACCGTCCCTGTCCCCAGTGGGTCCCCGGCTTTGTCCCCAGTGGGTCCGTGTCGCTGTCCCTGTCCCCAGTGGGTCCCCGGTTTTGTCCCCAGTGGGTCCCCGGTTTTGTCCCCAGTGGGTCCTTGTCGCCGTCCCTGTCCCCAGTGGGTCCCCAGTTTTGTCCCCAACAGATCCCTGGCTTTGTCCCCACTGGGTCCTCGTCATCGTCCCTGTCCCCAGTGGGTCCCCGGTTTTGTCCCCAGTGGGTCCTTGTCGCCGTCCCTGTCCCCAGTGGGTCCCCAGTTTTGTCCCCAACAGATCCCTGGCTTTGTCCCCAGTGGGTCCTTGTCACCATCCCTGTCCCCAGTGGGTGCCAAGTTTTGTCCCCAGTGGGTCCTTCTCGCAGTCCCTGTCCCCAGTGGGTCCCCGGCTTTGTCCCCAACAGGTCCCTGTCCCCAGCGGGTGTCTGGTTGTGTGCCCAGTGGGTCCTTGTCACCATCCCTGTCCCCAGTGGGTCCCCGGCTTTGTCCCCAGCAGGTCCCCGGCTTTGTCCCCAGCAGGTCCCTGTCCCAGTGGATCCCCGTCACTGTCTCTGTCCCCAACAGGTCCCTGTCACCATCTCTGTCCCCAGTGGGTGCCTGATTTTGTCCCCACCAGGTCCCCATCCCTGTCACCAATGGGTCCCTGTCCCCAGTGGGTCCCTGGTTTTGTCCCCAAGGGGTTCTTGTCCCCAGCGGGTCCCTGTCCCCAACGGGTCCCATCCCATCCCTGTCCCCAGTGGGTGCCTGTTCTGTCCCCAGTGGGTTCTTGTCCCCAGCAGGTCCCCATCGCTGTCCCCGTCCCCAGTAGGTTCCTGGGTCCGTCCCCAGTGGCTGCCTGTCCCCAGTGGGGTCCCCATCGCTGTCCCTGTCCCCAGTGGGTCTCTGTCCCCAGCTGGGTCCCCCCCAGCCGAGTGTCCCCACCCCCACCGTGTCCTCCCCCCAGCACCCCAGTGTCCCCATCACTGTCCCCACAGGCCACCTCCCCCCCCCCGCCATGGCTGGGTGTCCCCCTCTGCGTGGTGGGGTGTCCCCTGAGCCTCCCCCCTCCCAGGGCAGGGCTGTGCTGGGGCCATACTGGGAGCACTGGGGGGCTGCTGGGGTGATGATACTGGGAGCACTGGGGTGATACTGGGGACTGCTAGGGGCTACTGGGGCAATACTGGGAGCACTGGGGGGCTGCTGGGATAACACTGGGACCACTGGGGTGATACTGGGGACCTCTAGGGGCTACTGGGGCAATACTGGGAGCACTGGGGGCCTGCTGGGGTGACACTGGGAGCACTGGGGAGATACTGGGGACTGCTAGGGGCTACTGGGGCAATACTGGGAGCACTGGGGAGGGGCAACAGACCCTCTTACTGCTCCCAGTTGCGCCCCCCAGCAGCAGGGCTGGGTGTTACTGGGCGGGACTGGGAAGAACTGGGAGGGACTGGGAGGGACTGACGGGTGTCCCTGCAGAAGCGTAAGGTGGAGGTGGTGTCACCCGCCACCCCCGTCCCCGCCGCCACCGAGACCTCGCAGGCCTCCGTCTTCCCCCAGGTGAGACCAGTGCTTCCCAGTAACCACCCAGTAACCACCCAGTAACGCCAGCGACCCCCCCCAGTAACGCCAGTAACTACCCAGTAGCAGCAGCAGTTCAGAAACTGTGTTCTCACCCGTAACAGGTAGCAACTTTCCGGTAACGCCAGTAATTTCTACTATTTCCCAGTAATACCAGTATAACCTTAATGAAAGGAGTAATTCCCCAGTAACACCAGTAGCTGACTAGTAACACCAGTAACTGACCAGTAACTAACAAACCAGAGCAGTACCTGCGTGCTAAATTCTCATTCACACCAGTAGCAGCTGGGAAACTCCCAGTAACACCAGGCATTTTGCAGCAACACCAGTATCCTATTAGTAAAACTAGTAACTGCTCAGTAACAAACCAGTAACCAACCAGTAACACCAGTAACCAACCAGTAAAAGCAATAGCTGCATGGCAACTTTTCATTCACACCAGTAGCAGTTGGTGACTTCTCAATAACACCAATAACTTCCCAGTATATCCCAGTAACACCAATATTCTCTCGGTAAAGCCGCTAAGCTCCCAGTAGCTAACCAGTAACCCCACTAACTACTCAGTAAGAGCAATGACTGTGTAGTAGCTTCCCAGTAACACCAATCATTTTCCAGTACTTCCCAGTAATATGAGTAATCTTGGTAAAACCAATAAGCACTGAGTAGCACCAGTAACTAACCAGTAACCTACCACTAACACCAGTAACTAACCGCTAACACCAGTAACTAACCAGTAACCAACAAATAACACCAGTAACTAACCAGTAACCAACCAGTAACCAAGCACTAACCCCAGTAACTAACCAATAACACCAGTAACCAACAAGAAATTACTTATTAATCACTTATTAACCCAAACGCCACTTAGGACCCCTCCCACTCTTCCCAGTAATCCCCCCCAGTCCTCCCAGTACCCCCCCCAACTCCCTGGGGGCATCCCCAGTCCCTTGGGGGGTCCCCAAACCCTGGGGGGTCTCCAGACCCTTATGGGGGGCCCTGGGGGGGTCATTAATTCTCTGGGGGGTCTCCAGTCCCTGGGGGAGGGGGTCCCCAAACCCTGGGGGGGGGGTGGGTCTCCAGTCCCTTGGGGGGGCCCCAAGCCCTGGGGGGTGTCTCTTGTCCCTTGTGGGGATCCCCTGACTCCTGGGGGGGGTCTCCACTCTCTTATGGGGGGGGCCCAAGCCCTGGGGGGCTGTCTCCAGTTCTTTGAGGGGGTCCCCAAACCCGGGGGGGGTCCCCTTGACCTGGGAGGGGGGGGTCCTAAAGCCCTGGGGGGGGGGTCCCCCTAAGCCCTAGGTGGGTTCTCGGGGGCAGGGGGGGTGTCTTATGACCATTGGGGGTGTCCCCAGCCCCTCGGGGGGTCCTCAGGTTCTGGGGGGGGTCTTTGGGGGGGGGGGTGATGCTGATGCCCCCCCTTCTGTGCAGAACGGCTCCGCTCGCCGGGCAGTGGCCGCCCAGCCAGGACGCAAGAGGAAATCGGCTTGTCTGGGCACCGACGAGGTGGGGGGGGACACAGGACGTGGGGGGGGACACGGGACGTGGGGAGGACATGGGACATGGCGGGGGGACACTGGGGGGACGGGGGGACGCTGGGGCGAGAGGGCTACCCAGCTCCAGTGGGGTGGGGGCAGAGGGGAGGGCAAGGGAGGGGGGAAAACAGCCTTGAGATGGGGAAACTGAGGCAGGGGAGGGGAGGAACAGCCTGGAAATGGGGAAACTGAGGCAGGGGAGGGGAAATGGGGTGAGGGAATGGAGGAAACCTGGTGGTAAACTGGGGAAAGTGAGGCAGGAAAGGGGAAAAACAGTCTGGAAATGGGGAAACCGAGGCAGGGGAGGGGAAATGGGGTGAGGGAATGGAGGAAACCTGCCCTTAAACTGGGGAAAGCGAGGCAGGAAAGGGGAGAAAAAGCCTGGGAATGGGGAAACTGAGGCAGGGAAGGGGAAATGGGACAAGGAAAAGGGGGAAATCCACCCTTAAACTGCAGAAACTGAGGCAGGAGAGGGGAAATGGGACAAGAAAAGGGAGAAAAACCAGCCTTAAACTGGGGAAATTGAGGCAGGGGTAGGGAAAAACAGCCCTTGATGAGGGAAACTGGGGCAAGGAAGGGGAACAAGGAAAGATAAGAGAGGGAAATCAACATTAAAGAGGGGAAAGCAAGGCAAGGAAGGGGAAATGGAGTAAAAAAGGGGGAAAACAACCTTGAAATGGGGAAACTCAGGCACGGGGGGAAATGAGACAAAAAAAAGGAGCAAGCCTGCCTGTAAACTGGGGAAACTGAGGCAGGGGAGGGGAAATGGGGGGAAGGACAAGGAGGGAAACCAACCTTAAACTGGGGAAACTGAGGCAGGGGAAGGGAAAAAGAGCAAGAAACAGAGCAAAACCAACCTTAAACTGGGGAAACTGAGGCAGGGGAAGGCGGAACGAGCCATCAAGCGGGACAGAGGGTCTCACAGCTGGGATTAACACCAAATAACCCCCCCAGGACTCTCAGGACTCGTCGGACGGAGCCCCCTCGGCGCCGCGGATGACGGGCAGCCTGGTTTCGGATCGCAGCCACGATGACATCGTCACGCGGATGAAAAACATCGAATGCATCGAGCTGGGGCGGCATCGCCTCAAACCCTGGTACTTCTCCCCCTACCCCCAGGAGCTGACGGCGCTGCCCGTCCTCTACCTCTGCGAATTCTGCCTCAAGTACGGCCACAGCCTCCGCTGCCTCCAGCGTCACCTGGTAGGGACCCCCCCCCGCCTCAATAATTGGGGACCCCCCTGGGTGCACTGGAGACCCTCCCTTGGGGTGGATCTTCTCTCCTTGGGGTGGCTTGAGGGCCCCCAGGGTAACACTGAACCACTTGGGGTAATGCCGACCCCCCCCCAGGGCAGATCTGAGGCGTCCCCCCCCCCGCCCCAAGGTGGATTGGGGGGACACCCACCCCCCCCCAGGGTGATGGGGGAACCCCCTGGGGTGGATTTCGCCTTCCCAGATTGGCACGGGGACCCCCGGGATGGGTCTGAGTCCCCCCTGGGGTAACACTGACCCCCCCCCCCAGGGCAAATTTAACACACACACACCCCCGGGGCATCAATCCCCCCCGAGGGCACATATCTACCCTCCCTGGGCAAACAACTCCCCCCCCACTATTTACACCTCTCAGGAGATGTTACCCCCCCCGAATCCCCCCAAGAAATCCAATTCACACACCCCCTTTTTTTACACCCCCTCCCCCTTTTTTTTTACCCCTCCCCAGACCAAATGCGACCTGCGACACCCCCCGGGCAACGAGATCTATCGCAAAGGCACCATCTCCTTCTTCGAGATAGACGGACGGAAGAACAAGGTAACGCGGGATGGGGGGGGGGTGTCCTGGGGGATACCCCCAAATGCTGACGTCCTCCCTGACCCCCCCGGGACCCCCCCAGAGTTATTCGCAGAACCTTTGCTTGTTGGCCAAGTGTTTTCTGGACCACAAGACGTTGTATTACGACACTGACCCCTTTCTCTTCTACGTCATGACCGAGTACGACTGCAAGGGCTTCCACATCGTCGGCTACTTCTCCAAGGTGGGGAGGGGTCCAGGGGGGCTTCTGGGAAGGTCCGGGGGTGGGTAAAGGGGTTTTGGGGAAGCTGGAGGAGATAGGGGGGAGTCCTGGGGGATGAAGGGGTGGGGAAGGATCTGAGGGGGGTGAGGATGCGTCCTTGGGAGGCTGGGGAAGGGTCCTGGGGGTCCCTGGGGGTTGGGAGGGGGACCGAGGGGGTGGGGAAGGGTCTTTGGGGGGCTGGGGAAGGGCTCTGGAGGTCCCCCAAGGATGGGAGGGGGACAAAAGGGGAATTGGGAGTCACTAGGGGGCTGGGGAAGGGTCCTAGGGGGTCCTTGGGGAATGGGATGGGGGGCTGAAGGGGTGGGGAGGGGTCCTAGGGGGTCAGGAGGGGGGTCAGGATGGGTCCTTGGGGGGCTGGGGAAGGGTCCTGGGGGTCTTGGGGGGAAGGGAAAGGTCCTGGGGGGTCCCTGGGCAACAGGAGGAGTCTTGGTGGGGGAATTTGGGGAGGGGTCCGTAGGGACAGGGCTGTGTTTGGGGTCCCCTGGGGGGGTTTTGCAGGGGGAGGGAAGCTGGGACGCCCCCCAGAGTTTTAGGGTCCTCAGAAGGCTTTTGGGGGACCCCCAGGGGTGTGGTCTTGGGGGGGGCAGCTTTGGGGGGGCTTTTGGGGGTCCCTGGGGGTTTGGGGGAGGTCCAGGGGGGCTTTGGGGGATCCCGGGGGGATCCCAAGGAGTTTTGGGGGGTCCCTGGGGGGGTTGGCAGGTCCCTGGTGGTTTGGGGAACTCCCAGGGGCTTTGGGGGAGGCAAGGGGGGGGGTTGGGGGAGTCCCTGGGGGCATTTGGGGTGCCAGCTGATTTTGGGGGGGTGGGGGTGTCACAGGAGAAGGAGTCGACGGAGGATTACAACGTGGCCTGTATCCTCACCCTGCCGCCCTACCAGCGCCGGGGCTACGGCAAGCTGCTCATCGAGTTCAGTGAGCGACTCCCCTAAATTTTTCTCCACTGGGGACCCCCCCTAAACCCCCAGGGACCCCCCCCAAATCCCCAGGGACCCTCCAAACCCTCACCAAGGCAGCCCCGCTCAGCCTCCATTGAGAAGCTTCAAAACTCCTCTGATAAACCCTTAAAATTCTCTAGGTCGGGGAATAACCCCCCTGGGCACCCCAAAAATGCTTGGGGAGGACCCCAAAATTCCCTAGACATATTCTGAAAACCCATGGGGGGGGGGGGGCAACACCCACTTAGAGACCCCTAAAATACTTTGAGGGGCCCCAAAATCCCTCCCAAAAGGTTCTGAAAACTCTCCCAGGGGCTTAACGCCCTTCTGGGGTGCCCCAAAATGCACCAGGGAACCCCAAAACTCTGTGGGGTAGACCCTGCTGGAGGGGGGAACCTCAGAAACCCTTTCAGGGCACCAAACACTGCTTGGGAGAACCCCAAAATACACCAGGGGACCCCAAAAACCCTTTGTGGGGCAAAGCCTGCCATGAGGGGAGATCCCAAAAACTCTTCCAGGAAGCTAAGCCCCCCCCAGTGGATCCTAAAATACACCAGGGGCCCCAAAATCCCCTCTGGGGTGGGTATGGCAAAACCCTGTGGGGAACCCCAAAATCCTCCCCAGGGACCCTGCAGACCCTCCTGGGTGGGGGGGGGGGAACCCCAAACCCCCTCTGTGGGGCAAACCTTGTTGTAGGGCCCTTCTCAGACCAGAGCAACCCCCCCCCCACGGGCACCCCAAAATACACCAGGGACCCCCCCAAAAAAAACCTTCTGCAGTGCAAAACCTGCCACGGGGTGGGTGAACCCCCAGAAAACCCTCCTGGAAGGAAAACTACTGCCGGGATCCCCCAAAGTACAGCAAAACCCCAAATCCCTTTTGCAGACCTTCCTGGGGGGGGGGGGGGGGGGGCCAACTCTGGCATGACACCCTCCCCCCCACTCCCCCAAAAGGCTACGAGCTCTCCAAGGTGGAGGGGAAGACGGGGACCCCCGAGAAGCCGCTGTCGGACCTGGGGCTCCTCTCGTACCGCAGCTACTGGTCCCAGACCATCCTGGAGATCCTGATGGGGCTGAAGGCCGAGGGGGGGGAGCGCCCCCAAATCACCATCAAGTAAGCCCGGACCCCCTCCCCGAGGCTCCTCCCCCTCCTCCCCGTGGCTCCACCCCCTCCTCGAGGCTCCACCCCCCCCTCGCTTTCCCCACATCCTCCCCCAGCACCTGGGGAACTGGCTGCTCCTCCTGGCACCGCCCACCCTGCCCAAAGCCCCGCCCCTTGTGAGGACACACCTCGAAATGCTTCAGGCTCCACCCCCTTGTTTATCCCAGGAAACACCTCCTGGCTCCGCCCACCTGGCCCAAAGTCCCACCCACTCCCACCTGCCACTCTGCTCAAAGCCACACCCCCTTTTAAAGCCCCACCCCTTTCTCTGTCACAGGGCAGCCCACCAGGCCACCCCCTCCTCCTTTAGGCCACACCCCCTGCAAGCAAGCCCCACCCCTTTCTAATCTAGCACCTGGGCCTGGGCAGCACCCTTAAGCCCCACCCAGCCAGCCCTAAGCTCCACCCCTTCTCCCAGAGACTCCGCCCCCTCCCCTAACCCTTAGGGTTTCCCCAGGACAGAGGAAAGGGGATTTGGGGGGGGGGGGGGCGCTTTAAGGCAGGGCCCAGAGGGGGATGGGGGGGTTCTGGGGGTACCACCCCCCCTCCTCACACCCCCCTAAACCCCGCCCACCTCCCCAACCCCCCCCCAGTGAGATCAGCGAGATCACCAGCATCAAGAAGGAGGACGTCATCTCCACGCTCCAGTACCTCAACCTCATCAACTACTACAAGGTCAGGGTCCCCCCCCGGGGTTTTGGGGGGGCCGGGGGGGGCACACGAGCACCCTTGGGTCTCCTGAATTACAGGGGGGTGGGCCACCGGCGTACACGGGTCCCCCAAAACCCTCAGTGAGGGGACCCCAACTCCCCTTTGGGACATGGTAACCCCTGGGTGCATTATGGGGGGGGGGGCTTGCTGGACACCTGGGGGTCCCCCCCGTCGATGTGTGGGTGCCCCCCCGGACACCTGGGTGTGTGGTGTCCCCCCCGCAGGGACAATACATCCTGACGCTGTCAGAGGACATCGTGGAGGGACACGAGCGGGCGATGCTGAAGCGGGTGCTGCGCATCGACGCCAAGTGCCTCCATTTTACCCCCAAGGACTGGAGCAAGAGGGGCAAGTGGTGAGGCCACGCCCACCCACCACCACCCTCTTTGGCCACACCCACCTGCCACACCGCACCCCACCTCATTACCCCACAGCCGGTAATTAAACATCAGCAACTGGCACTCGGCTCTGCCTCTTTTATTGGGGGGTGGGACTTATACAGGCCCTGCCCCACAGGGGAGGGGCTTGGTGGGTGGGGTCTGTCAGGGCTCCGCCTCCTCGCTGCTGTCGGTCTCAGGGACAGGGGCATGGATCTGGGGGGCAGAAAAAGGGGGAGGGGGGAGGAACCCAGGTGTTTGGGACCCATAAGTGTGGGTCCAGGCGTCCGTGCCCCATAAGTGTGGGGCCCAGGACCTCCCCCAACCCCCTCACCCCACAGACCCCAGCGTCTGTGCCCCACAAGTGTGGGTCCAGGTGTCTGCACCCCATAAGTATGGGTCCCGGGATGTCTCCCACCCCCAGACTCCAGCATCCGTGCCCCATAAGTGTGGGTCCAGGTGTCCGTGCCCCATAAGTGTGGGTCCCGGGACCTCCCCCAGCCCCCTGGACTCACCGCGTGGGCGAGGGGTCCCCACTGCAGCGCCAGGGCCAACCCCCCGGCAGGAGAGGGGATGACGTCAGCCTCCCAATCCGTGATGACGTCAAAAGTCCCCGTCACCGTCACCCACCGCTCCTGGAGGTCAAAGGTGAGAGGTCAGAGCGGGGCAGCGGACACGACCTGCCCCAAAGAAAGGAATTTTGGGGAACAACATGGGGGTTTGCTGCCCCGTAGGGGGAAATATTCCACGCCCCCCCATGTGTGGGGCGGCCTCACCTGGGGGTCTTTGTCATCGCTGGGGGGGGCGTCCCCCTCCCGCAGCAGCACCCCCCGGTAGCCGTGGGGCAGCGGCAGCTCCCGGCCCCCCATACGCCGCCCCCGGAACGAGGCCCACAGCTCTTGGTGGGGGAGAAAGGAGTGAGGGGGGGTGTCAGTGCCCCCAAACCTGCCCCATAGCGACCCCCTCAGCCCCACTGCGGCCCCCTCCCCCCCAAACTCCCCCAGACGCTCTCCTCTCAGCCCGCCAGAGCCCCCCCCTCCCATTTCAGCCCCACAGCAGCCTCCCCTCCCCTAGACACCCCCCCTCAGGCCCACAGCAGCCCCCCAGAAACCCCCTCTCCCAACCCAGCCCCACAGCAGCCCCCCCTCAGTCCCACAGGAGCCCCCCCTGCCCCAAACACACCCCCCTCAGCCCCATAAGAGCCCCCGTCTCCCACCTCAGCCCCACAGCAGCCCCCCGGAGCCCCCCCTCTCCCATCCCAGCCCCCCAGAGCCCCCTCCCTCCCTCCCTCCCTCCGGCCCTGTCCCGGTCCCTCACCGCCCCCGGGGCCGGGCTGGGTCCGCAGGAAAGCGGCCACGGGAGCGGGTCCGTCCCGCCCCACCCGGCAGGGCAGGAGCTGGACCGGCAGCCGGGGCCGGGCCTCGCCGGGAACGGCCCGCAGCCGAACTCCCGCCGCCATGACGGGCGCCGCGCCGGAAGGGGAAGTGACGCGCTAGAGGCGCCGGAAGGGAAAATGGCGGCGGGAGGTAAAATGGCGGCGGCGCGGGGCATGGCGGGACTTGTAGTTCCGGGCGGCGGGAGGCTCTGAGGGGGCCCCAGCCCCACGGATCCCCCCCATGGGACGCCCCCCCCGCCAAGCCCCATGGATTCCCCGTGGCCCCCACCCCCCCACATCCCCCTCTCAGCCCCACAGATCCCTCTGTGAGACCCCCCCATGGGGGTCCCCAGCCCCGCAGGTTCTCCACGGGACCCCCATGGCGCCCCCCTTCCCTCAGCCCCACAGGGACCCCCCCAGGATCCTGCTATGGGACCCCCATGGCCCCCCCCCCAACCCTCAGCCCCACAGATTCTCCACGGGACCCCCATGGCCCCCCCCATCCCTCAGCCCCCCATGGCCCCCCACAGCCCCACAGATTCCCCATAGGACCCCCCACATCATCGCCCCTCCCCCCGTACGTGTCCCCCCCACCAGGACCCCCCCCCCCATCGTCTTCCATCTGTGTGTCCCCCCCCCCGGAACGGACAGACGGACAGACGCCGGCTCTGCGCTTCACCCGTCTTCACATGGGGTGGCGGCACCCGTGGAGGAGGGGCCGACCACGCCCTGACACGCCCCGTCACAGCCCGACACGCCCCAAGACACGTCGACACGCCCCGTCACGCCTTGTCGTGCTCCGTCCGTCACGCTCCGTCACGCCTCAATACACATCGACACGCCCCGTCACGCCTTGTCGTGCTCCGTCCGTCACGCTCCGTCACGCCTCAATAATACACGTCGACACGCCCCGTCACGCCTTGTCACGCCCCAACACAGGTCGACACGCCCCGCCACGCCTTGTCTTGTTCCATCACGCCTTGTCGCACCCCGTCGCGCTCCGTCAGGCCTTGTCGCGCTGCGCCGTGTGTGGACGCGTCCCCACCGCGCCTCCTCCTGCTCCACCACGCCTTGCCGCGCCCCAAGACATGCCGCCACGCCCCGCCACGCCCTACCACATGCCGCCACGCCCCGCCACGCCCTACCACATGTCGCCACGCCCCGTCACGCCTTGTCGCACCCTGATACATGTCAACACGCCTCGTCACGCCCCGCCGCGCCCTGCCACGCCCCGCCACGCCACGCCGCGCCCCGTCACGCCTCCCCCTGCCCCCGCAGCAGCCGGGCCAGGGCCAGCAGCCCCCCCCCAGCGCTGACACCTCAGTTCCACCCAGCCGCCCCCCCCCCGCCCTCACCAAAACCAGCCCCCGGGGGGGCAGGGCGGCCGCCGCCACCCACCCCCCCCCCGCCTCGTCCAGCACGAAGGGGGCGAGGGCGGGGGGAGGGCGGCCCCCCCCCCTCCCCCGGCAGGACCAAGCGGCTTTCGGGGCGCCCCCCCAGGGCCCCCCACATGGCGGCGAAAGCCCGGCGGCGGCGGGGGGGGGTCCCAGGCGGGGGGCAGGGCGAGGGGCCGCAGCTGCAGCCCCAGCGGGAGGGGGAGGGGGGGCAGGGGGGAGAGGAGGGTGCCCCCCCCGCCGCCGCCCCCGCCCCGAGGGCCCCCCCCCGGGGTGAAGATGGCGGCCACGCTGAGGGCGGGGGGCAGCGGCAGGCGGGGGCGCAGGGTGAGGCTCAGCTCGGCCCCCGCCCCCCCCAGCCCCGCCAGGGACCCCTCGGCCGGGGGGGGGGCCGCAGCCCCCCACCCGCAGCTGCAGGGCCAGCACCCGGGGGGGGCCCCCCCCGGAGGAGGGGGGGCCCGGAGAGGCAGGGGGGGGGTCTCCGCCGCCGCCGCCGCCGTCGTGGCCCCCCCCCCCAGCAGCTCCACCCTCAAGCGCAGCCGGACGGGCACCGGCCCCCCCCGCGCCGCCATCGCCTCCCCCCAGCCCTCGGGGTCCGGGGGGGCTCCGGGGGGGGCGGCGAGAGGGGGGGGGGGGGCCGGGCAGGCACCGCAGGGAGCAGGGGGGGGCGGGAGCGGGCAGGAGGGTGGGGGCGCCCCCCCCGGGAGGAGGAGGAAGAGGAGGAGGAGGAGGAGGAGGAGGGGGGGGGGGGGGGGGTGGGGGCGGCGGGGAGGCGCCGCGGGGGGGGTCCCCAAAACGGCGGCTAATTTGGGGGGGGCCCAAAGCGGCGGCGAGGGCGGCGTGAAGGCGGGCGCGGTCGCCCACGTCGGGGTCCGCCCGCGGGGGGGGGGGGGCGGCGTGCGGCCCCCCCGGCAAGAAAGGAGAGGGGCCTGAAGGGGGGGGGGGGGGGGGCCGAAAGGGAGGAGGGGGGCGGCGGCGCTCAGCACCCCCTGCCCCCCCCTCCAGCCCCCCCGTTCCGCCGCCATCACCCGCCGCAGGTAGCCCCGGATTTGGGGGTCCCCCCGGGGGGGCGCGGGGGGGGCGGCCAAAACTTTTAAGAGGCCCCAAAGTTGCGGGCTGCCGGGGGGGGGGGGGGGGGGGTCCCGAAGACTTTCCGGCGCAGGACCCCCCCGAAAGGCCCCCCCAGAACTTTGGCCAGTTCTAATAAATGGGGGGGCGCGGCGGGGTGCCCCCCCCTCAGCAACCTCTCCGCCGCCCCCCCCAGTTTGTCCCCCCCGTCGCCCCCGAACCATCGGCGATAGGTGAAAACCGCCCGGCAGAACAAAACGGGGGGGCCCCCCCCCAATTTGACCACCAACCCCTGCAGCCAGCCTCGGCCCCCCCCCGCGTCTCGGCCCCCCCCCGCGTCTCGGCCCCCCCCCCCGTTCCGGCAACAAAAAGCCGCCGCCGCTTCGAACCGGGGTAAAAAGATTTCGGGGGGGTCCCCTCCCCCCGGGAAAAGAGCGGCGGCGAAGTGGGGGGGCAGGGGCGGGGGGAGCCCCCCCTTGTTTTTTAGGGCCCCCCCCTCCAATAAACAGAGGAGGTAGAAGAGGCGCAAGGGGAGGGGGAAAGCGGGGTGTTGGGCCAAAATGGCTAAACGGGGGGGGGGGGACCCCCCCCAAATCATCACCCCCCCCCCCTCAGGAGGGCGGCGTGGAGGGGAGCGGGGTCTCCCGTGGCGTAAGGGGGGGCCCCCCCCAGGGCCCCCCCCCCCGTTTCGGCGGCGGAGGAGGAGGAGGAGCTGGGCGTGAGCGGCCGGGGTGAGGAGGAAGGCGGAGGGGGGGGCTGCAAAGGGGGGGGGGGGGAGAAATTAAGGGGGGGGTCTCCTCTGGGGTCGGGGGGGGGGTCCTGGGGTCTTGGGGGGGGGCCCTGGGAGGGGTCTCTGGGATTGGGGGGCGACCCTGGGCTTGGGGGGGCCCCTGGGATTGGGGGGGTCCCTCGGATTTGGGGGGGGGGTCTTTGGCATTTGGGGGGGGACTGGGGGGTCCCTGGGGTCTTGGGGGGTCCCTGGCGGGGTCCCTGGGATTGGGGGGGGTCTTTGGCATTTGGGGGGGGGGACTGGGGGGTCCCTGGGGTCTTGGGGGGTCCCTGGGAGGGGTCCCTGGGATTGGGGGCGTCCCTGGTATATGGGGGGGTCCCTGGGATTGTGTGGAGGGGGTGGGAATTGAGGGGGGGGTCTCTGGGGTTGGAGGGGTCCCTGGGATTTGGGGGGCCCTGAGGTCTTGGGGGTTTCCCTGGGATTGGGGGGGGGGGTCTTTGGCATTTGGGGGGAGGGACTGGGATTGGGGGGGCCCTGGGGTCTTAGAGGGGTCCCTGGGATTGGGGGGGTCCCTTGGATATGGGGAGGGGTCCCTGGGACTGTGTGGAGGGGGTGGAATTGGGGGGGGGTCTCTGGGGTTGGGGGGGTCCCTGGGGTCTTGGGGGGGGGCGAATCCCGGGGCTGGGGGTCTTGGGGGTGTCCCTGAGATTTGGGGGGGTCCCTGGGGTTGGTGGTCTCCCTGAGGGGTGTCCCTGGGATTTGGGGGGGTGTCCCTCCCTGGGGGGGGCAGGGACAGACGCTGAGGGGGGTCCCAGGGGATTTTGGGGGGGGATCCCCAGGATCGGGCCCCGCGGGGCTGTGGGACTCACCCGGCTCCGTCCTGGCCTCGGCGCTGGGATCTGCGGGATCCGCGGGATCCGTGGGATCTGCGGGGGTCGGGGGGGTCAGGGGGGGTCGGGGGATCCCCCAAACCTCCCCGGGGGCAGCCCGGGACCCCTCCCAGTGCCACGGCGGATTTCCCTGGATCCCACCCAGTACCAGTATGGGACCCACTGGGATCCCGCCCCGTACGATTATGGGACCCACTGGGATCTCTCCCAGCACTATTATGGGATGGACTAAAATCCCTCCCAGCACAATTACGGGGCTCCCCAGGATCCTTCCCAGCGCCGCTCTGGGACTTACCGGGATCCCTCCCAGTGCCACCGTGGGACTTACTGGGATCCCAGTGCCATTGTGGGACTTATGGGGATCCCTCCCAGTACCATCGTGGGACTTACCGGGATCCCTCCCAGGACTATTATGGGATGCGTGACTATCCCTCCCGGTACCTCTGCGGGGTTCCCTGGCATCCCTCCCAGCTCCGTTACGGGGCTCCCCAGCATCCTTCCCAGCGCCGCTCTGGGACTTACTGGGATCCCTCCCAGTACCATCGTGGGACTTACTGGGATCCCAGTGCCATTGTGGGACTTACGGGGATCCCTCCCAGTACCATCGTGGGACTTACTGGGTATCCCAGTGCCATCATGGGACTTACTGGGATCCCTCCCAGTACCATCGTGGGACTTACCGGGATCCCTCCCAGGACTATTATGGGATGCGTGACTATCCCTCCCAGTACCTCTGCGGGGTTCCTTGGCATCCCTCCCAGCTCCGTTACGGGGCTCCCCAGCATCCTTCCCAGCGCCACTCTGGGACTTACCGGGATCCCTCCCAGTGCCACCGTGGGACTTACTGGGATCCCAGTGCCATTGTGGGACTTATGGGGATCCCTCCCAGTACCATCGTGGGACCTACCGGGATCCCTCCCAGGACTATTATGGGATGCGTGACTATCCCTCCTGGTACCTCTGCGGGGTTCCCTGGCATCCCTCCCAGCTCCGTTACGGAGCTCCCCAGCATCCTTCCCAGTGCCGCTCTGGGACTTACCGGGATCCCTCCCAGTGCCACCGTGGGACTTACTGGGATCCCAGTGCCATTGTGGGACTTATGGGGATCCCTCCCAGTGCCACTGTGGGACTTACCGGGATCCCTCCCAGTACCATCGTGGGACTTACCGGGATCCCTCCCAGTGCCACCGTGGGACTTTTACCGGGATCCCCCCCAGTGCCACGATGGGACCCGCCGGGGTCCCCCCCCAACTCACCCTCCTCCTCCTCCGCCAGCAGCAGGGCCAAGGGCTGGATCCCGGGGGGATCCCCACCGCGTCTCCGGGGGGGGCGCAGGCGGCCGGGGGGGGCCGCAGGCGGCCGGACCCTCCGTAACTCCCGCAGGCATTCGGCCGCCGCCGCCGGGGCCCCCCCCGTCACCCCCCCCCTCCACCAAAAGCGCCCCGAAAACCGCCGCCCCCCCCACGTCCCCCGTGGCCAAAAGGAAGGTGAGGGTGGCCAAGAGGAGGAGGGAGCGGGGGGGGGCCGGCGGGGGGGCCGGCGGGAGGCTCAGCAGGGTCAGCAGGGCCCCCCCCGCCTCCCCTACGGACCCCCCCCATTCGGGGGACCCCCCCCCGGCTTCCACCCCCCCGCACAGCTCCCGCGGGGACTCCAGCAGCAGCAGCAGCAGCTCCGTCTGAAAAATGGGGGGGGGGGGGGGGGAACAAGGGGGGACCCGGCGGTGAGTGTCTGTGGCCCCCCCCGGGGGTCCCACATCGCCCCCCGGGGCCCTGGTCCCCCCCATAGGGACCAAGGGGACGTGGTGACCCCCCCATAGGGGACCTGGTGCCCCCCCTATAGGGGACCGGGTGCCCCCCCCCCCCACAGGGGACCCAGGGGACCGGGGGGGGGGGGATCCCCCCGACCCACCTGATGACGTGTCGCGGGGCGTGGCCGGCGGAGCGCGCGCAGCGCGGGGGGGGTCGCGGCCCCCGGGGGGGCCCAAAGCGGCGGCCAGCCGGGCCCAGGGCCCCGCCATGGGGGGGGGAACGCTCGGGAAAGGGGAAGAAAAAAAAAAAAAAGGGGGCGGTCCTCTGCCGACACGGCCGTGGCGTCACGCTGGCCCCACCCACCGCCGCCGCCGTGACGTCACGAGCCGTAGAGCTGCCCCGCCCCGGCCCCGCGGGGACCCTGTAGACACCGGGGGGGGCACTGTGCACCCCGCAGACCCCCCCCCAGCCCCTATGGGCCCCACTGACCCCCTATAGACCCCCATAGACCTCCTATAGACCCCCTATAGACCCCACTGACCCCCTATAGACCCCCATAGACCCCCTATAGACCCCCTATAGACCCCTATAGACCCTACTGACCCCCTGTAGACCCCCATAGACCCCCTATAGACCCCCTATAGACCCCTATAGACCCTACTGACCCCCTGTAGACCCCCTATAGACCCCTATAGACCCCACTGACCCCCTATAGACCCCCATAGACCCCCTATAGACCCCCTATAGACCCCTATAGACCCTACTGACCCCCTATAGACCCCCATAGACCCCCTATAGACCCCACTGACCCCCTGTAGCCCCCCTATAGACCCCTATAGACCCCACTGACCCCCTATAGACCCCCATAGACCCCCTATAGACCCCCTATAGACCCCTATAGACCCTACTGACCCCCTGTAGACCCCCTATAGACCCCTATAGACCCCACTGACCCCCTATAGACCCCCATAGACCCCCTATAGACCCCCTATAGACCCTACTGACCCCCTGTAGACCCCCTATAGACCCCTATAGACCCCACTGACCCCCTATAGACCCCTATGGGCCCCACTGACCCCCTATAGACCCCTTTACACCCCCTATAGACCGCACTGACCCCCTGTAGACCCCCTATAGACCCCTATAGACCCCCTATGGGCCCCACTGACCCCCTATAGACCCCCTATAGACCCCACTGACCCCCTGTAGACCCCCTATAGACCCCTATAGACCCCCTATAGACCCCACTGACCCCCTACAGACCCCTATGGGCCCCACTGAACCCCTATAGACCCCACTGACCCCCTATAGACCCCTATAGACCCCACCGACACCCCCCCCCAGCCCCTATGGGCCCCACTGACCCCCTATAGACCCCTATGGACCCCGCAGACCCCCCCCTACAGCCCCTATGGGCTCCACTCACCCCCTATAGACCCCACAGATCCCCCCAGAGCCCCTATGGACCCCGTGGATGCTATATAGGCCCTATAGACCCCCTGTGAGCACCACAGAGCCCCCTATAGCCCCTATGCCCTCCTGCTCTCATCTATGTGGGCTTCATAAGTCCCCTATAGTCCCTCTGGACCTCCCCCATAGTCCCTACACCCCCCTTAGACCCCCTATAGTCCCTGTAGACCCCCTAGACCTCCCCATGCCCCTATGGACCCCCTAGACCCCCTACAGTCGCCACAGACCCCCTTGAGTCCCTATGGAGCCCCCAGACCCTGCCAAGCCCCTATTGACCCCCTAGACCCACTATAGTCCCTACTGAGTCCCTATAGCTCCTGTGACACACCCCCCCTCATCTATATGTGTTTCTTAGGCCCCTTATAGTTCCCATACACCCCCCCAAGCCCCTATGGACCCCCTACACCCCCTACAGTCCCCCTAGATACCCCCCAAGCCCCTATAGACCCCGTAGACCCCTATAGTCCCCTGTAGACCCCCCCAAGCCCCTATGGACTCCCTACACTCTCTATAGTCCCCATAGACACCTCCCAAGCCTCTATAGATCCTCTATAGTATCTACAGACCACCTAGATCTCTCCATACCCCTATGGACCCCCTAGAGTCCCTACAGACCCCCTATAGACCCCTCCAAGCTCCTATGGACCCCCTACACCCCCTATAGTCCCCTATAGACCCACCAAGCCCCTATGGACCCCTTACACGCCCTATAGTCCCCAATAGACCCCCTAGACCCCCCCCCCAAGACCCTATGGACCCCCTAGAGTCCCTACAGACCCCCTATGGAACCCCCCAAGCTCCTATGGACCCCCTATAGACGCCACAGACCCCCCCAAGCCCCAATGGACCCCCTAGAGTCCCTACAGACCCCCTATAGACCCCCCCCAGCCCCTATGGACCCCCTATAGTCTCTGTAGACCCCCTAGATCCCGCCATGCCCCTATGGAGCCCCTAGAGTCCCTACAAACCCCCTATAGAACCCCCTAGACCCTCCCAAGCCCCAGTGGACCTCCTAGAACCCTATAGTCCACTATAGACCCCCTCCAAGGCCCTATGGACCCCCTACACCCTCTATAGACCCCCTAGACTCCCCCAATCCCCTATGGACCCAATAGACTCTCTATAGACCCCTATAGAACCCCTACATCCCCCCCCAGCCCCTATGGACCCCCTATAGTCCCTACAGACCCCCAAGATCCCGCCCAAGCTCCTATGGACCCCCTATAGTCTCCTATAGACCCCCCAAGCCTCTATGGACTCCCTACAACGCCTATAGTCTCCTATAGACCCCTTAGACCCCCCCAAGCCCCTATGAACCCCCTAGAGTCCCTACAGGCCGCCTATAGACCCCCCCAAGCCCCTATGAACCCCCTAGAGTCCCTACAGGCCGCCTATAGACCCCCCCAAGCTCCTATGGACCCCCTATAGTCCCCTATAGACCCCCCCAAGCCCCTATGGACCTCCTACACCCCCTATAGTCCCCAACAGACCCCCTAGACCCCCCCAAGCCCCTATGGACCCCCTAGAGTCCCTACAGACCCCCTATAGACCCTCCCAAGCTCCTATGGACAGCTTATAGTCTCCTATAGACCCCCCAAGTCCCTACGGACCCCCTAGAGTCCCCTAGAGTCCGCTATAGTCTCCTATAGACCCCCCCAAGCCCCTATGGACGCCCTAGAGTCCCTACAGACCCCCCCAAGCCTCTATGGACCCCCTAGAGTCTCTACAGACCCCCTATAGACCCCCCAAGCTCTTATGGACACCCTACAGTCTGCTATAGACCCTCCAAGACCCTATGGACCCCCTAGAGTCCCCTATAGATTCCCTAGACCCCCCCAAGCCCCAATGGACCCCCTAGAGTCCATACAGGCCCCCTATAGACCCCCCAAGCTCTTATGGACACCCTATAGTCTGCTATAGACCCCCCAAGTCCCTACGGACCCCCTAGAGTCCCCTATAGATTCCCTAGACCCCCCCAAGCCCCAATGGACCCCCTAGAGTCCCTACAGGCCCCCTATAGACCCCCCAAGCCCCTATGGACCCCCTAGAGTCCCTACAGACCCCCTATAGACCCCCCAAGCCCCTATGGACCCCCTAGAGTCCCTACAGACCCCTATAGACCCCCCAAGCTCTTATGGACCCCCTATAGTCTGCTATAGACCCCCCCAAGCCCCAATGGACCCCCTACACGCCCTATAGACCCCCTAGACCCCCCCAAGCCCCTACGGACCCCCTAGAGTCCCCTATAGACCCCCCAAGCCCCTATGGACCCCCTACACGCCCTATAGTGCCCTATAGACCCCCTAGACCCCCCCAAGCCCCTACGGACCCCCTAGAGTCCCCCCAGACCCCTCCCCAAAGCCCCCGCGGCCCCCCCACCCCCATTCCCGTCCCTCTGAACCCCTATAGCCCCTATACCCCCCTCCCCCCTCCCCTCCGTGACTTCACCGCGTCCCACCCGGGCGCCCGGGTCCCCCCAGGCGGGGCTGAGTCACGGGCAGGACAGGCCGGTTCCCCCGCGTCCCCCGGCCCGTGTCCCCCCGGGGCCGCCGGGGCCGGTAAGACGGGCCGGACGCCCGGGTGTCCCCGCCGTGTCCCCCTCCCCGCCGCCGGCGGGACCCCACCCCGGCCAGGGGCACCCGGCACCCGCCGCGGCCGCACGTAGACGGAGACGGGTGTCCCGCGACCCCGCGTCCGGGGGACGGTGACCCCCGGGGAGAGGGCTGGGGGGGACACGGCCCCCTCGCCGTGGCCCCATCGCCCCTTGTGTCCCCGTCCCCCCCAGCCCAACGCCCTCCGGGTCCCCACGTCGGTGTCCCCAAGTCCCCGCGCCCCCGAGTTCTCCCACCCCCGTGTCCCCGTGTCCCCAGGGCCCACATCGGTGTCCCCGCGTCCCCCAGGTCCCCAAAATGGCGTCCCCATGTCCCCCACCCCAAGGTCCCCGTGTCCCCCATGTCCCCCACCCCAAGGTCCCAAGTCCCCCCAAGTCCCCCGTGTCCCACATCGGTGTCCCCACATCCCCACGTCCCCCACCCCAAGGTCTCCGTGTCCCCACGTCCCCCACCCCAATGTCCCCCATGTCCCACATCAGAGTCCCCACGTCCCCCACCCCAAGGTCCCCACGTCCCCCATGTCACGGTCGATGTCCCCCATGTCCCCACGTCGCTGTCCCCCTGTCCCCCACCCCAAGGTCCCCACGTCCCCCACCCCAATGTCCCCAAGTCCCCCAAGTCCCCCGTGTCCCACACGCGTGTCCCACGTCCCCCACCCCCACGTCCCCGCGTCCCCCCGTGTCCCCAGGCCGGGGCGGGGGCTCCCCGTTATTTCCCAACGCGGCGCCCGACCGACCGGCTCCGACACCGGCCCCGGCACAACCGGTCCCGCCGGTCCCGGCAACACCTCCCGGGGCGGGACAGCCGGCGACGCGCAGCCGGCACCGCACGGCACAACCGGCACGGCACAGCCGGCACCGGACCGCACGTCGTAACCGGCACGGCACAGCCGGCACGGTGTCACCGGCACCGAGCCGCCATCGCGGCACACGGCACGACCGGCACAGCACAGCCGGCGATGGTCAGCCGGCAACAACCGGCCTCGCCGACCGCAACCGGCGGCATCTAGCCGGCGACGGACGGTGTCGTTGAGGTGGCGGCGCATGGCTCGGTGACGGTGACGGTGCGGCAACGGGGACACCACCGGGTTTCGGTGACACTGGGTGACGGTGACACCGGTTCTGCTGACACCAGACCTTGGTGACACCGGGAGACAGTGACACCACCGGCTCTCCGTGACAGTGACGCCAGGACTCAGAGCCACGAAGCTGACACCGGAGCCGGGATCAGGCACTGGGATGGACTGAGGGTGCCGGATCCAGTGGTGGGATCCACCCAGGATCCAGTGGTGGAACCCATCGGGGGAGCCAGGATCTGGCACCAAAATTGACCAAAGATCTAGGATCCGGCACCGAAACCAACCAAGGTTCTGGGATCTGGCACCGAAACTGACTGAAGGTCCAGGATCTGGCACCAAAATTTACTGAAAGTCTGGGATCTGGCACCAAAACTGAGCAAAGATCTGGGATCTGGCACCAAAACTGAGCAAAGTTCCAGGATCCAGCACTGAAATTGACTGAAGATCCAGGATCTGGGACCAAAACTGACCTGGGATCTGGGACAGAAACTGGCCGGAGCGCTGGGATCCAGCCCCCAATCTGACCAAAGTTCGGGGATCCAGCCCCAAACTTCACCTGGGATCTGGGATCTGGCATCTGGGATTGGATTTGGCCAAATACTCGTGATCTGGCATCGACATTGACCAGGGGTCGGGGATCCGGCACCAAAACTGACAGGGGATCTGGCGCCGTTATTGTCCAAATACTCGTGATCTGGCATCAAACTTGACCAGGGATCTGGGATCCGGCACCATATCCAACCAAGGATCCAGGCATCTAGTGCCAAAAGCAACCAAGGATCTGGGATCCACCACCGCCCCCGACCTGGGACCTGGCAATCCGGCACCGAAACCCGCCGGGGATCGGCGATCCGGCGCCGGACCGGCCAAGGGCTTGCGGAGCCGGTCGGAATCGGGGCCGGAACGTCGTGGGGGATCCGTCGGGGGATCGGGGATCGGGCGGCGGCCATGCCCCGCGCGTTCCTGGTGAAGAAGCCGTGTGTGGCCACGGCCAAACGCAACTGGAGCGAGCTCCCGGATGAGCAGCGGGCCGAGATCTACGTCCCCAGTACGTGGGGGGGGTCCAGCTGTTTGGGGGGGGCCAGGTGTTCGGGGGGCACCCAGGTGTTGGGGGGGATCCAGGTGTTTGGGGGGATCCGGGTGTTGGGGGGACCCAGATGTTTGGGGGGGAACCCAGGTGTTTGGGGGGGAGTTGGGTGTTTGGGGGGGTCCAGCTGTTTGGGGGGGATCCAGATGTTTGGGGGGACGCGGGCATCCGGTGGGAGCTGAGTATTGGGGGCACCCAGGCATCTGGGGGGGGGACGCATGTGTCAGGGGGGGACCCAGGCATTTGGGGGGGACCCAAGAGTTTTGGGGGGGGGTCTAGGTGTTGGGGGCTCCAGGTGTTGGGGGACACACCCAGGCATCTGGGGGGGGACCGAGGTGTTTGGGGGGGATCCAGGCAGTTGGGGGACCCAGCCATCTGGGGGGGGTGACCCAGGCATCTGGGGGGGGGGCTTCAGATTTTGGGGGGACCCAGGCATCCGGACTATCCCCCCCCCCCCTCATATTACCCCCAGGGGACCCAGGCAATCTGGGGGGGGGCCCTGTTTTACCCCTGCCCCCCCCCCAACCTGTCCCCTGGGGGGGACGGAGGACACCCAGGCGTCCGGGTGGTGATTAACCCCCTTAATGACAGAGTCGGGGTACGGCCCCGCCCGGGTGGGGCAGGAGCCACGCGGCCGCCGCCCGTCAAGGCCTCCCCCTATTCCCACCCAAATATTTGGGTCCCCTCCCAGACACCCGAGTCCTTTTAATTTTTTTTTTTTGGGGGGGGGTACCCCAATACCTGGGTCCCCACCAAGCTTTGGGGAGGGTGGGGGGCGGCGTGTCCGTGTCACCCCCCCGCCCCCCAAACACACACAACCCCCCCCAGGGCCCACGCGGGCGACACCCGCCGGAAACCCATAATTTGGGGCGTCGCGGCCGGAGCCGCTCGACCGGTCGGGGGAACCCCGAAAAGGCGGGGGTGGGGGCAGGGAGGGCCCCCCCCTCTTCCTCCTGCCCTGGGGTTTGGGGGGGTGAGATGCTGGGGGGGCATATTGGAAGGGGGGGGGGGGTTACATGGGGGGGGTCTGCATTGGGGGGGATCGTGGGGGGGTGATATTTGGGGGTGTCCATTGGGGGGGTCACATTTGGGGGGTGCCCATCTAAGCAGTCATATTGGGGGGTCAGACGGGGGGGCCCCAATGAGGGGTCACATTTGGGGGGGGCCATTAGGGGGGTTGAGTTAAGGGGATGCCGTTGGGGGGGGTCCCCGTTAGGTGGGGTCCCAATGTGGGGTGCCCATCTGGGGGGGGTGGTATTTGGGGGTGCAGGACCCCCCCACCCCAACCAGTCTCCCGTCCCCCCCCTCCCCAGTTTGCCTGGGGGGCTGCCCCCTGCGCAGGGACCCCGAGCCAGCGGTGGGGGAGGCTCCCGCGTCCCCCGTGTCCCCCCTCGACATGACGCTGCCCCCCCCGGCCCCCCGCGCCCCCCACGGCCCCTTCCTGCACCCCAAGGGCAAGGTAAGGGGGGGGGGGAGCCCCAAATGTGGGGGTCCACTGGAGGGGGGGGCTGTGAGTGTCCCAGGGCCTGGGGGGGGCCTGTCCTGTGAATGGGGTGGTCCCTAAACTGGGGGTGGGGGGGGGTCCTGGGACTGGGGAGTGCCCAAGGTGGGGTGTCCCTAGGGCTGAGGGTCCCCAAAACCGGGGGTCCCCAAGTTGAGGGCGGGGAGTCCCTGTGGCTGGGGGTTCCAAAGGTGGGGGGGGTTCCTCATGACCAGGGGGTGCCTATAACTGGGGGCCCCCAGGCCCAGTGTGGGGTGTCCCCATGGCTGAGGGTCCTCATGACTGGGGTATCCCTGTGGCCGGGGGTGCCCAAGCTGGGGGGGTCCCCACGACCAGGGAGTGCCCATAACTGGGGGTCCCCAGGCCAGGGGTTCCCCATGACCAGGGGGTCCCCAATGTGGGGTGTCCCTATGGCTGAGGGTCCCCATGACTGGGGTATCCCTGTGGCTGGGGGTCCCCAGGCTGGGGGTCTCCAGGCCAGGGGGGTCCCCATGACCAGGGGGTCCCCAATGTGGGGTGTCCCTATGGCTGAGGGTCCCCATGACTGGGGTATCCCTGTGGCTGGGGGTCCCCATGACTGGGGTATCCGTGTGGCTGGGGGTCCCCAAGCCAGGGGGGTCCCCATGACCAGGGGCTCCCCAGTGTGGGGTGTCCCTATGGCTGGTGGTCCCCAATTTGGGGTGTCCCTATGGCTGGGGGTCCCCATGACTGGGGGTCCCAAAGGTGTGTGTGTGGGGGGGGGGGGTCTGTGATGGTAGGGGTCCCCATGATTGGGGGTCCCCGTGAGTGGCGGGTGCCCAAGTTAACCCCTCCCTCCCCACGCATTGGCAGGTACCATCCGGCCCCATGGGTGCCCCCATCCCCCCGGGCATCCCCATCCCCGGGGGGGTCCCGGTGGGGGTCTCCGTCCCCGGGGGGGTCCCCGGGGGGACAGAACTCTTCTCCTGCCCCGTGTGCCAGAAGAGTTTCGGGTTCCAGCGGATGCTGAACCGGCACCTGAAATGTCACAGCGAGGTGAAACGTCACCTGTGTCCCTATTGCGGGAAGGGCTTCAACGACACCTTCGACCTCAAGCGGCACGTCCGCACCCACACCGGTGGGTGGGGGGGTTGGGGGGGGACAAGGATGGGACGGGGATGGGGATGGGGACGGGGATGAGGATGGGGAGGGGATGGGATAGGATGGAGACAGGACAGGGATGGGATGGGGATGGAGACAGGGACAGGATGGGGATGGGATGGAGACAGGGATGGGGATGGGGATGGGGCGGAAAAGGGACTGGGGTGGGATGGGATAGGATGGAGACAGGATAGGGATAGGATGGGGATGGGATGGAGACAGGAATGAGGATGGGGACGGGAAGGGAAGGGAAGGGGACTGAGATGGGATGGGATGGGATAGGGTGGATACGGGACAAGGATGGGGATGGGGTTGGGGATGGAGACAAGGGAAGGATGGGGATGGGCGTGGGACAGGATGGGGATGGGATGGGGATGAGCTCGGGGATAGGATGGGGACAGGGATGGGGCTGGGGACAGGTAGGGGGACAAGGATAGGGGATAGGGATGGGGTGACTGGGAAGGGATGGGACGGAGACAGGGATGGGATGGGGACAGGGATGGGGGACAAGGATGGGGACAGGGATGGGGTGACAAGGATGGGGACAGGGATGGATGACAAGGATGGGGACAGGGATGGGGGACAAGGATGGGGACAGGGATGGGGGACAAGGATGGGAACAGGGATGCAGACGAAGACCGGGACAAGACGGGGCGCCCCTCTTCTCCCCCCCCCAAAAGGCGTGCGGCCCTACAAGTGCAGCCTGTGCGAGAAGGCCTTCACGCAGCGCTGCTCCCTGGAGTCCCACCTGAAGAAGATCCACGGCGTGGCCCAGCGCTACGCCTACAAGGAGCGACGGGCCAAGCTCTACGTCTGCGAGGAGTGCGGGGGCACGGCCGACAGCCAGGACGCCCACCTCGCCCACCTCCGCCAGCGTCACCCCCACAGCCCCCTCCTCGCCAAACTGGCTCGCAAGGCCGCCGCCGCCGCCCCTCCCCCTCCCCGCCTGCCTAACCCCGCCCCCCGGCTGGCCCCGCCCCCTTAGGGTGGAGACACGCCCACTCGGGGGGGGATTTGGGGGGAAGGGGGGGGACAAGGGGTAGGGACCCCCTTTGGGGTGGGGGTACGGCCGCTATGGGAATGGAACGGCGCTGCGCAGACCACGCCCCCTCGGGGTGCAAGCCACGCCCCCCCGGGCGTGGGGCACGCCCCTTTGGGGACAGGCCCCTACTGCCCGTGGGGCTTCCTTGGGGCAATGGCCACGCCCCCTAGAGGCATTGACCGCGCCCCTTTGGCGCACCGGTCACGCCCCCCCAGGTGTGGGCACAGGCCACGCCCCCCCCGGCTCCGGCCGTGCCCCATTGGGGCAGCAGCCCCCGCCCCAGGGGACGCACAGGCCACGCCCCCAGGAGAAGCCCCGCCCCTCCGAGCGCTCACCCCCACCCACTCCCCCCCGCTTGGCCCAACCCACCCCCCCGCCCCTCGGGCAGGCCCCGCCCCGGGCACAGACCACGCCCCCCCGGGCTGGCCCCGCCCCCAGGCTGCTCCCCCCCCCCCCCCCAATGGTGCTGCGGGGGAGGGGTCTCCATAAAGCTCGTGTTCACCTATAGGCGCCTGTGTTCACCTATAGCTGCCCCTGCGCCCACATTGGCTCCCACATTCCGCTATGGGCTCCTGCCCTCCCCTATAGGCTCCCCTTTTCCCCTATAGGTTTCTCCTGCTCCCCATAGGCTTCCCTGTTCTCCCCTATAGGCTCCCCTGTGTTCACCTATGGCCTCCCCTGCGCCCCTGTAGGGTCCCCTCTATTCCCCTATAGCCCACCCATCCCCTATAGGCTCCCCTGTTCTCCCCTATAGGTTTCTCCATGCCTCTACAGTCCCGCCATGCCCTATAGCCCCCCTCATCCCCTATAGGCTCCTGCGTTCCCCTATAGAATCCCCTTTTCCCCTATAGGTTTCTCCCTTCCCCTATAGGCTCCCCTGTTTTCCCCTATAGCCTTCCCTCTTCCCCTATAGGCGCCCCTTTTTTCCCCTATAGCGTCCCCCCTATTCCCCTATAGCCCCCCCATCCCCCTCTGGGCTCCCCCCTTCCCCTATAGCATCTGCTTTTCCCCTATAGGTTTCTCCGTACCCCCATTGGCTCCCCCCTAGAGCCCCCATCCCCTCCCCCTCCCCTATAGGCTCCGCCCACCCCTATAGCATCTATAGGGTAGCCCCCCCGCAGGCGGTGGGTGCGTTAGTCCAGTCTTTATTGCCCGGGACCCCCCCGCGGCGATGGGGGGGGAGGGGAGGGGGGGTGGGGGAGGGGCCCCCCGCCCCTCCCGGTTTGTTCCCGTGGGTGTGGGGGAGGGGCGCCCCTCCCCCGCCCAGTCGTCCAGTCTTAATCCCGCCCCTTTGGTCACAGACTCCGCCCCCTCCCCCACGCCCCGCGAACAGGGGGGGAGGGGCGTTTGGCAGCAACGGGGGGGAGGGGCAGCTGAAGGGGGGGAGGGGCAATGGGGGACACCTCCCCCCCCCCCCCCAAACCACCGGGCTCCCCTAAGGCAGCATGGCAGGGACAGGGTTAATGAAAGGGGGGGGGTTACCCCCCCGCTAAAGTTGGGGGGGGGGCGCAGAGGCTGGGGGGCCCCCCCAAAATGGGAGGGACCCCTAAAAAACGAGGGGGACCCCCTCCTCAAGACGTGAAGCCCCCTCCCCCTCAAAAAAAGAGGGTGACCCCTCCCGCACTGGGGTGGGTGACCCCCCCAAAAAAGTGTGACCCCCCCAAACAACGGGGTGACCCCCAAAAAAGTGGGGTGACCCCCCCAAAATAAGGGGTGACCCCCCCAAAAATGGGGTGCTCCTCCCAAAAGGGGGGACACCCCCCAACTCAGGGGTGACTCCCCAAAACGGGGGTGCACCCCAATTAAGACGTGAGCCTCCAATTAAGGGGTGACCCCCCCCAAAATGGCGTGAGCCCCCAATTAAGAGACCCCCCAATTAAGGGCGTGGCCCCCAATTAAGCGCTGAGCCCCTCTAATGAAGAGGTCACCCCCAATTAGGGGGTGACCCCCCCCCCCCGCAAAAAAGCTGTACCCCTTTTCCCCAGCAGGGGGCGCTAGAGAGGGGTGGGGCACGGGGTGGGGCGCTGGGTGGGGCAGGTGGCTCTTAAAGGGCCAGCGCACCCTTTGGCAGCAGTGGCATTTAGGGGCCGATTTTGGGGGGGTGGGGTGGTCTTTTGAAGGGGGGGTGTCGGGGAGGGGGACACCCGGCCCCGTGCCCCCCCTCTATTCGATTTCGACGATGAGGTCGTCCCCCTCCAGGCTCATCCCGGGGCGGACGTGGAGGCGGGTGACCGTCCCGGCCAGGGGGGCCGTCACCACCGTCTCCATCTTCATGGCGCTGAGGACGCAGAGGGGGTCCCCCTTGGCCACCGACGCCCCCACATCCACCCGGACCTCCACCACCTCCCCCGGCATGGGGGCCCCCACCTGCCCCTTGGCCCCCCGATCCGCCTTCGGGTGCACGTGCATCTCCTGGGGGGGGGGGGGGGGGGAGAGAAAAAAAAAAGGGGGGTTGACGGGTCCCCCAGGACCCCCTTGTGTCACCCCAGAACCCCCCTGGGTCTCTCAAGACCCCCCCCGTGTCCCCCAGGACATTCTGTGTCCCACGGGACCCCCCCCCAGTTCCCTGGCACCCCCTCAATGTCCCCCCAGATGCCCCAAGTCCCCCCAGACCCCCCCAAGTCCCACGGGACCCCCCGGGTCCCTAGCACCCCCTCGATGTCCCCCCAGACCCCCCCAGGTCCCCCAGCCCCCCCCCAAGTCCTCCAGGACCTTCCATGTCCCCCCAGACCCCCCCCCTCAGTCCCTGGGACCCCCTGAATGTCCCCCCAGACCCCCCTCGCGAGTTCCTCAGAGCCCCCCCAGGACATGGGACCCCCCCCCCGTAACCCCCCTGTAGCCCCCAGCACCCCCCCATCCCCTCAGACCCCCTCTGCAACCCCTCAGCCCCCCCCAATCTCCCCCAGACCCCCCCAACCCCCTCATGTCCCCTCTGTGCCCCCCCAGCCCACCCCCCCATCACCCCCAGAAGCCCTCATGCCATTTCTGTGCCCCCCCAGCCCCCCCAAAACCCCGCAAGACCCCTCCTGACCCCCCAAGACCCTCCTAGTGGCCCCCCAGCCCCCCCAAAACCCCCCAAGACCCTTCCTGACCCCCCAAGACGCTCCTAGTGCCCTCCCAGCCCCCCCAAAAGCCCCCAAGACCTGTCCTGACCCCCCAAAACCCTCCTAGTGCCCCCTAAAACCTTCCAAAACCCCCCTAAGACCCCTGCCGGCCCCCCAAGACCCAACTAGTGCCCCCCCAAAACCCCCCAAGGCACCTCCTGGTCCCCCGAGATCATCCTAGTGCCCCCCCAAAACCCCCCAAGACCCTTCCTGACCCCCAAAACCCTCCTAGTGCCCCCCCAAAACCCCTCCTGATCCCCCAAGACCCTCCTAGTGCCACCCAAACCCCCCCCAAAACCCCCCCAAAACCCCTCCCGGCCCCCCGAGACCCTCCTCGTGCCCCCCCAAAACCCCTCCTGACCCCCCAAAACCCTCTTAGTGCCCCCCCCCAAACCCCCCCAAGACCCCTCCTGGCCCCCCGAGACCCTCCTCGTGCGCCCCCGCCCCCCACCTTCATGGCCTGGGTGTCTCGCACGAGGATGGAGCGCAGTTGCCCGTTGAGCTCGAAGAAAACCTCCCGCTGCCCCGCGGCGTTCAGGTCCCCCAGCGCCAGCGCCTTGATGTGCAGCGTCTTCCCCCGCTCCAGCTCCACCTGAGCGTGCAAGGGGGTGGGCGTGCGAGGGGGCGGGCGTGCGAGGGGGCGGGTGGGCGAGGGGGCGTGCGGGCGAGGGGTCCTGGGTGCGTGGGAGACCCACTGGGTGTGCACGAGGGCGTGCGAGGGGATCCAGGGGTGTGCAAAGGAGGCTGGGCGTGCACCAGGGTGTGCAAGCGGACCCATGGGTGTGTAAGGGCTGCTGGGTGTGCACGAGGGTGTGTAAGGGCACCCAGGGGTGTGCAAAGGAGGCTGGGCGTGCAGTCAGGCATGTCAAGGGACCAATGGGTGTGCAAGGGATGCTGGGTGTGCAACAGGGCGTGTAAGGGGACCCAGGGGTGTGCAAGGGCTGCTGGGTGTGCAACAGGGCGTGTAAGGGGACCCAGGGGTGTGCAAGGGCTGCTGGGTGTGCACGAGGGCATGCAAGAGGCCCTGGGGGGGGTGCAAAAGCTGCCAACCGTGCACAAGGGCGTGCAAGGGGGATCCAGAGGTGTGCACGAGGGCGTGCGAGGGGCACACCGGGGCCGTGCGAGGGGTGCCGGACGTGCACGAGGGCGTGCGAGGGGCACACCGGGGCCGTGCGAGAGCTGCCAGGCAGGTACAGGGGTGCAGGAGGGGTCTAAGCCCCGCCCTCTGGCCAAGCCACGCCCATCCCAAGCCACGCCCGTTTCTCGAGCCCCACCCACCGCGCTGCCACACCCACTTTAGCCACACCCCACCCTCAAGCCCCACCCAGAACAAAGCCCATCCCAAGCCCCGCCCACTCCAGGCTCCACTACTGCCGCCCTAGTGCATTCCCAGTTCCTCCCAGTGCCCCCAGTTCCTCCCAGTCCACTCCCAGTGCCTCCCAGTACCCCCAGTCCCCTCTCACTGCCTCCTAGTCCCCTCCCAGTCCCATCCCAGTGCCTCCCAGGCCCCTCCCAGTGCATTCCCAGTTCCTCCCAGTCCACTCCCAGTGCCTCCCAGTCCCCTCCTAGGCCATTCTCAGTGCCTCCCAATGCCCCCCAGTCCCCTCCCACTGCCTCCCAGGCCCCTCCCAGTGCATTCCCAGTGCCTCCCAGTGCCCCCCGGTCCCCTCCCCCAAACCACCCCCACCTCAAACTCCTCGGCGATGGTGGGACCCTCGAGGAAGAGGCGGGTGCCGAGGCAGGAGACGGGGCCGAAGGTGGAGGCGAAGGTGCGAAACTCGTCGTAGACTTTGGGGTAGAGCGCGGCCGAGAGCAGGTCCTCGGGGCCGGGCGGGGCCCCGTGCCGCGCCCCCAGCTCCCGCCCCAGCGCCTCGAAATCCAGCGGCGGGAGCGACGCCCCCGGTCGCCCCTCGATGCGGGGCAGGTCCTTCAGGACCTGGGGGAGGGACGGGGGAGGGGAGGGATGGGGGCGTCGGCATGGCAACCGCGGGGGGTGGCGCGGGAACGGGTGATGGAGGTGCCGGCGGCGACCGCAGCATCCCGCCCCGGGCCTGTTGCCAGGGGCCCGTTGCCAGGGACCGGTGCCGTGGCAACCGGCACTGGGGCCCGTTGCCAGGGACCAGTGCCATGGCAACCATCACTGGGGCCCGTTGCTAGGGACCGGTGCCATGGCAACCGGCACTGGGACTCGTTGCCAGGGACCGGTGCCGTGGCAACCATCACTGGGGCCCGTTGCTAGGGACCGGTACCATGGCAACCGGCACTGGGACCCGTTGCTAGGGACCGGTGCCATGGCAACCGGTGCTGGGACCTGTTGCTAGGGACCGGTGCCGTGGCAACCGGCACTGGGACCCGTTGCCAGGGACCGGTGCCATGGCAACCATCACTGGGGCCCATTGCCAGGGACCGGTGCCGTGGCAACCGGCACTGGGGCCCGTTGCTATGGACCAGTGCCATGGCAACCGGCACTGTGACCTGTTGCTAGGGACCGGTGCCGTGGCAACCATCACTGGGGCCCGTTGCTAGGGACCGGTGCCATGGCAACCGGCACTGGGACCCGTTGCTAGGGACCGGTGCCGTGGCAACCGGCACTGGGACCCGTTGCTAGGGACCGGTGCCGTGGCAACCATCACTGGGGCCCGTTGCTATGGACCGGTGCCATGGCAACCGGCGCTGGGACCCGTTGCTATGGACCGGTGCCGTGGCAACCGGCACTGGGACCCGTTGCTAGGGACCGGTGCCGTGGCAACCATCACTGGGGCCCGTTGCTAGGGACCGGTGCCATGGCAACCGGCACTGGGACCCGTTGCTAGGGACCGGTGCCATGGCAACCGGCACTGGGACCCGTTGCTAGGGACCGGTGCTGTGGCAACCATCACTGGGGCCCGTTGCTATGGACCGGTGCCGTGGCAACCGGCACTAGGACCCGTTGCTAGGGACCGGTGCCGTGGCAACCATCACTGGGGCCCGTTGCTATGGACCGGTGCCATGGCAACCGGCGCTGGGACCCGTTGCTAGGGACCGGTGCCGTGGCAACCATCACTGGGACCCGTTGCTATGGACCGGTGCCATGGCAACCGGCACTGGGACCCGTTGCCAGGGACCAGTGCCGTGGCAACGGCCTCCAGCAAACTTTCCCACTCCCCCCCAGTGCCTCCCAGACTGCCCCCAGTGGCCCCCAGTCCCCTCCCAGTCCTCCCCAGTCCCCCCACTTCCCTCCCAGCGCCCCCCAGTCCCTTCCCAGTACCCCCAGTCCTCTCCCTCACCTCCCAGTGCTCCCAAGAGCCTCCCAGTCCCTTTCCATTGCCTCCTACTCCCCTCCCGGTGCCCTTCATCTTCTCCCAGTCCCCTCCACTTCCTCCCAGTCTCCTCCCAGTCCCCTCCCAGTCCCTTCCCACTCACCCTGGAGCGGAAGGGCTCGGGGAAGCCCCCCGGGGGGGTCCCGATGTAACCCTGGAGGAACTCCACGACGGAGAGGGGGAAGGAGAGCTCGTCCGCCCGCGCCTCCACCTCCTCCCGCGACAGCCCGTTCTGCACCATGAACTGCGCCAGGTCCCCCACCACCTTCGATGATGGCGTCACCTGCGGCCAGCAACGTCACCCCGGGGGTGTCACCTCAGCGGTGTCACCCCGGGGTGTCACCCCGCTACGCTGTTCCCATAGGGATCCTTCCTGGGGATGGGGAGCAGCTCGCCCTAGACAGGTCTCGCCCCATGGAGCACCCAACCCATGAGAACCCAACCCATGGAGCACCCAACCCATGGAGAACCCACCCATGGAGCACCCAACACATGAGAACTCAACCCATGGAGCACCCAGCCCATGGAGCACCCAACCCATGGAGCATCCAAGGCATGAGAAATCAACCCATGGAGCACCCAACCCATGAGAACTCAACCCATGGAGCACCCAGCCCATGGAGAACCCACCCATGGAGCACCCAACACATGAGAACTCAACCCATGGAGCACCCAGCCCATGGAGAACCCACCCATGGAGCACCCAACCCATGGAGCATCCAAGGCATGAGAAATCAACCCATGGAGCACCCAACACATGAGAACTCAACCCAGGGAGCACCCAGCCCATGGAGAACCCAGCCCATGGAGCACCCAACCCATGGAGCATCCAAGGCATGAGAAATCAACCCATGGAGCACCCAACCCATGAGAACTCAACCCATGGAGCACCCAACCCATGGAGAACTCAACCCATGGAGCACCCAACCCATGGAGCACCCAGCCCATGAGAACCCAACCCATGAGAACCCAACCCATGAGAACCCAGCCCATGGAGCACGCAACCAATAGAGACCATCCACCCCATGGACACCACCCACCCCATGGAGATTGCCTTGTGGAGACCACCCTACCCTATGAAGACCACCCACCCCACAAAGACTGCCCCACCGAGACCATCCACCCCACGGTGACCATCCTACATCATGAAGACCACCCTACGGAGACCATCCCACCCCAAGGAGACCACCCATCACACTGAGACCACCCACCCCATGGAGAACACCCCCAACTGCACCCAGCCCCACGCCCACCTTAATGAGGTCCCCGAGGAGTTTGTTGGCCTCGGCGTAGGCTTTCTTGACCTCCTTGAACTTGTGGCCCAGCCCCATGGCGTGGGCCTGGAAGTGGAGGTTGGTGTATTGTCCCCCCGGGATCTCGTTCTCGTAGACGTCCGCGTTGCCCGACTTCATGGTGGCCGTGCAGTCGAAGGCGGCGTAGAGCCCCCGCGCCCCCTCCCAGTACTCACTGTACTCGAACACCCGCTCCAGCGCGATGCCTGGGGGGGGGGGCAGGGAGAGGGGGAGCGTGGGTGAGGGGCACCCATGAACTCGTGGGGACACCATGGTGAGGGGTGGCCACGGGTTGGAGGCCACTGTGGTTGAGGGACACCATGGATTGGGCGTAATGTTGTGATTGAGGTGGCATCACCGTGGCCGTAGTGCTATTGCCGTGACCACGGTGGCATCATCATGGCCGTGGGTCCATCACCACGGCCGTGGTGACACCATCATGACCACGGTGGCATCACCACGGCCGTAGTACCATTACTGTGACCACGGTGGCATCACCATGACCATGGCCATAGTGCCATTGACACAACCACAGTGCCATTAGCATGACCATGGTGGCCAAGACCATGGCAGCACCTCCACGGTACACATTGCCACCACCATGATCACACTGCCATTACCAAGACTATGGTGGCAGCTCCACAATGACGATGGCACCTCCAAGACCACGGTGGCATTGACCATGGTGGAACCTCCATGACCGCATTGTCATTGCCAAAACCATGGTGGCACCTCCATAACTAAGTCACCAGGTCCATGACCACGTTGCCGTTACCAAAACCACGGTGGCACCTCCATGACTACGTTGTCATTGCCAAGACTATGGTGGCACCTCCATGACCACACCACCACCTCTATGACCATGGTGGCACGTCCATGACTATCTTGCCCTTGCCAAAACCACATTGCCACCTCCATAACTATGTCACCACCTCCATGACCGCGTTGCCATTACCAAGACCACGGTGGCACCTCCATGACCCTGTTGTCATTGCCAAGACCATGGTGGCACCTCCATAACTAAGTCACCACCTCCATGACCCTGTTGTCATTGCCAAGACCATGGTGGCACCTCCATAACTAAGTCACCACCTCCATGACCATGTTGTCATTGCCAAGACTATGGTGGCACCTCCATGACCACGCCACCACCTCTATGACCATGGTGGCACGTCCATGACTATCTTGCCCTTGCCAAAACCGCATTGTCAGCTCCATAACTATGTCACCACCACCATGACCGCGTTGCCGTTACCAAGACCACGGTGGCACCTCCACAGGGGCGCCCATACCTGTGTCGAGGGGGGTGCCGCGGGCGCAGGCCACCAAGGCGCCCATGCTGGGCTGGGAGGTCATGCCGGCCATGGCGTCCACGGCCACGTCCACCACATCGGCGCCGGCGTTGGCGGCCGCCAGCATGGAGGCGACGGCAGCCCCGGCAGTGTCGTGCGTGTGGACGTGCAGCGGCACCTCAGGGAACTGCTCCCGCAGGGCCCCCACCAGCAACCGGGCGGCCGCCGGCGTCAGCAGCCCTGCCATGTCCTGGAGGGGGGGGACACAGGGGACAGGGGGGGTTTTGGGGACCCCCAAGACTCTGCCCCATGCTGATCCCCCCCACCCCCGGCAGCTGCCCCACTGCGTCTTGGGGGTGTGGGGGTGCCCCAGTCCCTGCCCAGACCCCCAGGGTCCCCAAATCCCACCCCCATCCCTCCAGGCCGGTACTGCCAGGCCCCCCAGTTCCCCCTCACAACCCCCCCAGGACGCCCAAATCTCCCCTCCCATCCCCCAAAGACCCCCAATCCCCAATCCAGCCCCCCCAGCCCCTCCAATCCTCCCTCTCAGCAACCCCCAAATGCCCTCCCATCCCCCAGCACCCCCAAGTCCCCCCTCCCACCAGCTCAAGACCCCCCAACCCCCCCCAGCACCCCCAATTCCTCCATCTCATCCACTCGAACCCCCAATCCCCACCCCATCCCCCAGTCGCCCATTCCAGCCCCCCCAAATCCCCCTCTCCCATCCCCAAAGGACACCCAAATCCCCCCCAGGACCCCCCAAACTCCCCTCCCAGCCCCCAAACCCCCCCCAATCTCCCTCCCAGAACCCCCAAACCCCCTCCCAGCCCCTCATCTCCCCTCCCATCCCCTCCCAGCCCCCCAAGTCCCCCCCAAACTCCCTCCCAGAACCCCCAAACCCCCTCCCAGCCTCTCATTCCCATTCCCACTCCCCCAGGACCCCCCAGTCTCCCTCCCAGAACCCCCAAACCCCCCTCCGAGCCCCTCGTTCCCCCTCCCATCCCCTCCCACACCCCCAATCCCCCCCTTCCCCATCCCATCTCCCCCAGACCCCCAAATCCCCCTCCCCCTCCCCCCAATTCACCTCTCTAGCCCCGCCCAAACCTTAATGCAGAGGATGTGGGTGCCGGCGGCCACCAGCTCGCGGGCCAAGCCCAGGTAGTAGTCGAGGCTGTATTTGGTGCGAGAGGGGTCGGCCACGTCCCCGGTGTAGGAGAGGGCGGCCTCCACCACCGCCCCTGCCCGCCCGGCCGCCTCCACCCCCAGGACCAGGTTGGGGAGGTAGTTGAGGGCATCGAAGACTCGGAAGATGTCCATCCCGTTGGCCACCGCAACCTCGCAGAAGCTGGGGAGAGGCGGAGGGGGTCTTCATGTCCCCCCCGCCATGTCCCCAGATCTCCCCGTGGCCCATCAGGCCTTCACGATCCGCCGTGTTCTGCCGTCCCTTCGTCCTTCCGTGATCCCCTGTGATCCCTCATCCCACCATACCCCTCCATGTCCCCATGTCCTTCCTGTGCCCCCATCCCCCCATGTCTACGTCCCCTCCCCCTCCCCCCACCCCGTGCCCTTCACACCCCACGTTCTCTCATCCCCCCGTGTCCCCCTTATGTCCCCACGTCCCCCCACGTCCTCTCAGGTCTCCACGTTCCTCCATTCCTCCCCATGTCCTTCACGTCCCCGTGCTCCCTCATCTCCCCATCTCCCACCATGTCCCCGTGTCCCTCCATCCATACCCGTCTCCCTGTGTTTCCATATTCCCTCGTGTCCCCGTGTCCTGTATCCCCCGTTCCCTCATCCCTCCACGTCCCCATGTCCCACCGTGTCCCATGTCCCTTCATCCCTCCTTATCTCCCCGTGCCCCCTCATCTCCCCATGTCCCACCACGTCCCACGTCCCCATGTCCCTTCGTCCCCCCGCATCTCCCCATGTCCCCACGTCCTGTCCCCTCATCCCTCCGTGTCCCCCCATGTCCTCACGTCCCTCATGCCCCATGTCTCTATGTCTCCTCATCCCACCGCGTCCCCCCATACTTTATGTCCCCCCCAACCCCCCATTGTCCCCTCAACCCTCCCTGTCCCCCCACATCCCCCCCATGTCCCCTCATCCCCCCATGTCCCCCCACGTCCCCCACGTGCCCTCATCCCTCCACGTCTCCCCACGTTCCCACATCCTCCCCCATGTCCCCCCCCGGACCGGTAGACGACGTTGTCGGGGTAGTTGGTGTAGCCGACGGCGTTGGCGCCGCGCAGCAGCATCTGGAAGGGGATGTTGGGGACCAGGCGCCGCAGCTCCCGCAGCCGCTCCCAGGGACACTCGTGCAGGAACCGCATGGCCACGTCGAAGGTGGCACCTGCCGGACACGGCCCCGTCCTCGTGCGCTCCTCTCGTGAGAGCCCCGCCCCCTCGTGCAAGCCCCGCCCCTTTGCACGAGCCCTCCTTTGCACACCCCCCCCCCCCCCTGGTCCGTGCCTGGCCCAAGGACTTAGTGGACCCCGTGCAAGCCCCGCCCCCCGGCGAAGCTCCGCCCTCCAAGCCCCACCAAGCCCCACCAAGCCATAAAGCCCCACCCCCGCAAAGCCCCAGCATTGGTGTGACCCCGCCCCTCTAAGCCCCACCCCCAAGACGTCCCCGCCTGGGTGACCCCAGCAAGTAACCACTGAGACCACGCCCCCTCAGCGAAGCCCCGCCCCCCAGGGGGGCACCCTTTCCCTTTGAACCCACCACACCCCTGGGTGCACCCCCTGAGGCCCCGCCCCCTCCGAGACCCCGCCTCCCCTCAGGCCCCTCCCTCTCAATGAAGCCCCGCCTCCCCCCGGGCCATCCCCACCCAGGGGAATCCAACCTGGCCCCACCGAGGCCACACCCACCCCGAGCCCCCGCCCGCCCTCGGGCCACGCCCGTCCCAGGCCACGCCCACCCTCGGGCCACGCCCGTCCCAGGCCACGCCCCCTCCTCACCTCCCCAGGTCTCCATGCTGCAGAGGGGGCTGAGGGCGTGGGCCACGAAGGGGGCGACGCGGGCGAGGTCGCGGGTGCGGACGCGGGTGGCGAGCAGGGATTGGTGGGCGTCGCGGAAGGTCGTGTCCGTCAAGAGGAGCCCCCGGTGTGACCTCACCGCCCGGGCGAAGCCCCCCGGCCCCTCCCGCTCCAGCACCGCCCGCAGCCCCGCCGGGGGGGGTCCTGCGGCACCGGGGAGGGAGCGGGGGGCGTCAGGCGGGGCGGGGGGGCCGGTACGCGCCGCGGCGTGGCGGGCGCACGCCAAGCGCACGGGCCACGCCCACGCCACGCACATACGGCACGGTCGTGCGCGGGTCGAGCGCACGCGCCAGGCACACGCTACAGCACGCCAAGCACACGCCACGCGTATGCCACGGACACGCCAAGGCATGCCAAGCACACGCTACAGCACGCTGTGCACGCTCCACGCATATGCCACGCACACATCCAGGCACACCGTGCGCACGCCAAGCACGCACACGCCAAGCACACGCTACAGCATGCCGCGCACACGCCCTGCACACGCCAAGCCCGTACGCCGTGCCCACGGTACGGCACGCCGAACACGCGCCACGCGGGCGTCGAGGCAAGCCGCGCGCGTGCCGAGCGCGCCTGCCACGCCCGCACGCGATGCCGCGCCACGCACACGCCAAGCACGCGCCGCGGGCGCGCGTGCCACGCCCTGCCCCTCCCCCGCTCACCCATGGGCACCGGGGGGGGGGTGGGCTCCACCAGCGCCGCCTTCGCCTTGACGGGGAGCGGGGTGCTGGGGCCGTTCACCATCACGTGACCTGGGGGGGGGCACAGACACACGTGTTTGGGGTCCCCCTAAAGCCCCAGCGACCCCCCCCAGGACCTCAAAGCCCCCCCCAAACTCCTGAGACCCCCCCCAGAAACCCCCAACCCCCTCCCAGCCCCCCTATAGCCCCCTGAGATCCTCCCCAGCCCCCCAGGCTGTCCCCCTGAACCCTCTCAGCGCCCCCCTGAGCCCCCAGGGACCCCCAAGACCCCCTCCCAGCACCCCCAGACACCCCTCAGGGACCCCCCCAGCCCTCCCAGAGACCCCTTAAATGCCCCAGTCCGCCCCCCAGCGAAGCCCAAGAACCCCCCCCCCGCACCCCCAAAGCCCCCTTAGAGCCCCCAGGCCCCCCCAGAGACCACTGAGAGCCCCCAGAACCCCCCAAGATCCCTCCCAGGGACCCCTCAGAACCCCTAGAGCCCCCCAAAACCCTTCCCAGCCCCCCCTAGGGACCCCTTAGACCTCCCCCCAGGACCCCCAAGACCCCTTCCAGCCCCCCCCAGGGACCTCCAAAAACTCCCAGAGCCCTCCCAGCCCCCAAAGACCCCCAGGACCCCCTACAACCCCCCCTACAGCCCCCTTATAACCCCCAGAGACCCCTTAGAGCCCCCAGAGACCCCCAGGACCCCCCCCAGCCCCCCTCCAGCCCCCTTATACCCCCAAAAAAACCTTTAGAACCCCCAAAGACCCCCAGGACCCTCCCCCAGCCCCCCCCCATACCCAGGTAGTGAAGCAACTTCTGGGCCCGATTCTGGCTGGGGCGGAGGTGGAAGAGTTCGGGGTTCTCGTCGATGAACTGGGTGTCGGCGGCACCCCCCAAAAACTGGGGGTGGGCCAGGACGTTCTGCAGGAACGGGATGTTCGTCTGCGCGCGAGATGCGCCCGTCAGCGTGCGACGCACGAGGGGGGGGGGGGCCGGGCATCAGCCCCCTCCCTCCTCCTCGTGCGACGCACTGAGGCGAGGGGACAGTCCCCCTCGTGCGATGCACGGGGAACCCAGTGTGGTGCACAGGTACCCTGGTGCATTGCACGACCACCCCCCCCTTTGCACGTTGCACAGGACCCCCCGTGCATCGCACGAGAACCTCCCCCATACCCTCCTGTGCATGGCACACCCCCACCCTCTCGTGCATCGCACGAGGGCCACCGTGCATCGCACAAGACCCCCCCCAAACCCTCCTGCTCCGTTGCCCGACACCCCTCGTGCATCTCCCCCCTCCCCGTGCGACGCACGAGGGCCCCCCCCGACCCCCGGACCCACCTTGACCCCGCGGATTCGGAACTCGGCCAGGGCCCGGCTCATCTTGGCGGCGGCGGCCGGCTGGTCGGGGCCGTGGGCCACCACTTTCACCAGCAGCGAGTCGTAGTGGGGGGAGATCAGGGCCCCCTGGAAAGCCGAGGCCCCGTCCAGGCGGATCCCCATCCCCTCGCCGCTGCGGAACACCTGCCGGCAACCCCCGCACCCTATAGAGAACCCTATAGGGCACCCACGGGCCCTATAGGGTCCTGCAGAGGCCCTATAGAGCCTCCTAGGGGCAGCCCCCCGGCCCCACGGGGCCTCCTATTGGCACCCGCCCACCTCACAGAGCCCCTATAGAACCTCATGTAGGCACTCCCAGACCCTATAGATAGCTCTATAGGTATCTATGGGCCCTATAGGGTCCTGCGGAGCCCCTATAGAGCCTCCTGTGGGCACCCACCTGCCCCACAGAGCCTCTTGTGGGTACCCCCCAAACTACAGAGATCCTATAGAGCTTCCTACAGGCACCTATGGATCACATATGCTCCCATGGAGCTCCTATAGAGCCTCCTACCAGCACCTATGGACCCTATAGGGTCCCACAGAGCACCTATAGAGCCTCCCACTGGCACCTATGGACCCTGTATGGTCCCACAGAGCACCTATAAAGCCTCCTACTGGCACCTACGGACCCTATAGGGTCTGGTGGAGACCCTATAGGGCCTCCTGTGGGCACCCCTCTGCCCCACAGAGCCCCTACAGAGCCTTTTACAGGCACCTATAGACCCTATATGGGGGTCTAATGGGAGGGGTCCTGCAGGCGTCCCCTGGGAGTCCCAAGGGGGGTCCCAAGTTGAGTCCCGTGGGGGGAGTCCTATGGGAGGGGGGGGGTCCTATGGGGGGGTCCTAAGGGTGATCCCATGGGGGTTCCTATGGGGGGGGGGGTCCCAAGTTGAGTCCCACGGGGGGGTCCTAGGGTTGATCCCATGGGCATTCCTATAGAGGGGGCGTCAGGGATGATCCCAAGGGGGGTCCCATGGTGGAGGAGTGGGGGGGGTCCCGTGGGGGTACCTCGATGCGTCCGGTGTCGGGCTGGAAGCCGCGGGCGGGGTCCTCGGTGGTGACGCGGCACTGGATGGCGCAGCCGTTCACGCGGATGCTCTCCTGGCGCAGCCCCAGCTCCGGCAACGACCGACCCGCCGCCACCTGCAGCTGCGCGTGGACCAGGTCCACGCTGCCCGGGTGTCACCAGGGGGGGACACGGCTGTCCGGGGTGGGGGACGACGACACGACACGACACCCGGGCATCCGGGGTGGGGAGGGGACCGGAGCATCCCGCACCCTGCATCCCTCCAGGGACCCAGGCATCCGGGGGGTCCCGGGCATCCGGGGCATCCCGCCTCCACCCTTTACACCCCTCCATCCTCCAGGGGACCCAGGGATCGGGGTACCCCCCCCCACGCACCCCCCCGGGGACCTGGGCACTCACTCGGTGATCTCTTCGGTGACCGTGTGCTCCACCTGCAGCCGGGAGTTGACCTCGATGAAGTAGTAACTCCCGCTCTGGTCCACCAGGAACTCCACCGTCCCCGCGTTCTCGTAGCCCACCTGCATCACAACGCCCCCCCCCCCCATCAGCCCGGTCACCAGGGTCCCCCGGGTGCCCCCCCCGAACTACTGGGTCCCCCCAAGTTCTCTTGGGTGCCCCCCCGTGGACTCTCGGGTCCCTTGGTGATGGGTGGCAGGTCCCTTCCTGGGACCCCTGGGTCCCCCCCAAACTCCTGGGTCCCCCCATGGTGTCTTGGGTCCCCCCCTCCAGACTCCTGGGTCCCCTGGTGATGGGTGGCAGGTCCCCTCCCTGACTCTCAGGTGTCCCCCAAAACTCCTGGGTTGTCTCCCCCAATTCCTGGGTCTCCCCATGTTCTCTTGGGTCCCCCCCATCGTCTCCTGGGTCCCCTGGTGATGGATGCACGTCCCTTCCTGGGACCCCTGGGTCCCCCCCCGAACTCCTGGGTCCACCCATGGTCTCTTGGGTGACACCCCCCCCCCAATTTCTGGGTCCCCCCATATTCTCTTGGGTCCCCCCCATGGACTCTCGCGTACCCTGGTGATGGATGCACATCCCTTCCCTAGACTCTTGGGTTCCCCCATGGTCTCCTGGGTCCCCCCCATCCAATTCCTGGGTCCCCCCCTGTTCTCTTGGGTCCCCCCCATGGACTCCTGGGTCCCCTGGTGATGGGTGGCAGGTCCCCTCCCTGACTTGTAGGTGTCCCCCCGAACTCCTGGGTCCCCCCATGTTCTCCTGGGCACCCCCCATGGTCTCCTGGGTCCCTTGGTGACGGATGCTCGCCCCTTCCTGGGACTCCTGGGTCCCCCCCCCCAAATCCTGGGTGCCGGTACCTGCTGGGCGAGGCGGACGGCGTCGCTGGCCAGGCGGGCACGGAGCTCGGGCTGCAGGCGGGCGGCCGGGGCGATTTCTACCACCTTCTGGTGCCGGCGTTGGATGGAGCAGTCCCGCTCGTAGAGGTGGACCACGTTCCCGTGCTGGTCCCCTGGGGGCGGCGGTGGGGTCAGAGCGGGGAGGACCCAGGCATCCGAGCACCCCAAAAAGGGATCCAGGCATCCGGGAACCCCCCGTTGAGGGACCCAGGTGTCTGGGCACCCCTGCACCCCATCCTATTACCTTCTGCCCCCCCCCCCACCATCTCCCCAAACATCCAAACCGGCACCCACCAAGCCTCCCCACCCTCCCTAGTCCACCAAACCCCCCTCCAGCACCCCAAAAATCCCCCTAGGGTGCCCTGAGAAGCCCTGGGAATCCCCCCCAAATCCCCGAGGACCCCTCTAAAGCTCCAGGGACCCCCCCAAAGCCCCCAGAGACTCCCCCAAAGCCCCCAGGGATCCCTCCAAAAGCTCCAAGGACTGCTCCAAAAGCCCTGGAGTCCCCCCCAAAGTCTCCAGGGCCCCCCCCAAAGCCTCCCCGCCGTACCCAGGATCTGGACCTCGATGTGCCGTGGGCGCTCGATGAATTTTTCCACGAAAAGGGCCCCGTTGCCGAAGGCGGCCAAAGCCTCCGAGGAGGCGCGGGAGAAGCTCTCCTCCAGCTCCTGCGCACACCCGGATGCCTGAGTCCCCCCAAACGCCGGGATCCCCCCTAAACATGTGGGTCCCCCCACCCACTGGGGTCCCCCTGGCAAGTCTGGGTTCCCCCCCCGGGACGCCTGGGTCCCCCCACCCACTTGGGTCCCCAGGGTGGGGGGTATCCTGGGGGAACTGGGGGTCCCGGATGTGTCCCATGGCAGAGGCGGAGGTTCTGGGATGGGGGTCCTGGGGAACTGGGGGTCCCAGATGCTGGGGTCCTGTGGCTGAGATGGGGGTCCCGGAGTGGGGGTCCTGGGGAATTGGGGGTCTCAGGCATCTGGGTGTCATGGCAGAGGTGGGGTCCTGGGGTGGGGGTCCTTGGGAATTGGGGGTCCCGGATGCCTGGGTCCCATGGCAGAGGCGGGGGTCCCGGGGTGGGGGTCTCAGGGAAAGGGTGGTCCGGGATGCCAGAGTCCCGTGATGGGGGGGGGTCGTGGAGTCCGGTCGTGGGGAATTGGGGGTCCGGGATGCCAGGGTCCCATGATGGGGGGGGTCCCATGGGGCCCAGCCACCGCGGTGCCCCATACCTGGGGGGAGCGGACCACCCGCATTCCACGGCCGCCGCCGCCGTAAGCCGCCTTGAAGATGATGGGGAAACCGACCCGGTGGGCGAAGTCCTGCGCCTCCGACAGTGCCGATACCGGCGCCGGAGTCCCCGGCACCACCGGTACTCCTGGGGAGGGGGGGGCTGTCAGTGCTGGCGTTGGGGACACACCGATTCCTCTGCCCCCCCCCACCTCAGGAACCCCAAGCCCACTTAACCCCATCACCCTCCCCTGGCACCCATAGCCCCCCATAACCCCCCCCAGTGACCCCATAACCCCCTATAGCCCCCCATAACCCAATAACCCTCCCTAGAGCCCCCCCTTAACCCCCCAATAGCTCCATAACTCCTAATAACCCCAATAACCCCATAATCCCCCCAACAACCCCATAACCCCCTAACAACCCCCCAATATCCCCATAGCCCCCCACAGCCCCCCAATAACTTCATAACTCCCCAAGTACCCCCACAATAACCCCATGACCCCCCATAAGCCCCCCAAAGCCCCAGGAGCCCCTCTAACAACCTCATAACCCTTCCGTAAACCCCCCATAACTCCCCCAATAACCCCACAACCCCCCATAGACCCCCCAATAAGCCCAAAGCCCCCCCATTAACCTCAAAACTTCCCAAGCAACCCCATAACCCCCCAACACCCCAAAATCCTCCATTACCCCCTTTATTAACCCCATCATCCCCCAAATAACCCCATAACTTCCCCATATCCCTATATAACTCCCCCAAATAACTCCGTAACTCCCCCATAACCCCCCCAAATAACCCCAGAGCTCCCCCATACCCCCCTATAACCCCCCCAAATAACCCCATAACTCCCCCATAACCCCCCCAAATAACCCCAGAGCTCCCCCATACCCCCCTATAACCCCCCCAAATAACCCCATAGCCCCCCCCATAAGCCTCCCCCCCGTGCCCCCTCACCGGCAGCGATGGCGATGCCGCGAGCCTCCACTTTATCCCCCATCTTGCGGACGACAGCGGGGGGGGGTCCCACAAACCGGATCCCCGCATCCAGGCAGGCCTGGGCGAAGTCGGCTCGCTCCGATAGGAACCCATATCCCGGGTGGATGGCGTCCACCCCGTTCTCCTGTGGGGGAACCCCATTGTCCAGTGGCGGGGTGGGGGCGCATGACCCTCCCGGCACCCCCAGACCCCCCCACCCATAGACCCAGGCGTCCGGGTGGCCACATCCCCAGATGTGGGGTCCCATAGGGGACCCCGATGTTCCCCATCCCAGGGAAGCCAGGCATCCCCCCCTCCCGGCATAGCGTCCCCAGATGTCCCCCCACCCTCAGCGTCCCCGCGGGGGTACCTGGGCGACGCGGATGATGTCGGGGATGTGGAGGTACGCCTGGACGGGGGGCAGCCCCCGCCCCACCAGATAAGCCTCGTCCGCTTTCTGCCGGTGCATCTGCCCCGTGTCCTGCTCCGAGTAGACGGCCACTGTCCGGATCCCCAGCTCCGTGCATGCCCGGAACACCCGGATAGCGATCTCGCCTTGGGGGGGGGACACACACACAGGGACATGGGGACAGCCCGTCCCATCGGGGACATCCCGGGTGGGAGGGGGACACGGGGACAGGGACACCCCGGGGACACCCCATGGGGACACCCCGGGGACACCCCATCCGCTGGGGACCTCCGGACTGGGACATGCTGGGGGGACACTGGCTGGGAGGGGGACACAGGGACATGGGGACACAGGGACATGGGGACACCCCATCCTGATGGGGACATCCCGGGTGGGAGGGGGACACAGGGACAGAGACACCCGGGGACACCCCATCCCACTGGGGACACGGAAGGGAGAAAGGCAAAAGGGGGGGGGGACACACAATGGGGCTGGGGGTGATTCCAGGGCACCCAGGGGACATGGGGGGGCACGCAGGGGACAAAGGGGGACATGGGGGGGCACCCAGGGGACATGGGGGGGGCACCCAGGGGACATGGGGGGACATGGGGGGGCACGCAGGGGACATGGGGGGACATGGGGGGGCACCCAGGGGACATGGGGGGGGACTCAGGGGACATGGGGGGGCACGCAGGGGACAAAGGGGGACAAAGGGGACATGGGGGGGCACCCAGGGGACATGGGGGGGGATGGAGGGGACACAGGGCCCCCCCCAGGTGACGGGGGTGTCCCCAGGGCTGTCACTCACCCCGGTTGGCCACCAGGACCTTGCGGATGGGCTGGTAGCTGACGGGACGGGTGGTCCCGGGGGGACCCCGCAGCAGCCGCACCCCCAGGAGGGCCCGGCCCCCGCGGGGGACGCACAGCTGCAACATCTGGAAAGGGGTGGGGGGGGACACACACACACGATGATGACATGGAGAAGGGGGGACACACACGAGTTGGGGGGGACACAGGTCAGCGCAGCGGCCGGCAGCCCCCCCGAAACCTGCTGCCTGCACAACCCTATACGAGACAGCGGAGAATCTCCCCCCCACACCCCCCACACCCCCCCCCCCCCCAACTTTTCCCAGAAGGGACCCAGGCATCCACGGCCACTCACCTTTGCCCCAGTGCCCTTTGACCCCCCCCAACCAAAAACCACTCGTAACCCCTATAGGGGACAGCGAAGAATCTCCCCCCTCCCCCCCCTTCCCTTCCCCCCCCCCAATTTTCCCAGAAGGGACCCAGGCGCCCAGGCCACCCCCCCCACCTTTCCCCCAGTGACCTTTGACCCCCAAACCCTCGGCATTCGGGCTCCCCCCCCCCCCCCTTGCACAACCCTTATAGGAGACAGCAGAGAATCCCCCCCACATCCCATAACGCACCTGGATGCCCCCTCCCCCCCCATTAATTAGCAGAGGCGGGTTAATGAGGGGGACACACACGCTCATCACACACACGCGCGTGTGCACCCTCGCACGAGCGCACAACCCCCCCCTGCACAGGGACCTTTGCACAAGCAGCCCTTGCACAAGCACATCTCTTGCACGAGAGCGCCTCTCGCACGAGCGCCTCCCTTGCACGAGCACTTTTGCACAAGGACCCCTCGCACGAGCACGTCTCTTGCACAAGCACCTTTTGCACGAGCTCCCCTCACGCAAGCAAACCTCCCGCACACGCCCCCCTCACCTGAGCACCTCTTGCACAAGCACCTCTCTCGCACAAGCACCTCTCACACGAGCACCTCTCGCACATGCCTTTTGCACAAGCTCCCCTTGCACAAGCACATCGCCTGCACAAGCCTGTCTTCCACATGCACTTCTTGCACAAGCACCTCTTGCACCAGCCCAGCTCCTTCACAAGCCCCTCTTGCATAAGCATCTCTTGCACAAGCACCTCCCTTGCACGAGTACCTCTTGCACGAGCCCCCCTCACACAATCCCCTCTTGTACAAGTACCTCCCTTGAACAAACACCTCTTGCATGAGCCCCTCTTGCACAAGTACCTCCCTTGCACAAGCCCCTCTTGCACGAGCCTCTTGCACGAGCCCCTCCCTCGCACGAGTACCTTTTCCACCAGCACCCCTCGCACGCGCACTCCTTCGCACGCTCGCCGCTCGCACGCTCTCCCCCCCCTCCCTCCCTGCGCAGGCCGGGACTCGCCGTCGCCCGCCCTCGCCCGCCCTCGCACGCCCCTCGCACGCGCCCTCGCACGCCCGGCCCGGGGCTCCCCGCCCCCGCTGCCCGCCGGCCCTCGGGCGCCCGAGTGAATCATTGACCCGACGGGGTAAAGTCCATACGGCCCCATACGCCCCCGTGGATGAGCTGCCCAGCGGGGCCAAACTGGGAGCACTGGTCCATACTGGGGCTCGAGGGGGGAGCAAGTCTATAGGGCCCTGGTCTATAGGGGGTCCCAGGCCCTATAGGGGGGGCCCAGAATGTAAAGAATGCTAATGGGGGGGAGTGGGGCTGATGGCAGAGGAGTCGTGGGGTCTATAGGGGGTCCCAGGCCCTATAGGTGGGCCCAGAACGTATAGAATGCTGATGGGGGAGACCAGGGCTGATGGCAGAGGAGTCGTGGGGTCTACAGGGGGTCCCAGGCCTTATAGGAGACCCCAGCCCCTATAGAAGGCTGATGAGGGAGATTCATGTAGAGGATTCTTAGTCCCTCTAGGGAGATCAAGTCTATAAGGGCCTGGTCTATAGGGGGTCCCAGGCCCTGTAGGGGGTCCCAGAATGTATAGAATGCTGATGAAAGGCACTCGTGCAGAGGATTCATGGTCCCCTATAGGGAGACCAAGTCTATAGGAGCCTGGTCTCTAGGGGGTCCCCGGCCCTATAGGGGCCTTATAGGAGACCCCAGGGCCTATAGAGGGTTGATGGGGGGGGCTTATGCAGAGGTGTCTTGGTCCCTATAGGGGGACCAAGTCTATAGGGGCCTGGTCTATAGGGGGTCCCAGGCCCTATAGGGGGGCCCAGAACGTGAAGAATGCTGATGGGGGGGAGCAGGGCTGATGGCAGTGGTGTTGTGGGGTCTATAGGGTGGTCCCAGGTCCTATAGGAGACCCCAGCCCCTATAGAATGCTGATGAGGGGAACTCGTGCAGTGTATTCTTGGTCCCTATAGAGAGATCAAATCTATAAGGGCCTGGTCTATAGGGGGTTCCAGGCCCTATAGGGGGTCCCAGCCCATACAGAGAGCTGATGAGGGGGAGCTTATGCAGAGGGATCTTAGTTCCTATGGGGGTGCCTGGTCTACAGGGGCTCCGAGGTGCTATAGGGGGTTCCAAAACATACAGAATGCTGATGGGGGGTGGGAGCGGGGCTGATGGCTGAGGTGTCGTGGGGTCTGTAGGGGGTCCCAGGCCCTATAGGTGGGCCCAGAACATGTAGAATGTTGATGGAGGGGGACCAGGGCTGATGGCAGAGGAGTCGTGGGGTCTACAGGGGGTCCCAGGCCTTATAGGAGACCCCAGCCCCTATAGAAGGCTGATGAGGGAGATTCGTGGCCCCTATAGGGAGATCAAGTCTGTAAGTGCCTGATCTATAGGGGCTCCCAGGCCCTATAGGGGGTCCCAGGATCTATAGGGGGTCCCAGGCTCTATAGGGGGGCTGGGACCCAGGGGGGTGGGGGGCGGACAGACACACCGGACGGGGTCGCCTATGGCCTGGGACATATGGGGGGTCACGTGGGTCCCGACGCCTATAGCGGGGAAGGGGGGACGGGACAAGTCACGTGGGTCAGGCCACATAGGGGAGGGGGCAGGTCACGTGGGCCCGGGGTCACGTGGGCCCCGGTGTCGCGTCGTGTCGTCCCCCCCCCCCCAACTCACCGCTCCGCGACCGCGACCGCCGCTTCCCCCCGCGTCCCGGCCGGCCCCGCTGGCCCCGCCCCCTCGCCCTCTATTGGCCACCCATCGCCCCGCCCCCTTGCCGCCGCGTCCCGCCCCTTACCGGAGGCTGGCGGGAACGGGCGCGCCTCATTGGCCCGCACGCCTCGGCTCTCGCTCTCCTATTGGCGGGAGAGGCTGCCGCTCCCACCCGTAAGCCACGCCCCCTCCCGTGCTGCCGCAGGTGGGCGGGGCGCCATGACGTCACCGCGGCGTCCCTCGTGGCCATTGGCCTGCGAGCCGGCACCCCCGGGAGGACGGGGCGGGGCCGGCGGGGAGGGGGCGGGGCCACGTGACCCGGGCGGGAGAGCACGTGACCACAACAGCCCTTCGCCTATAGCGCCGGCCCTATAGGGGTGTCATGCGCGTGCCGCCACCTATAGGACGCGGATCCCTCCGCTTCCCCCCCCCACCGGGGACACCATATCCAGGCCCGTAGGGCCGCTCCCTCTCCTATAGGGAGCTTTCTATAGGCCCCTGCCTGCCCTAGGGGGTCACCCTATGGCCCCTTTCCCCTATAGGGAGCGCTCTGCGGCCCGGTTTGACCTACAGAAGGGCTGTAAAGACCCTCCGCTTGCGACCGAGACTACCCTATAGCTCTCCCCACCCGCTATAGGGGACATCGTACGACTCCGTCTGACCTACAGGGGACCGTAGGCCTCACCCGTGGCCCACTAGGGAGCATTCTACAGGCCCCCACCCCCTTTAGGGGACACCCTATGTTGCTGCCCACCTTATAGGGGATCCTATGGATGGAGTGAAGCCATGCAGCCCCCGCCCCATACCCTCCATCCCCCTATAGGGGAAAACCGACGGCCCTGTTTGACCCTCAGAGGAGCGCAAGACCCCTCTGTCTCCTATAGGAGACATCCTGCAGGCCCCTCCCACCTATAGGGGACACCCCATAGCCCCCCCCGCCCCCTATAGACAGCCCTATAGCTGGGGCCCAGCCAGGACTACAACTCTCATCAGGCACCGCGCGGGGAGGGGGGGCGTGGCTGAGAGAGGCCGGGTGCCATGGCGACGTCGCGCCGGGCGCATGCGCAGAGCGCAAAGCGAGGGTGCCATTCCCTCCCCCTTCCTCCCACACCCGGCGCATGCGCAGGAGAGCCGAGCTGCGGCGGGAGGCTGGCTTTCCGCGCATGCCCGGCCGTTGGCGCATGCGCAACTCGCCTCGGCCCCGCCCCGCCCGGCCCCGCCCCGCCAGTCGGTGCGTGGCCGCCGCGCCGGACGGACGCGCTTGAGCGGGTCTCCGCGCTCACCGCCATGGCTGACCCCACTACTCAGTCCCCCTTCGTTTCTTCATCCTCCTCCTCCTCCTCCGGTCAGTCACAGCCCCAGCTCGGAGGCTGCGGGGCCGCTGGCTCCGCCTTCTGCGCCGGTAAGGGCCTGGCGGGCCTGGAGGGCCTGGGGTGCCTGAGGAAGGGGGGCGGGAAGAGGCCTTTAGGGGCTAGGTCTGAGGTGAAAGAGGCCTTAGGGGGGCAGATATGGGGGTGGGGAGACCTTTAGGGGGCAATTCGGAGGAGGAAAGAGGCCTTTAAGGAGCAGATATAGGGGAAGGAGGTCTTGGAGGGGTAGATATAGGGGAAGGAGGCCTATAGGAGGCAGATCTGGGGGGCGGAGGCCTTTAGGGGTGCAATTATAGGGGGGAGAGGTCTTTAGGGGGGTAGGTGTAGGGGGAAGAGGCTTCTGGGGGGCAGATATGAGATGAAGTGGCCTTTAGGGGAGCAGATGTGGGGAGAAGAGGCCTTTAAGGGGCGGGTATACGGAAAAGAGGCCTTTAAGGAGGAGATAAGTGAAGAGGCCTTTAAGGGGGCAGATGTAGGGTGAAGAGGCCTTTAAGGGGGCAGATGTAGGGTGAAGAGGCCTTTAAGGGGGCAGATATGGGGGGCATCAGCACATCTACCCTTGCATCCTGCAGAAACGGGTGAAAAACATACGGAAAAGGGGCTGTTGATTTTTTTGGAGGGAGGTCATTGGGTGGCCAGGCTGCTCCGTCCGTCCGCCCCAGGAGGGTGAGCTGGGGGGGGTCCCCGGCATTTGGGGGAGACACTTTGCCCTCCCCCTCACCCCTGAGGCGCCCCCTGAATGCCAGCGCTCGTTTCAGGGCACCCTGATTTTGCGATTGCCACCCGTGCACCCTGGTTCCCGTGTTTTCACCCCAGTTTTCACAGTTGGATGCTACAGAGCCCCAAACCCCTGCAGTTTCTCCCCAAATATCACCCAGACAGTAGCAGGGGGAGCTTCCCTAGAGGTCCAGTGCCAAGGGGGAGGGAAGGTGGAGATTTTGGGGTGACCCGACGCCATCTGTGCTCCGGCTGTTGTCACCTGGTGGGGACAGCTGCTGCGCCGGACTCCTGCCCCAAACAGCCTGATCAGGGTGGGGAAAATGGGGTAAAAAACCCCAAATTTGGTCAAAACCGGAATTCGCCTGACGGTCTTGCGTCGAAGAGGCGGCGGCAGGTGACACAACGTCGCCCCAAGAAAGGGAAACTGGAGGAAACCCTGTTCCTCTTCTGCGGTACAACCGGGTATCCCAAAACCCCCAGGGAACCCCCCTCTTTTGTGAGTGTGAAACCACCGGCGGCTGACACACCCTGATTTGGGGTAAAACCCTGTGGAAAACGGTACACAGACTCCAACCGTGGGGGTCTGGGGGTGCTCAAGCCACCCCTCCCCCCATCTGCCTGTTTTCGGGGTGAAGAGGCAGCGATCGGTCCCATTTTGGGGGGGAGTTCATCCCAAAAAACCCATCAGCACCCCAAAAAGACACCGGACAGTGGGATGAAGCCTCGCTGCGTCAAAGTGAAACCCCTTCCCTGCTTCAGGGGGTGACACCCTGACCCTGACGGGTTTGGGGGGGGGGGGGGGTTCGGGGGAGGGGGTTGGTTTGGGGGGGGGCCCCCCGGGGCACTGAGCTCTCATCCTCTATGTTTTCTTGCAGATCCCCCCGCTTCTTCCTCCTCCTCCCAGCCTGTCTCTCTCTTTGCGGCTTCACCAGGCAAGTCTCCCCCCCGCCACACTTTCCTGTACCCCCAGGAAGAAAAATGTCGAGGTGGGGGGGAAGGCTGTAACCCTAAAATGACCCCCTTGGATTTGGGGGTGTGCCCAATACTGGTTTGGGGTTCCTGATGCCACTGCGTTCTCTGTCTGAGTGCTGCTGGTGGCTTGGGGCGGGGGGGAAAAGATGATGGACCCCAAAAATAGCCCCTGCTTTTGGGGGGCTTCGCCTGCAGCTCATTTGGGGGGGGAAATGGGTCCTGAGACCCCCCCCTTAAAATGGCAGCTGAGGTTGGGGGGGTGGTTTAAAACCCACCAAAAATAGACATTTTTCTTTTGCTTTTTTCTTCCCGCTTATTAACAGAATTTTTTCTCCCTCTTTCCGGGCAAGCGCTTGCCCCAAGGCTTCATCCCCCCTGCCCCACAGCTTCATGCCTGCCCCATGGCTGTGCCCCCCCTGCGCGTCGCCTCTGCCCCACGGCTGCTGTTTCTGCTTTGCACGGCCCCCCCCCCCCCCCCCGCCCCCCCCACTGCTGCTGCTCACCCAGCTGAGGAGGAATTCGCCGTTTCTCGTTGTTTGGCCTCAAAAAAACCCACGACCCGCCTGCGCCCGCGTCCCACCCGCCGCCGTCTGTGTCTGTGTGCGACCCCCCTGCCTGGATCCGGCCCTGAAATTTGGGGTTGAGGTTGGGGGGAAGGTGAGGAGCCCCAAAACCCCCCTCCCAGCCCTGGAGGATCCAAAATCCTCCCATCTTGGCCCAAGAGTTGGTGGAGGGAGGCTGCGAACACGCCAGAGTCCCACACCCTTTGGGGGAGGAGGGGGAGGGGCTGAATCCTGCCCCCCCTCATCCTCACTCCAGACCCAATTCAGCTGTTTTTAGCCCCAAAGTGAGGTCCCCAGTGGGACCCTCCCCTTTCTGGTGCCAAACCTGCAGGTTTTGGGGTGTATTTGGGGAGGGGGGGGAGCGTCCAACTGTTCGCGCCGCCACGGGACCTGCTCACCCCCCCCAGCATGGCCGTGCCGAGGGGGGGGACCCCAAAACGTCGCTTGGGGTGCAGCTGGGTGCATGGCAGCCCCCCCCATGCATGCTGCGGCCCCCCCCCAAAAAAAATCGCCTTGCCCCTCACGCCTGACTCTCTCCCCTCTCTCCGGCCCCAGCGGGCGCCGAAGCAGCACCAGGGGGACAAGGAGGTCGGGGAGCCTTCCTCCCCACCCCCCACCCCGCTGTCTCCTCCTCTTCCTCGGGGGCACCCCCCTCAAAAGAACCGGATTCCCCTGAATCACCCTTCGAGGTCGTGCCGGATCGCGCCGCCTTTGACCGGGAATACGGCGCCGCCGCGCTGCTGGGGGAGCGCGAGGTGCTGAGCCAAATCCCTGAGGATCGTGTCTGCGACTTCCCAGCGAAACCTCGCGCCGGTAGCATCACCGGCGTCACCGCTAAGGTCCCCACCGGATTGTGCCGGCAAACATCCGGCACCGCCGCAGCGTTGGAAGAGGTGTCCAAGTGCGTCCGGGAGATGCACAGTTTTACCAATGAGTTGCTCAGCTGGGATTTGGTGGAGCGTAATGGCGGTAACGGCATCACCAGTGGTAACGGTGACACCGGTAGCAGCGGTGATGCCGGCGGCAGCGGTACCACCGGTGTCGAAGCCGACAGCTCGGGCGATTCCGACGACACTGTCATCGAGGAAGCGCCGGTCGAGGATCTCCCCGGCGGCACTCTTCCCCGGCACCGTGCCACCGCCGGCGGCACCGGCATCACCGTCGCGCCGCCGCCACCCCCCCTTCCCGAAACACCCCCCCGCCCTGCTGCCCGGGACTGGGAGGAGGAGCGGCTGACCCTGCGGGCGCTGCGGGAATTGGGGGAGCCCCCCCGGGATACCCCAAATCCCCCCAGGGACCCGGCCGAACCCCCCCTGGGGACCCAGCTCCTCCCCTGCCTGGCAGGTAAAAAAAAAAAAAAAAGAACAAAAAACCCCAGTTGTTTTAATCCCAAAATCATCGCCGCTGCCACTGAGTCACCCCCAAAACAGCAGGTTGACGGGGGGGGGCTGCAGCTGGACCTCCCCCAATAAAGGGGGGGGGGGGTCAAAAAGTGAGGGGTTAAAGGAGTGAGGCAAAAGGGGGAACCCAGCCCCAAAACGCCGCTGGGGATGTTGGGGGTGGGGGGGGAGCCCCGCGTCTACCTCTTGTTTTGGTGTAAAAAAAAAAAAGGGGGATTTTTGGCAAAACCCGCCGTCAGACTGGGAAGGGGGTAATTAACGCCTGTTTGTAATGAGGGGGGGTGGGTTAATTAATGCCTGTGTCTAACAAGTGAATGGGGGGCGTACAGGGACGGTGCTGGACCCGTTTTGGGGCAAATTGAGGTGAATCAAAGAGAGACAAAGCCATCAGAGAGGACACAACCAGCCACCACCTGTGATGGGGGGGCGTGGGGAGACACAGGGCGCCCCACGTCACGCCCCCTTTGTCACCTCTGTGTCCCCAACAGTCCACGACCTCCTCTTCTGGCGGGATGTGAGGAAGACTGGGATCGTCTTCGGCGCCAGCCTCCTCCTCCTCCTCTCCCTGGCCACCCTCAGCGCCATCAGCGTGGTCGCCCACCTCGCCCTGGCCCTGCTCTCCGTCACCATCAGCCTCCGCGTTTACAAAGCCGTCGTCCAGGCTGTCCAGAAGTCGGAAGAGGGGCACCCCTTTCGGTGAGGGATATTTTTTGGGGGGTGTGTCCCCCCCATTTTGGGGGGTGAGGGTTGTTGGGGACAACCCCCTTCTCCCCACCCAGGGATGGTGGCTGCTGGGTGATGCACTCGGTGGCCCAGCTGCTCTTTCCCCCTCCGTAGGAAGGATGAAGGTCTGGGGTGGGAGTTTAGAGTGCAGGGGGGATTTGGGGGTGCAGAGGGAGGATTTTGGGGTCCCCCCCATTTCTGGGGGGGCGTGGGAGGCTGAGGACACCCCCTAGGGGACAGCAACCTCACCCATCGGGTGATGCACAGTGGCCCAGCTGCTCTTTCCTCCTCTGAAGGACGTATGAAGGTTTTTGGGGAGCAGGGGGGGATTTTTGGGGTGTAGAAGGGGATTTTTGGGGTGCCCCCTCCCTCACCTGACTGTGCCACCCCCCCCATGTCAGAGCTTACTTGGAGATGGATGTGACCTTGTCCCCTGAGACCTTCCAGGCTCACGCCACTACCGTCGCCCTCCACCTCAACCAGGCGCTGCGGTTACTCCTCCGCTTCTTCTTGGTGGAGGATCTGGTGGATTCCGTGAAGGTAAGGGGCCTTCCTCCCCCTCCTCATCCTCCTCTTCCCCTCCCCAGGACTCCCCCAAAACGCTCCTCTTATCCTTTACCCCCCCACCCCAGCTGGCCATGTCGATGTGGCTGCTGACCTACGTGGGAGCCGTCTTCAATGGCATTACCCTCCTCATCCTCGGTAAGAGTCAGGTTTTGCTCCCCTCCCCTTATAAAATAACTTCCCCAAATTTTTAATTTTGGGGGGTGGCCCCGCAAAAAATAACTCTGTGGGGGGGCTTGGCCCCCCTCATCCTGTGGCGCTGAACCCTCTGTCTCTCTCGCAGCCGAGCTGTTGGCCTTCACTCTCCCACCCCTCTACGAGAAGTACAAGGTGAGCCCCAAAATGGAAGGGGGACACCCCCAAAATGGAGGGAGGGTGCCCCAGAAAGGAGAGGGGCACCCCCAAAATTGGGGGCAGTGCCCTTAAAAATCCCCTTCTCCCCCCCTCGCCAGGTGCAGATCGATCACTACGTGGGCATCGCCCGCAACCAGACCAAGGACCTCATGGCCAAGTAAGTGCTGATGGGACCCCCCCAAATCACTTTGCCCCCTCCCTATTGCTGTGGCCACCCCAAAATCGCTGCATGCCCCTCCCCAAAATCACTGTGCCCCCCCCAAGCCTCTCACCTCTCTCCTCTCCCCATAGGATCCAGGCGAAGCTCCCAGGCCTGGCCAAGAAGAAGCCGGAATAAAACCCCGGGGGTGGTGGGGAAATATCGGGGTACCCGGCTGGTGCCCCACCACCACCCGAGCTCGTCTGCTGGTCCCCCCCCCCCCAAACTCAGACACCCCCCCCCAAGCTCGTACACTCCCTCCATCTCTCACAGTGGTGTCCGTCTGTCCTTCCCTCCCCCCCAGCCTTGGACTTGGCCTCTGCTATGGGGCTATTGGGGGGCACTGCACCCCAAAACCCCCCTCCCGCTCCCCTGGGGGGGGATCCCCCCAGCTCGTTTCTCCCGCCCCTTTATTTTTTTTAACGTTAATTGAGGTGAAATGTCTGTAACTGCTGTAAATTGGGGGGGGGGTGGGGCAAAGCCCTTTGAGGGGGGGCTCAGCCCCCTCCTGCAGCCCCCCCAAACCGCACTGCACCCCCCCCTCAGTCCCCCCCCACAGTAATTTGCGGTGGGGGGAAAACAGGGGACCTCCCCCATCCGTCCGCGGGGAAGCGGCATCAATAAAACACCGCGACGGACGCCTCTGCTCCCCACTTTGCGCTGCCGTGACCCCCCCCCCCCAAATATCCCCATGTCCCCCCCCCAAAATGTCCCCGTGTCTGTCATTGTTGTGTCCCCCCCCCCCGCCGTGTCATTCCACGGGGCATCCAGGAATGGGTTTATTGAGGGGTGTCATGTACAAAAACGGGGGGGGAGTGTAGAAAAAAAAGGAGGGGGGGGGGCACGCATAAATAAGAGTGACACCGCGGGGGGGCGGGGGGGGGGGCGAGCTTTGGGGACCGGTGACACCATTGACGGGACCCATAGGTGCCACCTCTGAGGGGTGGGGAGGGCACTGGTGATATTGGGGGGGACATGGCTCTGGGGGTGGGACTGGGGACACTGAGGGGGGGTCTCTGTGTGTGTGTTCCCCCCACCCCGTGCCTCAGTTCCCCCCCCACCATGTGATGTGTGTCGTCCCCCCCCCCAACAGTGTCCCTGTCCCCCAGGGGCTCAGGCGGTGCAGGCAGGGGGGGCCCCAGGGCGCAGGGAGAAGAGGGGGGGGCTGCGGCGGCCACAGCCCCCCGAGGGGGCCCCCCCCGCGCCCTCCTCCTCCTCCTCCTCCTCTTCTTCCTCCTCCCCTGTGACAGCTGCTTCGGCCTCAGCGGCTGCTGCTTCATCCTCCTCTTCCTCCTCGGTGGGGCTGGGGGGCTGCGGGGCTGGGGGGAGCAGGGACAGCCCTGTCCCCCCCCCAGCCTGTCCCTGGGTGGGGACACGCTTGGCCCCCACACTGTCCCTGTGGTGTCCCCATGTCCATCCCGTCCCCATTGCCCCCAGTGTCCCCACACGCCCCACTGTCCCCATTTACCTCACTATCCCCACCATCCCCACATCCCCCAGTGTCCCCATGTCCCCGTGTCCCCCACTGTCCCCATTTACCCCAGTGTCCCCACACCATCCCTATTTACCCCAGTGTCCCTACAACCCTCGCCTTCCCCACGTTCCCCAGTGTCCCCACATCTCCCACCATCCCCATGTCCCCCAGTGTCCCCACACCCCCTACCATCCCCACGTTCCCCACCATCCCCATTTACCCGTGTCCCCACAGCATCCCTATTTACCCCAGTGTCCCCACAACCCCCGCCTTCCCCACGTTCCCCAGTGTCCCCACATCTCCCATCATCCCCATGTCCCCCAGCTGTCCCCACACCCCCCACCGTCCCCATTTGTCCCAACGTCCCAACAACCCCCACCGTCCCCATTTACCCCACCATCCCCATGTCCCCCAGTGTCCCCACACCCCCCACCATCCCCATTTACCCCAGTGTCCCCATGTCCCCCAGCTGTCCCCACGTCCCCCACTGTCCCCACACCCCCCACCGTCCCCATTTCCCCCACGTCCCCCAGCGGTCCCCATCACCCTCTCACCGTCAGGAACATCGTCCCCGCCATCCCTGTCGCCACGTCCCCGGCAGGCGCGCAGGAGCGCCCCGCGTTCGCCGGGGCCGAGGCGGAGGGTGCCGGGGTGGGCGGCCAGCGCGTGGCGGCGGATGTCCCCGAGGTGCAGCGAGGGCAGGGCGCGGGCGCAGAGCAGACACCGCAGCCGGTTCCCCCCAGCCTCCAGGTCCAGCAGCAGCTCGGCCCGCAGCCACCCCCGGAGCGAGTCCCCCCCCGCGCGGACCCTCGTCACCGGTAACCCCGAAGGGGACGTTTTCCCACCTCGGGGGGACGGGGGACGCGGGCAGCCTCGACGACGATGACGGCGGGGACGGGTGGGGGACAGGGAGCCTGTGGGGGGGACGGGGGCGGTAGCCTCAGCGTGGGGAGGTGGGTTGGAGGGGAGAGACGCACCTTGGGGGTGTTGGGGACACCTTGGGGACGTAGGGACATGGGGCAGGGACCTTGGGGGGATGTATTTGGGACACCATGGGGACATGGGGCAGGGACCTTGGGGACATGGGGGGATGTATTTGGGACACCATGGGGACGTGGGGCAGGGACCTTGGGGACACTTGGGGACATGGGGGGTGTATTGGGGACACCTTGGGGACACGGGGCAGGGACCTTGGGGACACGATGAGGACACCTTGGGGACATTGGGCAGGGACCTTGGGGACGCTTGGGGACATGGGGGGGTGTATTGGGGACACCTTGGGGACACGGGGCAGGGACCTTGGGGACACGATGAGGACACCTTGGGGACATTGGGCAGGGACCTTGGGGACACGGGGCTGCGCTGGGGACAGCAGAGCTCTGGGTCCCTGGGCCGGGGGGGACACGGGCTGGGGGCGGAGCCCAACCGTGAGGTGGGCGGGGCTGAGGAAAGGGGCGTGGGCAGCAGGGAAAGGGCGGGGCCTAAACACGGCTGGTGTGTTTGGGGGCGTGGCAAGGGTGGGGGCGTGGCTGAGGGCAAGCGGGTGTGAGTGGCGGGAGTGGGTGTGGGCTGTCAGTCCCGGGGCGGAGCTTGTCTTAAAGGGGCACCTGGCGATTTAAAAGGGGGCGGCGTTCCATTTGAAGAAGGCGGGGCCTGTCTTAAAAGGAGGCGTGGCCCACATTTAAATGGGCGTGGGTCAGGTTCAAGGGGGTGGGTGGACCCACATTGGAGGGGGCGTGTCCAATATTTAAAGGGACACGATTGTCTTAATGGAGGCGTGGCCCATGTTTAAAAGGCCACGGCTCCGATTAAATGGGGTGCGACCCACCTTTGGGGGGGGGGGTCACATTAAAGGAGGAGTGGCCTACACTTAAAAAAGCATGGTGCAGCTTTGGGGGAGGGGCCACATTTAAAGGGCCACAGCTCAGATTTAGGGAGCCCCACAGGGAAGGGGGCGTGGCCACATTTAAAGGGACACAGCTCAGCTTAAAGAGCTCCACTTTGGGGAGGGGGGCCCACATTAGGTGTCCTCACATGAAAGGGTCCCCAACGCAGTCCCCCGCCCCCAATACCTGTCCCACCGCCGCCACCGGCACCGGGGGGTCCGTCGGGGTGGGCGTGGAGACCCAGGTGGGAATCCCAGGAGCGGAGGACGAGCTGCTTCTCGCGGGGTCCCCAAGCGCCGGAATAGGGGTGTTTCTGCCGGATATGGCGCTTGATGGTGCTGAGCTTGAGGGTGGCGAGGGCGCTGCCGCAAACCATGCAGAGCATCCCGTGTCGCGCCGCGTTGAACTCCATCAGGTATTCGGCTCGCCAGCGTTCGTGGTAATACCGACGGTGATCCCGACCCGGGATACGGCTCCGACCCGGCCGCGACGCTCGAGCTTCGCAGTGGTCTGAGCTCCGACGGCCCCCCCGCGGTCCCGGCTCTGGCGGGGAGGCTGCGAGGAGCCGGGGGGGGCGGTGAGGGAGGGGAGCGGTATGGGTTTGGGGGTGGGGGTGTCTAAGGGATGGAAGGGGATTGATGGATGGCAGGGGGGGAGTTTTGGGGGAGCGCCAGGGGTTGGGGGACTCGAGTACGGGGGGGGGTGTCCCCAGGGATGAGGAAGTCTCAGGGGGTCCCTGGTGATAGGGGGCCCTTTATGGGCTGGGGGAGCCTTTTGGGGTCCTCGGGGATAGCAGAGCCTGAGGGGACCCACTTTGGGGGGGGGCTTTGGGGATCCTTCGGGGGGGACACCCCAACATGAGGGTCTTGGGGGACCGTATGAGGGGTGGTCCCCCGGGTTGGGGGTCTCAGTCCTGCTTGGGAGGGGGACACGGCCCGCAGGGGTGACCTCAAATTAGGGGGATCTGGAGGGGAGGGGGGACACGAGACGGGGGGCTCTTAAAGGAGAAAGGGAAGTTCTGAAAGGGGCAGGGGCATCAAAAATGGGGGTTCCACAGGGATGGGGCATCTTAAAAGGGCGAGGGGGGGCTCTTAAAGAGACAGGGTGTGTTAAAAGAGCAGCGCACTTCAAGGGGCGGGGCTTGTAAAGGGGTATTTAAAAGGGGTGGGGCATGTCAAAGGGGAGGGGCCCTTAAAGGGGCAGGGGCATGTCAGAGGGGCTGGGGGTGGTTAAAGAGGGTGGGGATATCTTAAAGTGACAGCGGCACCTTAAAGGACCAGGGGCATCCTAAACTGGATAGGGGCATCTTAAAGAGACAGGAACATCTTAAAAGGATGGGGGCATGTTAAAAGGACAGGAGCATCTTAAAGGGGCAGGGGCATCTTAAAGTGACAGGGGCATCTTAAAGCAACAGGAGCATCCTAAATTGGATGGGGGTGTCTTAAAGGGACAGGGGCATCCTAGAGGATGACAGGAGGATGGCAAAGGGATGGGGTCACCCCCAGGGCCGGGGGGGGGATCTTAAAGGGCCAGCATCGCTCCCATTGTGCGCAAAGGGGGAGCCCAGCTCCCCCTCCGCGGGAGAGGGGTCTCCTTAAAGGGGCCGCACCGACCACCCCCCCATCCTCTCCCCCCCCCATCCCCTGCGTCGGTGCTCACCTGGGCGGTCCGGGTGCGGGAGAGGTCCGGGGTCGGGGTGGGGGTTCGGGGGGTCCATGGCGGGGCCCGGGGCGACGGCGACGGTGGCGGGCAGGGGCCGGCCGGGGTGGGGACGCCGCCGTGGGGCCCCTGGGGCTCCTTTAAGGGCTCCTGGGTAAATTTAAAGGGGCCGCACGCCTTTCCCCTCCCCCCCGCAAGACCGCCCCGCCCCTCGGCGGGGGGCTGCGGTGGGGGGCGATGAGTTGCCGCCCGGTCTCAGCCCGCCCCCCTCCCCCAAAAAGCGCACCCACCCTATAAAAAAGATTTTAAAAGGGGGGGGGGTTGCCCAGGCGAGGGGGAAGGGGGACCCCCTGGATGGTCCCCTGCCCCACGCAGCCCCCCCCCCCCATTCCCACCCCCACCCTGCAGCATCGCCCCGGGCTCCCCAGACCTATGGGGCACCCAAGAAGCCATCACCACCACCGCCCCCCCCCATCCCTGGGCTGGCCCCGCCCTTTTGGTCCAGAAAGGGCGTGGTCTGGGCGTGGAGACCACACCCTCCCTTTGGGGAAAGGGGGCGTGGCTTCCCCAGCTGGTCCCGCCCCATCTCCTTGGCTTGGCCCACTCTGGACCGGTTCCCCCTCCCAGTGCTCCCAGTGCCCCTCCCCATTACAGACAGTGTACCCAGGCGTCCGGGCCCCCTCCCACCTCCCTCCAGTGCCTGGGGAGAAGCCAGGCGTCCGGGACCGTGCCCCCCCCGCCCCAAAAAGCGGGGAAAGGACCCAAGTGCCCGGGTCTCCCCTCGCTTCCCCCTTTGGGGTCGCCAGCAGGGATGGGGAGGGGGGATTCGGCTCCGGTCGGGTGTTTCCGTCAGAGAACGGAAAGACCCGATGGCGGCCGAGAGGCGTTCGGGTGTTTCCGGATCTACTCGGGGAGGGGGCGGTGGAGGCGGAGCTCGGTTCTTCCCGCGGCTGTCAGCGGAAAACGCCGAAGGAGCCTTCGGGTCTTTCCGCGCTGGGGTGGGGCCGGTGAGAGTCGTCGGGTGATTCCGGAACCGCCTCCGGAAACGCCCGAAGCCGAGAGAGGGAACACCGATCCGAATCTATCCGGAAAGAGCCGAAGAAGAGTGGGAGGCGTGTCGGGTGTTTCCGGCGCGGCGGCGGAAATGGCCGAGGGCCGGCGGTGGCGGCCATGTTGGGAGCCGCTGGGTGCTGAGGAGGCGCGAGTGTGAGGCGGCGGCGGCCGGGCGGACTCGCCGCCCGCTCCCCTCTCCCCCCCTTCTCCTCTCCCGTCCCCCTCCCCGGCCTGCCCCATGCCGGTGGCCTGGCCTCCCCCCGCTCCCTGAGCGTGGCCCGGGGTTCCCCTCTCCCCCACCTCCCCTTCCCCCTCCCCGCACACCGCCTGCCGCGGCTTCCCCCTATCGCGATAGTCGCCGGCGGCGGGGGGGGGGGGGCCGCCATGTCGAGCAGCGGTCGTAGCCCTCTGCCTACCGTCAACGAGAGAGACGCGGAACAGGTAGGGTCGACGACGGGGAGGGCCTCTGTGAGGGGAAGGCGGCGGGGGGGGGGGGGGTGTCTGAGGGGAGCCCGGCCCCTCCGTGAGGGGATCGTGGGCCGTTTCGTGAGGGGAAAAGGTGGGGGATCTGAGGTCGGTTTGTGGGGAAAAGGGGGTCTGAGAGGGTCAGGGGTTCTTTTTGTGAGGGGAAAAGAGGGTCTGAGAAGGTTATGGGTCGTTTTGTGAAGGGGAAAAGGGGGGATCTGAGGTCGATTTGTGAGGGGAGAAAGGGGTCTGAGGGGGACCTGGATAATTCTGTGAGGTAAAAAGGGCGTCTGAGGGGGACCCGAGCTGTTTTGTGAGGGGGCAAAGGGGGTCTGAGTGGATCGTAGGCCGTTTTGTGAGGGGAAAAGGGGGTCCTGGGCCATTTTGTGAGAAGAAAGGAGGGTCTGAAGGCGTCCTGGGGCCCTTCATGAGGGGAAAAGGGGGGGCTGAGGGGGCCTGGGGTTGTTTTGTGAGGGCAACTGGCGGGTCTGAGTGGGTTGTGGGCCATTTTGTGAGGGGAAGAGGGGGACTAAGGGGATCCTGGGTCTCTCCATGAGGGGAAAAAGGGGAAGTCTAAGGGAGCTCTGTGCCCCCCTAGCCTGGCCCCTCTGCAAGGGGATCCTGGGGGTCATTCCCCCCATGAAGTACCCTGGAGCTTCTCATCACCCAGACCCCTGTGTGGGATGGGGGGACCTGAGCCAGGGCCCCTCCTTGGGGGCTGGATCTGTCTCCTCCATGGGACCTGTTTTTGGGAGGGATGGTCTAGGATGCTCCCGCCCCAGAGGTCTGGGCTCCCATTTTAGGGGTCCCTGAGGGGTAGCAGGGTGTCTGTTGCCCCCCTCCCCAAAAGGCAGGGGTGAGAGGCCCAGGGCTTGCACCCTAAAGGAAGGGGGGCAGGCAGGGGGGTGTCAGCCCCCCACATTGGCCCCCTCTGGGGTCCAGTATCTGTCAGAGGGTGTGAGGTTTGGGGTGTCATCGTTGTCATTGTGTCGTGTGTGTGTGCCCCCCCCCCCCCCCCCGCGGTGGCTGCGCGGACTGGGTGTGGGGGCGTGAGCCCACCCCCTTCCCTGCGGCGCCCCCCCCCCCCCCCCCCCCATGGGGGGTGTGGGGGCGGCATCGTTGCCATGGGCTAGGTGCCCTCCGTGGGGTTTTAGGGGGGGTGCTGTGAGGTGTGTACCCCTCAAAACGATGTGAGTGCCCAGCCCTGTGATGGGGGCCCAGGCTTCCCCCAAGATGGAGAGGGTGGGGGTTCACCCCCTGAGTCTGGTTGGTTGGCGGGGGTGAGGCCTAGATACCTTTAGGGGACAGCTGGTTCTGGGGGGCTCTTGGGGGCCCCCTGTTCTCCCAGCTTCAGGTGCTGGTGGGTACCCCACTTATGGCTCAGCCTGTTTGGGGAGGGTCTGGGGAGCACCTTGGCTTCCCCAGCTGCATGGCAGCCCCATTTTGGCGGGTATTTTGGGGGGCTCCCCACCTTCTGTAATGAGGGAGATCCCCCAAGCGATGGGGAGGGACTCAGCAGGATGTGGCCTGGGGTGGGGTGGGAGGCACAAATGGCTTCTTCTCTGTGTCCCCAACAGCGAGGACAAGGCGATGCTACCTGCTCTCTGGCTGTCACCGTGGCATCAAGCACCCCCTCCTTGTTTTGGGTCGTTTTCCTGTATTTTTCTGCCGTTATGTAACGACAGAGGAGAATTATTCCTGGCTGGGAAGATTTGGGGAGGGGGCGGAGGAGAGGTGGGGGGCTGCTGCCTCTCCCCCCAAAAACAGCAGCCAAAATCGGGGTGCCTCCCCCCCCCCCCCAGTTCCTCCATCACATGGAGACCGATCTGGCATGCTTTTATATAAAAAAAAATTCAAAAATAACTAAATTTGGCTGACATTTCAGCACCGCCGCACCAAAGCTGTTTTACCATCTCCTGTCGGCTGCCGAGGCGGCGGTTCAGTGGGGGGGAACCACCCGCTTGCCGCAGGTAGGCCCGGCACGGCGGCAGCTGCCGGTTACACCGTTACTGGTTACCAGTTATGCCAAAGCCAGTTGCCACCAGTTTTGTGCTGGTGGCGCGGTTGGGTGTTGGTGGCGTGGGCACTGCTGGCACCTCGGCCTCTTCGCGCCGGGATCTTTAGACCCATCTGGTGACATCACCCCCGGACCTAGTGACATCACCCCCGGACCCAGTGACATCATCCCTGCCGCCATTCTGGTTGCGATTCCCAGCGGTTTGGCTCTAACGGCAGCCAGCGAGCGAGACGGGCCCCTCCTACCCCAATGTGTGCCATTAGTGTTGATTTTTCCCTTTTCTGCCCTGTTTTCACCCTCCCGGTGCTTCAGGTTTTCCCCCAAACTGCGGCGCAACACCGCAACCCCCCCCCCCCCCCAGCTCCCGCGGCCCGGCCAAGCCGTCGTCAGCCCCAACCGGTCGAGCCGGTCTGGCCTTCCCAGCGCTCCTTGCGGAGTTCAACTCTAGGCGAGCTTCTGCTGGCCGCCCAGCACCACCTCACACTGAGCCGGCCACGGCCGTCGGTGTCGCCGGCACCACCGCGAGCTGAGCTGGTTTAGGGTCGCCGAGTGTGAGTCCCTGCTGTGGGGCTGGGTTTGGGTGGGGAAACTGAGGCACGAGGGGCTTTGGCAGTGAGGGAGGGGGTTTGGAGCTGAGCTCAGGGCCCGTTTAATTAACGAGAATTTGGTTAACAAGCGCCAAGCCCGGCACCGCTCTTCGTAGCCGCAGGGGGATGCCAAGGGCTGAGTCCTTTCCCGCTTTGCCAAAACCGGGAGCGGCGAGGCAGCCGCCCACGTCCTGGCGAGGGGGACGGTGACAACCTCCTGGTGTTTCAGCACCGCACCACCAAAGCCTGGAGCCGGTGATGCTTTCGGCAAAGCCTCACCGGGCCCCAGTGCAGCTGCTGCTGCTCTCCTGGCATGACCTTTTGGGGGGGGGGGGGGGGGGGCCGGCTTGGAGGAGAGCCACCAGTGCCGGGGGATGTTTGCCGGCCACTCCAGCCTCACCGATAAGAGGTGCCGGAGAAATGCCAGGCACGCTGGCCACTTGCTGGCGCTGCCACGGACCCCCGTGCTTTTTGAGGGGGGGAGAATCCGGTGTTGGTGCCACCACACGACTCAACCCTGAATTAATTCCCCGGCAGCACGGCCAGATGGCGAAGCACGCTCCCCGCCCCGTTGCCACGGCAGATTTTTGGCAGAAAACCCCCATTTTTCTTCTCTTTTCCCCATCATTCTCCCAGCAAAGCACCAGGTTTTGGGGGAGGGGAAGGATCTGTGCCCCCCTCCATACCCCCCCCAGTCCCCAAAATGCTGTGTTCCCCTAAAATCTGGGGGTTCGGTGCCTTGTGCCTGGTTGCGCCATCGTTGGCTGAGCAATGCCGAAAACTGCCCCCGCCTCGCTTCCGCCGGTGGTTTCCTTCCCACGGGGGGAGCACCCCAAGAGTATGACCCCCGCCAAAACCCCAGCGAGGTTTCGGGGAGGGCTGCGGTGCCCCAAATCCCGGCGGGGGAGGGTGGGTGTAGTTTGGCTCGACTCCCCCGCCCGCTCACGCGCATCCGTTATCTCCAGTGTCGCCGGAGCGGTGACAGCACGGCACGGGGGGGGGGTGGGGGGGTGACGCTGCCCAGCACCGGTGTTCCGCTCCCCATAAGGGAACACCCCAAAAGTGTCCTTAAAGCTGGGGTGACCTTTGGAGGGGGGGCCTGTGAGGACTTTTGGGGTGTGGGATGAGGGGGGTTGGTGGCAGTGGTGTGTTATGGGACACTTCAGGGCCCTCCCCCCCCCCCCCCCCCCCGTTTTGGCTGTGGGGTGAACCCAGGTGTCTGGTTTCCCCGTTTTGGGGTAAAATCATGACATTTGTGCACCCCGTTTCTGGGAGGGGACCAGGGAGGGGGTAGCCATGTCCCTGTCCCCTCCTGGGGAAGGGGTGTCACCGTGCTGGCCCCGTCTCCACCCAAGCCCAGCCCGAAACCGCGGTGCTTGCGTCAGGTATCGGGGGCGGCTCCCGGCCTGCCCGGGGTGCGGCACAGTGCCGTACGGCAGCAGTGTTCCCGGACTTTGCTCCCAGCTTTGCCGAGAGCCTCCAGACCCCCCCCAGGAGTTCTTCGGGGGGCGGGGGGAACGGGCGGACACATGGGACGGGACACGCGATGACATGACACACGGGGACATCAAACTGATTGTTCCCTTTGTGTCCCCGCAGCCGGGTCCCGTGGAGGGGAAGGGTGGCGGGAAGGCCAACATGCTGCGAGGCCGGAATTCGGCCACCTCCGCCGACGAGCAGCCCCACATCGGCAACTACCGCCTGCTGAAAACCATCGGCAAGGGCAACTTCGCCAAGGTCAAGTTGGCCCGGCATGTCCTGACCGGCAAGGAGGTGAGTGCCACTGTGGCATGGGGACAGTCCTCGTCCTGTGGGTGCCACCGTGGTGTGGGGACAGGCTCATGGTCATCGCCCTGTGGGTGCCACCGTGGGGATGGGCTCTTGGTCTTCATCCTCAGAGTGCCACCGTGGTGTGAGAATAGCTCTGGGCTCCTAGTCCTCTTCCCGTGAGTGCCATTGCAGGGACAGGCTCATGGTTCTTGTCCTGTGAGTGCCACCACTGTGCAGGGACGGTTCTGGGCTCTCAGTCCTTGTCCCACGAGTGCCACTGCAGTGTGGGGACAGGTTCCCGGTCCTCGTCCTGTGAGTGCCAGTGTGGCACGGGGACAGGCTCCCGGTCCTCAGCGGTGACTGCCACCATGGCATGGGGACAGCTCTGGGTCCTGGTCCTCACCCTGTGAGTGCCACCACCACAGGGTGGGCTCATGGTCCTTGTCTTGTGAGTGCCACCGTGATGTGGGGATGGTTCTGGGTCCTGGTCCTTGCCCCGTGAGTGCCACCATGGCATGGGGACGGGCTCATGGTCCTTACCCCGTGAGTGCCACCACTGTGTGGGGACAGTTCTCGGTCCTGGTCCTTGCACTGCAAGTGCCACCACAGCATGGGGATGATCTGAAGCTCTTGGTCCTCATCTCGTTAGTGCCGCCATGGTGTGGGGATGGGCTCCTGGTCCTCCCACCACGAGTGCCACCGCAGCACGGGGACAGGTTCCTGGTCCTCGCGTCATGAGTGCCACCATGGTGCAGGGACACCCCTGTCCCCTTGCCCCTCACCTCACGAGTGCCACCGCAGTGTGGGGACAGTCTTGGGGACCTTCCCTGACCCCCTCTCATCTCTCCCAGGTTGCCGTGAAAATCATTGACAAGACGCAGCTCAATTCCTCCAGCCTGCAGAAGGTGAGGGCGGGGGGTTGGGATCTCTGGGAGGGGGGCAGCAGTTTATGGGGGGACACATGGGGAATTGTGGCATCTCATTCCCTCCTCCCCAAAACCCACTCACCCCCTTATTCCTCACAGCTCTTCCGGGAAGTGCGAATAATGAAGGTCCTGAATCACCCCAACATAGGTGAGCCCCCCCCAAAGACCCCTCCAGCTGCATGCTGGGACTCCCGTGTCCCCCATCCCTACCCTTGGGGGGGTCCCCCACCCCTGGGGGGATCCCAGGGGGTGGCCCCCACCCTGGCCTGCCCCCCTCCAGCCCTGCTTTGCCCCCTTTGCAGTGAAGCTTTTTGAGGTGATCGAGACGGAGAAGACGCTTTACCTCGTCATGGAGTATGCCAGTGGGGGTGAGCAGCAGGCAAGGTGGGGTGACAGCAGGCAGGGAGCGGGCAGGGCTGCCTCTCACCCCTGCCTTCTGTTGTCGTGTCCCCCCCACCTCCAGGTGAGGTTTTCGACTACCTGGTGGCCCACGGGCGCATGAAGGAGAAGGAGGCCCGGGCGAAGTTTCGACAGGTCGGGGGTTGCCAGTGTGACACCCCCAAGGGGGTTTGGGGACACCCCTATGTCCCCAGGGGGCTGGGGGATGCCCCTGTGCCCCTCCTGGGGTGGGGGGGCCCTCCTGACACCCCCCTCTCCTGCAGATAGTGTCGGCCGTGCAGTACTGCCACCAGAAGTTCATTGTCCACAGGGACTTGAAGGTGAGGACCTCCCCCTTGGACCCCTTGGCACCCCTGGGACCCCCACCAGCAGCCCAAGGTGCTCCCCAGGTCCCTGTCCCTCCCCCCCCCCCCCCCCCCCCCTTTTGACCCCAGGGCAGCACCTGGATATCCCTGGGACTCCTCAGCACAGCACCCAGGCACCCCTGAACCCCTGGGAGGTGCCAGGACCTCCAGGGCAGCACCCAAGCTCCTGAAGGCAGCACCTGGATACCCCTGGGACACCCCAGGGTTGTACCCAGATAGTCCTAAATCCTCAGGGCAGCACCTAGATGCCCCAGGGACCTCCTGGGAGGTGCCAGTGTCCCCCAGGGCAGCACCCAGACACTCCTAGGACACCTGAAGCAGCACCCAGACACCCCTGAATGCCCTGGGAGGTGCCAGGACCCCCTGGGACAGCACCTGAATATGCCTGGGACCCCCCCTGGGCAGCACCCAGACACTCCTGAACCCTGTGGGAAGTGCCAGGACCCCCAGGGGCAGCACCTGGACACCCTTGGGACCCGCCCTGGGCAGCACCAGATACTTGCAGAACCCCCCTGGCTGCACCCACATACCCCTAACCCCCCCCCAGCAGAGCACCCAGACGCCCTTAAAGCCCCTTGGGGCGCTCTCCCTCCCCTGGGACAGGCAGAAAACCTACTGCTGGACGCCGACATGAACATCAAAATCGCCGATTTTGGCTTCAGCAACGAATTCACCTTTGGGAACAAACTGGACACGTTTTGCGGGTCCCCCCCCTACGCTGCCCCCGAACTCTTCCAGGGGAAGAAATACGACGGTCCTGAAGTCGATGTCTGGAGCTTGGGTGTGATCCTCTACACCCTGGTCAGCGGTTCCTTGCCCTTCGATGGGCAAAATCTTAAGGTACCACCCTGTTTTGGGGGAGTCCCTGGGGGTCCCCGAGGGGGTTGCGGTGTGCCGATGGGTGTTTATCACCTCAGGAGTTGCGGGAGCGGGTGCTGCGGGGCAAGTACCGGATCCCCTTCTACATGTCCACCGACTGTGAGAACCTGCTGAAGAAATTTCTCATCCTTAATCCTACCAAGAGGGGCACCTTGGAGGTGAGGGAACCCCAGGAGCACCCCCAGTGGGGTCCTGGGCACCCCTGGGACCCCCTCAGTGTGGTACTGGACACCCTTGAGAGCAACCCAGGACACCCAGCATGGTTCTGGGATCCCCCAGGACCTCCCAGCATGGTCCTGGACACCCATGGGACCGCCCAGGGACCCCCAGTGTGGTCCTGAACACCTCAGGCACCCCTTGAGCATCTCCAGTGTGCTCCTGGGCACCCCTGGGACCACCAGCATGGTCCTGGGAGCCCCCAGGACCCCACGAGCACCCTCAACATGTTCCTGGGTACCCCCAGGACTCCTCAGCGTGATCCTGGACACCCCCAAGAGCGCTGCAAGACCCTCGGCATGATCCTGGGTGCCCCCAGGAGCCCACCCAGGATCCCAGTCACCCCTAGCATCACCCTCAGCCCCCCAGTCACCTCCCCAGCACAGCATCAGGGACCCCTGGAGCCTCCTTCTCCCCTCCGAAATGTCTCTGCCCCCAAGAGGTGATCCCAGGAAGCCCCCCGGGACCCCCAGACTCCCTCTGCCCTGCTCAAGACCCCCTTTGGTGTCATCATTCCCCCTCCCCCCCCCTCCCCCCCCCCCCCCCCCCCCAGCAAATCATGAAGGACCGCTGGATGAACGTGGGCCATGAGGACGATGAGCTGAAGCCCTACATGGAGCCTGTGCCAGACTACAAGGACCCTCGGAGGACAGGTAGGACCCCCCTCTAGACACCTGGGTGCCCTTTTTTGGGGGGGTAAGAGGGTCCTCGAGGGGCCACCCCAGATGCCTGGGTTCCCCCACTGAGGCCTGTCCCCCTGTCCCAGAGCTGATGGTGTCCATGGGGTACACGCGGGAGGAGATCCAGGAGTCACTGGTAGGGCAAAAGTACAATGAGGTGATGGCGACCTACCTGCTGCTGGACCACAAGAGCTCGGAGGTGAGGGGACATCAGGTGACACTGGGGGATATTGGGGACACTGCGGGGGTGTAGGGGATGAGGGGACAACGGGGAGAGGTGAGGTGACACAGGTAGGACAGGGAGTATGACGAGGGGACAGGTATGACAGGGGACATGGAGGGGATGAGGGGACATAGACGTGATGGAGTATGGAGGCTATGAGGGGACATGGCAGCAAGGGGGTACAAGGAGGAATGTGGGGACAAGGAGGGGACATTGGGGGGTCATGGGGACATGAGTGACAGGACATTGAGGGTATGAGGGGACTTGAGACAAGGGGGACAGGTGTGATGGAGCATGGAGGATGGGCGTCATGGGTATGACAGGGAACGTGGAGGGGATGTGGGGACATGGAGAGGGTCATGGGAACATGGGTATGACAGGGGACTTGGGGACAATGAGGTGACATGGGGACATGAGGAGACACGGACACGTGGTGGAGCATGGAGGATGTGAGGTGACATGGGGACAATGAGGGGACATGAGGGGTATGGGGGACATGGGGACAATGAGGAATGCAGACATGGGGCACACCAAGAGGACATGAGGGCCACAGGATATGGGTATGAGGGAACGTAGAGGGTATGAGGGGACATGGGGACAATGGGGGGGACATGAGGAGGGTCACGGGGACACATGTATGACAGGGAAGATGGAGAGGATGATACGGAGACAAGAAGGGGATGGGGTGGGACACGGGGGGGCACAGGGAGGTACAGAGGGGACAGCATCCTTCCCCCCAGCCATACCCTCACCCCGTGCCAGCACAATCCCGTGCCATCACGTTCCCCCCAGCCCAGCTGTGCCTTGTGCCAGCACGTCCCCGTCCCCAGCTGTGCCCCGTGCTGGCACGTCCCCGTCCCCAGCTGTGCCCCGTGACAGCGTGTCCCTGTCCCTGCATGTCCCCCCACGCCAGCGTGTCCAGTCCCCGTCCCCATCCCTGCTTGGCATGTCCCCCCGTGCCCCATACCAACATATGTGTGACCTCCTCCGTGTCCCCACCTGTGTGTCCCCCTGCTTCGTGTCCCCAGCTGGAGGAGAGCCTGGCGCTGAAGCCGCGGGCGGCCCCCGACCTGGCCAACAGCTCGGGCCCCTCGCCGGCGCACAAGGTCCAGCGCAGCGTCTCCGCCAACCCCAAGCGCCGTGTCAGCGACCAGGGTGAGCCCCCCCACCCCCAACATCTGGGTCCATGGAGTGGGGGGGGGGTGACCCAGTTTCCTGGGTCACTGGGTGGGGGGCAAGGGGGGGACCCAGTCCCATGGGAGAAAGGGGGGGGGGGGGGCTAGGGTGGGAGCAGGGAGAGGGGGGCCTGGTTGCCTGGGTCTCTGGGTGGAGGGCAAGGGGCGGGGGGGCACCTGGGTCCCTGGGTGGGCGTAGCCTGGTTGCCTCGGTCACTGGGTGGGGGTCAAGGGGGGGACCCAGTCCCATGGGAGAAAGGAGGGGCCTGGGGGGGGTCCTGGATGCCTGGAGTCCTGTGGTGTGGGGGGGCTGGATGCTTGGGTCCCCTGGATGTGCAGGGATGGGAGCAGGGGTCCCCAGACCCCTGGGTCCCCATGGGGTGGTGGGGTGGAATGGGGCCCCCCCACATATCTGGGGCCCTGAGGGTGGAGGGGATGGGGTGGAACAGGGGCCCCCTGGGACACCCACGTCTCTGGGGTAGGGGGTGGGGAGTGGGTCCCTATGGGACCCCCCCCTCCTTGACACATCCACCACCTCCCGCCCCCACAGCCGGCCTTTCCATCCCCACCTCGGCCTCCTACTCCAAGAAGACGCAGGCGGCCAACGCCGAGAACAAGCGAGCAGGAGGAGGAGGAGGGGAGGAAGAGGGGGGGGCGGCGGGCGGGCAGCACTGCCAAGGTGCCCCCCAGCCCCCTGCCCAGCCTGGAGCGAGCCAAGGGCACCCCCTCACCCTCCACGGTCAGCATGGGGGGGGGGGGGGGCACCCATGCCTGGGTCCTCTGGGGGTGGGACTGGGGGGGCCCAGACACCTGGGTCCCCTGGTTTGGGGGGGGCAGGGGGCCCCTGCATGCCTGGGTCCCCTGGGGGTGGGAGAAGGGGTTTCGGGGTGGGAGTTGGGGGGTGTGGGGGGGCCAAACACCTGGGTCCCTCAGGGGTGCCAGGGTGCCCTGGTTCCCAGACAACTGGGTCCTCCATTTGGGGGTGCTTGTGGGGTTCCCGGATACCTGGGTCCCCCCTCAGACTCCCCCCCCCCGCCCCTTTGTGTGTGTGTCCCCCTCCACAGAACAGCGTCCTCTCCACCGGCACCACGCGGAGCCGTAACTCCCCGCTGCTGGACCGGGCCAGCCTGGGCCAGAGCTCCCTGCAGAACGGCAAGGACAGGTAGGGGACTCCCCCCGTGTCCCCCAAAAATACCTTCCCCCACCCCCCTCCTTAATGCCCCCCTCCCCCCCCCCCCCGCCCCCTGCTTTTCTTTCCTAGCCTGCCCACGCCGGGCTGCCGGCCCTCACCCGCTGCTCCCCCGGCCCCTGGGGCCCCCCCGCGGTCCCGGCAGCACCCGAAACCCACCGCCACCCCTGCCGATGCCAACTGCGAGGCCACCCGGCCCAGGCAAGGCCGCCCACCCCCCAAAAAATCCTGGCGCAGGGCCCAAGTCCTGGGGGGAACCCCTGGGAGGGTTTGGGCGGGGGGGGGTGTCCCTATGTGCCTCTCCTTGACCCTGCCTGGCACCCCAGCATGTCCCCAGGGATTGGGGGGGATTTGAGGTATCCCCTGTCCCCAGCCCAATGCCCCAGGGTATCCCCCAGAGCAGGGTGGGGGAGGGATTTGGGGTGTTGTGGGGTACCAACGGGTCCCTGGGGTGCAGCAAAGGTGCTGGTGGGTCCCCGTGGTGCTGTGGGTTGCTGGCAGGTCCCTGGGGTGCAGCGGGGTGCTGGTGCGTTCTTCTGGGGTGCTGGCAGGTCCGTGGGGTCCCTGTGGGGTGCTGGTGGGTCCCTCTATGTTGCTGGCAAGTCCCCATGGTGCTATGGGGTGCTGGTAGGTCCCTGTGGGGTGCTGGCGGGTCCCCACGGTGCTGTGGGGTGCTGGTGGGTCCCTGTGGGGTGCTTTGGGGTGCCGACACGTCCCCAGGGTGCCCTGAGTTACCACCTGCATGTCCCCAGGGTGCGGTGGGCAGGGTGGGGGGGCGCCACCCACACCCCCATTAACCCCCCCCACCCCGTTCCCACAGCGGGGCACCCAGCCGGGTACCGGCAGCTTCTCCTTCAGCCCACAACGTCAGCCAAGGTCCCGGGGAACGACCCAGCTTCCCCCGGGGGGTCTCCAGCCGCAGCACCTTCCATGCCGGGCAGCTGCGACAGACGCGCGACCAGACCCCCCTGCCCTACGCGTTGCCCCCCGGTCTGCCCCCCGCTTCCCCCTCCGGTGCCAGTCAGGGTCGTCGCGGTCCCTCTGCCAGCCTCTTCAGCAAGTTCACCTCCAAATTCGTCCGGAGGTGAGGAAAGGGGCTGTGGGGGGGGCGGGGTGGGGGGACACGTGGGACTGTCATCGCGTGTCCCCTGGTGTGGGGGCTTCTCGGTGTGTGTGGCCCCTGGGCTGCCCCCGTGTATCCCCCAGGGCTCCTCTGTGTGTCCCCTCATCCCCGCCTTCCCCCCCCGGGGATCCTCTGTGTGTCCCCTCTATGTTGTGGCTGTGTCCCGTCCCCCCCGTCCCCCCCCCCACCATTGTGTGTCCCCTCATCCCCCTGGGCATCCCCTCTGTCATCCCCGTCCGTCCCCCCCAAAGCTGTGTGTCCCCTCGTTCCTCCCAGGGATCCTCTTGTGTGTTCCCCTCTGTGTCCTCTCATCCTCCTCAGGGCTTCTCAGTGTCCCCTTGTCCCCCCCCAGGGCTCCTCCATGTCCCCTTTTGCCCCCCCCCAGGACTCTTCCCTGTCCCCCCATGTCCCTCTCGGGCTCTTACACATCCTTTCCGTGTCCCCCCACCTTGTCTGCTGGGTGGAGGTGGGGGGGCTTCTCTGTGTGTCCCCTTGTCCCTCTAGGCTCCTGTACGTCCCCTCTGTGTCCCCCGGGGCTCCTCCTGTCCCCCAGGTCTCCTGCCATCCCCTCGGGACACCCCCCCCCCACAACACTTCTGTGTCCCCTTCTGTCCGTGTGTGTCCCCCCCCCTGCCCCATGTGGGAAGGGGTGACGGGGGTGGGGAGGTGGGGGGGGTTGCTTCCCCCCAGATGCCTGGATCCTCCAGCTGACCCCCGCCCCATTTGGGGGGGGGGGGGGGGAGGGGGTACCAGGACACCGGCCTCCCTCAGGGTGTGGGGGAGGGGGGTGGCTCTGTCCCGGCCCCCTCCCCTCGCCCCCAACGTCGCCCTTCTCTTCTGTTTGTCTTTGTAGAAATCTGTCTTTCAGGTTTGCCAGAAGGTAGGGCAGCGCCGGACGCCTGGGTCCGCACCCCTTCCCCCCGCATGCCACCCACCCCCCCCCCACCCTGGGAGAGCAGGTCCTGGCCCCGCCCCGCGCCCCCCAAACTCCCCTCCCAAACCCCCGCCTCGGCGCTGCACGGCCCCGCATGGCCCCCCTTCCCGCTTGGCTGTGGCTGTCTGTCTGTCTGTGCCCCCCCCACACCCTTCCCACCCCCACTGTGTGTGTGTGTGTGTGTGTGTGTGTGTCTGTCCCCCTCCCTGTGCTGTCTGTCTGCCCGGACGCCTGGGTCCCATGCTGGGACGGGGAGGGGCTGCCCCCTCCCCGTCCCCCAACTGATCTCTGCCCCTTCTTCTTTCTCGAGGAACCCGCACGAGCCCGAGAGCAAGGACCGAGTGGAGACGCTGAGGTGAGTGCGGGGACGGGGTCCTCGTGACGTCCCCACAACACCACTGGAGTCCCCAGGACCACTATCTTGTCCCCCAGGACACCCCTGAGGTCCCCATAACACCCGCAGGGTCCCTGGGACACCCATAGGACCCCCTCACCCCCTACCCCGTGACATCCAGGACCACTGTACTGGTCCCAGTGACATCGCCAGGGCCCCCATGACATCCCAGACCACTGTGCCGGTCCTGGTGACAACCCCCAGGGTCCTCCTGACACCCATGATCACGGCGCTGGTTCCCCTGCCACCTATGGGGTCCTGGTGACATCCATGGGACACCAGGGCTCGCTGTGCCTGTCCCAGTGACATCCCTGGTGTCCTTGTGACACCCAGGACCTCTGTGTCACTCCTGGATACGTCCCAGACCCGCCATACTAGTTCTGTGTCATCTCCAGAGCCCCGGTGCCACCCGGGACCACCATGCTGGCCCTAGTGGGATCCCTTGGCCCCCCCAGGACCTCTGTGCAGCCCTGGTGACATCCTTGGGACCCCCAGGACCACCACACTGGTCCTGGTGACATCCCTGGCGTCCCTATGTCCCCTGGGACCCCCACGCTGAGCCCGGTGCCCTCCCCAGGACCACCACAGCCACCCTGCTGCTCCCGGTGCCACCACCACCCACCCACCCACCTTGGTGACAACCCCCCCTTCCCTCCTTATCCCCTCCCCAGACCAGCGGCCCCAGACCAGCGGTAGGTCCCGAAAAAGAAACCCGTGAAGCCGGCGCTCGAGAAGCCAAACCTCGTTCTTTACGTTTTACCTGGAGCATGAAAACGACAAGTTCCCTGGAACCAGGCGAAATGTTACGGGAAATCCGGAAAGTTCTGGACGCCAACAGTTGTCGGTGCGAACCCCAGGAACGGTTCGTCCTCCTCTGCGCCCACGGAGCTCCTGGGCACGATTCCTTCGTCCAGTGGGAAATGGAAGTTTGCAAACTTCCCCGTCTTTCCCTCAACGGCGTCCGCTTCAAACGCATCGCCGGGACCTCCATGGCCTTCAAGAACATCGCCTCCAAGGTGGCCAACGAGCTCAAGCTCTGAGCGGGGACGGCGGAGGAAGGGGGGGGGACGACACACAACAACGGTGTCACCTCTGTCACCTCCCCCACCCACCACCCCCCTTCTGCTTTGGGGGAGCAGAGGTGATGGATTGAGGTGGAGGGGGTGCGTGTCCGGGATCGGATGGACCTGGGACATCGGGGGGGTGGGGGGGGGGGGTATGTTCTTGAGGGGGCTGCGTGAGGCCGTTGTGGATGGACCCAGGGACCTGCAGGGATGTCCTGGGTGGGCCAGGACCTCATGGGGACGTCCTGGATGGACAGGGGACATCCTTGGTGGCCCTGGGACTACTGGGGATGTTCTGCGTGGTCCTGAGCCTTATGGGGATGTGGCGGATGGCCCAGGGCCCTGGGGGGACATTGTGGCTGGGGACACACACACACCCACAGACGTTCTGGGTGGCCTGGGATGTCTTGGATGGCCTTGGGGACATCGTGGGTGGCCCTGGGCCAGGTGGAGATGTTCCAGTGGTCCCAGGTGGGATCTCCCGGATGGACCAGGAATGTCCCTGAGCCTGGGGGTGTGGGGGGGGAGATAGACATGACACACACGTGGGGACAGTCCAGGGCCTTTCTGTCCCCGTGGGGACGGCCCAGAGCCTTACGGGGACCCCCCCCGGGGCCCCCCGGTGGCCTTAGGGGATGTGGGGACAGCCTGATGATGTCACAGGACACACACACACACACCCCCCACGACCTTGGGGGGCATCACAGGTGTCCTGCCCCCCCAAATCCTTGGGACATGGGGATGTCCCCTCCCCCCCCTCACTCAGGAAGGCCCCCCCGGGGGGGGAGGGGATCTGCTGCTGCCGGGGGGAGGGGCCGCCCCCTTTGACCTGCTGTAGCCCCGCCCCCGGGGGCACTCGCATGCCTGGGTCCCCCCCGGGGGGGAGGGGCTGCACCCGCCCTTTACATACCTCGGGGGGGGGTTAGGGGGTGTCCCCAACCCTCCCCCCCCCCCCCGGGCACTGTCACCCCTTGCGGGTGGGGGGAGGGGCAGCGCCGCTGGCCCCGCCCCCAGCCCTCCCACCCCCCCCCCCCCCTCGCCCCCAGCCAGCGCCGCTGTGGATTTTCCAGGTTCTAGATTAAAAACTTTCCAGAAAGATCCGTTGCCTCCGACCAGTGCTCCCACTACCCACTGGGTGTAGCTTAGCGCTCCCCAGTACAACCCAGGGCCCACTGGGCATGGCCCAGTCCTGCCAGTAACTCCCCCAGTGCTCCCAGGAACGCCTTCTAGTCCCGCCCCCCTCCGCCTCAGTATGACCAGCAACTCCCCTGCCCCACTCCTCCCAGTAACCTCCCCAGTCCTCCCAGCACCCCCCAGCACGTGCAGCCGCTCTAGTAAAATACCTTTATTGCAAACGCGGCCGGGGACCCCCCCGGACCTCGGGGGTCCCCGTCCCCCCCCGTCCCCCCCCCCCCCCGGGTGTCCCCGCCCTCCTCCGCCCCCCGGGCCGCGTGTCCCCCGGCCCAGCAGGGGGCGCTGCGGAGGGGGCGCGGCGCGCCCGCGAGGGGAGGGGAAGATCCCAGCGCTCAGCGGGGCGGAGCGTGGCCGGCGGCGGGGGGGCGTGGCCGAGCGGCGGGGGCATGGCCGGGGCGGATGAGGGGGGGCGGGGCCCGGCCCTGCTGGAGCGGAGGCGGCGGCCGCGGCAACACGGGGGCGTTGGGCGGGGCCGGGCGCAGGAGGGGCGGGGGCTGCGGGGGGCGGGAGGGAGAGGGCGGCAGGGGCGGGGCAGGAGGCGGGGCTGCGCCGGGGGGCGGGGCCGAGGCTGGCGGCGGGGGCGGGGCCGGGCGAGATACCCCCGTGATCTGCACCTGCGGGAAGAGAGGCGGAGTCGGGGCGGGGCCAGGGCTGGATCGGGGGCGGGGCCAGGATCAGGGCTTGGACAGGGACCAGGCTCCAACAAACTGGGACTGGGATGGGACCAGTGCCTGGCTCAGGACGAGAACTGGGACCAGAACTGACAGCAGGGCTCAGACTGGGACCAGTTCCTGAATGAGGACTGGGACCAGGACCGGGATGGGGATCGGGACCAGGACCGGGATAAGGGCTGGGACTGGGCCCAGGCTGGTCTCAGAACCGGGCCCAGTCCCTAACCCAGTCCCCCCCCACTCACCTCTTCCTCCTCCTCCTCCTCCTGCCCCTCCCCGGGGGGGGGCACGGGGGGATCCCCCCCCCTCTGAGCCTCCCGTTCCCGCAGCAGCCGGTCGAGGCCAAAGCGGCGGCGGGCGCCCAGCACGAAGCTCTTCACCTGCGCCGCCGTCTTGTTCCCCAGCACCCCCGCCACCGCCGGGAAGTCACGGCCGTAGCGCCGCAAGGCTGGCGAGGGCAGCGGGGTTAACGAGGGCAGCGGGGTTAACGAGGGCAGCGGGGTTAATTTTTGGGGGGACGGGACTCACCCTGCACCACCAGGAGCTGCTCGTCCGTCGTCCAGCGAGAGCTGAATTTGCCGTTGCCCTGAGGGAGGAGAAAGGGGGGTTGTGGGGCGATGCGGGGGGACACGGGGGACACGTTAGGGGACGGTGTGACGCTGTGGGGCACAGCAGGGACACGATGGGGCACGGCCAGGACGCCTCGGGGACACCACGGGGCACGTAGGGATACTGTGGGGCCCAAGGGACACCGTGGGGCACAGGAGGATGTGATGGGGTACGTGGGGATATTGGGGACACCACGGAGGACACAGGGACACCATGGCACACGTGGGGACACCGTGGGGCACGGCCAGACACTATGGGGCACACGGGGACGCTGTGGGGCAGGGTAGGACACAACAGGGTGTGTGGGGACACCCCCCCACACCCCAGTCCCCACCTCCGGTGGCCGCAGCCCCTCCACGCCACCCTCCAGTGCCTGCTTCAGGCCGCTATTGATCTGCTTGATCCGTTGCACCTGCAGGGGCGAGAATCACCCCAGAATTTGGAGGAGGGGCACCCCCACATCCTAGAGGAGCACCCCATAGATTTTGGGGGGACGACGACAGGGTTTTTTGGGTTTTGGTTGTGTTTTTTTTTACCTGCCGTTTGAGGGATACCAGCTGACAATCCAGCTGCCGCAGAGCCAGAGCCCCCAGGTCAGGGTTGGCGGTGACGCCGGCGACGTCCTCCCGGCTGAGGTGCATCCCCCGGGGGGGGGCGGCGGCGGTGCCGGGCTGGGGGGTGGTGACGATATTGCGCTTCTTTCCGTGTGGTGGTTTTGGGGTAAAAAGGCTGAAAATTATTAATGAGGGGTGGGGGGGTGGGGCTGGGGTCACCACGCTCACTTTGTGAGCGTGGTGACCCCAGCCCTCTCCGCCCCCCCCAACCTCTTTTTTGGGGTCCGGTGGCTCCGTCTCCCCCTCATTAGCGGGGCGATGGTCATCAGTCTCGTCGTTGCTGTGGAAACAGGGGTGAAAAGGGGGATTTGGAAGGGGTTGGGGTTGGGTTGGGGAGGGGGGTGGTGTTTACCTGTCATCACGTTCTTTGCGGCCCAGGAGGCGTCGTGCCTGCCGGTCCATGACACTGGTTCGGGTGCGGGTTTTTTTCCAGGAGTAATAATATTTAACGAGGCTGGGGATCAGCTTGTCGGGGAGCTGCGGGGGAAGGGGGTTGGGGGGGTACAGGGTGAGTTTTGGGGAGTTTGGGGGGTGGGGTGGAAGGTGAAGGTAGAGGGGAACCTTAGAAAAGGGGGGGAGACCCTTATAAATGGAGGAGGGAAGCCCCCTAAGAAATAGGGGGGACCCCTTGAACTAGAGGTGGGGAGTGGGAGGCACCCCCATAGGAAAGGGGGGGGAGAAAGTCCCCAGAAATAGGGGATGGGACCCCTAGAAATGGGGGTGGGACCCCTAAAAATGAGGGGGGGGGGAGATGGGGGAAACCCCCAAGTGGAGGACAGAACGCTCCAGAAACGTTGGGGTGGGGGAACCCTAGAATTGGGGGAGAACCCCTAGAAATGGGGGTGGGTGGGAGGTACCACCTGCTGGGATGGGGGGGAGCAGGTGGCACCGCTGGGGGTGCACGTACCACCCTCTATGGGGGGGGTCAGGGGGTGGCACATACCACCCCCTCGACGTGGGGGGGGGTCCCGGGGCAGCCCGCACTCCCCCCATCTCCCCGAGTGACACCGTGGGGGTCCGTGGGGACAGCAGCCCCCAGCCCCCAGTCACGGGGAGATGCTGGATGAGGCCAGGGATGGATCCAGCCGCTGCGGGGGGGCTGAGAGCTGCTGCCCTCCCCCCGGTGGTGGTGGGGTGGGGTGGTGGAGGGTTTGGGGGTGCATTTTTGGGGGGCAGGGGGTGTCTCTCACCATTTGTTGGATGCGGGCAAAGCTCTTGCCGTGGAAGCTGAAGGCCTGTTCGAAAAGAACCTTGTCCTCCACCGTCCACTCGTCCGGGAAGGGGGTGAAGTTGGCCAGGTCGGCCAAGGACTTCTCCACGTCGTGCTTGTGCCACAGCAGCATCCCCAGAGCCTGGTGGGGGGACAACAATGGACAGTGGGGGGGGCCAGGAGGAGCTTAGGGGGCACCCTGAGGGGACCCCGTGCTGTTTAAGGGGGGTTGATGGTACCTGCTCGATGTTGTAGCCGTGCTTGTCCTTTGCCATGGCAATGTATTTGTCCACTGAGGGGGTAAAGGGGGGTGGGGGCGTAAATGGGGGGGTTGAGGGGGTAAAGGGAGGGTAAAGAGCGTTTTTTGGGGGGTACAGGGGGTTTAGCGGAGATAAAGGAGGGGTTAGGGGGTGTAAAGGGGGGGGATGGGGCAGTAAAGGGGGAGTTGGGGGGGTAAAGGGGGGTTAGAGGGCGTAAAGGGGGTGTTGGAGGGGGCAAAGGAGGGGTTGGAGGGGGCAAAGGGGTGGGTCAGGTGATGAGGGGCACCCTGCAGCACCCCCCCCACCGAGGGATGCCCCTATATGATGGAAGGGGGGGGCTTACGTTTGGCGTCGGAGACGCAGTGGTTGGGGGCCCAGACCAGCATCCCCTTCAGCTCCTTGTTGCTGTAGCGGGCGGGGCTCTCTGGGGGGGGGGGACAGGGAGGTCAAAGGGGGGGGACGGACAGACACCCCCCAGCCGCCTCAGCCCCCCCCAGATCTTCCCTACCTGGTTTGCAGTCAGGAATCACCGCCTGGTAGTCGGCCCCCACCCGGATCATGCTGTCTGGAGGAGGGGGGGAGAGAAAAAGGGGGGGACGGGGATTAACAGGGGGTGGGGGTTAACAGGGGGGGTCTATGCCAGCCCCCCGCAGTTGCAGGGGGTGCGGGGGGGGGCAGCGATTGTGCCCCCCTCCCTGCCGGCAAACAAAGCCGGCGGCCGGCGCACACGCGGGCGGCCGGGGACAATGGGGACGGGGCTTTGTTCCCCCCCCCCCCGCCATGTCCCCGTGTGTGTGCCCCCCCCCCCCCCCCCGCAAACCCTACGGGTTGGGGGGGGTGACGTGAGCGCAGCTCCCCCCCACCCCAACACACGGGGCAAGCGCGGCACCCCAACACATACGTGTGGCATGGCGGGGGGGACCACTGGCATATTTGGGGGGGGGGGGGGCACAGGCGTGGTTTGGGGGGGGCACTCACCGTGGGCGTGCTCGTCCTCGCTGCCCTCGTCCTCGGAGGGGGGGGGGCCACCGCCGGCGGCCACCGACTTCGCCCGGCTGCGGGACAGGATCCCCGAGGGCTTCTCCATCACCGACGGCATCGCCTGGGGTGGGGGGTGGGCTCAGGGTGATCCTCCAGATCCCCCCAGGGGAACCCCACACGGCCCCGCCGACTTGGGGGGGGGGGGGCTCAGCTCCGCTGCCCCATGCCAAACTTTAGTCCAACCTTGGTTATTTGGGGGGGGGGGGGGGGGGGGGCGTGGGAATTGAGGGGGGGGGCAGTGTTGCTGCGTTGGGCAGCTGGGGCACCCTCCGCAAAAAAGGAGGAAACACCCCTCAAAATGGGGGGCAAAGTTGGGGGGGGTTAAAAGGGAGGGAAGAATGGGTGGGAGGTGTTTGGGGGGGTCCCCGCGCCCACCCGAGCCCACCCGCGCCCACACAATGCGCCGCCGGCCGCTCCCGCCGCCTGACGGTGCCAAAGTAGTTCCAGCTCCCCCGGCCTCAGCACGGCCCCCCCGCCCCCAGCGTACCCCTCCGCCGGCGGCAAGGGGGGGCACGGGGGGGGCACGGGGGGGGGACAAGCATGTGGGTCCCAGCCTCGCTGTGGGGGGTGTGTGGGGCTGGGACCCATAGCCTGGGCGGGGGGGGCACACGCATGTGGAGGGTCCCTGTCACCCCCCTGCGTGTGGCTGGAGGGAACAAAGGGCCAGGGGGTGGGGGGGGGACAAAGGGGCTGCTGGGGGGGCTATGGGGATGCTGTGAGGTTGTCACACTGGGGGGCGCCGGGGGCTGCTGTGGGGCTGGGGATCTATCCCACTGTGGGGCTGGGGGGGCCCACGGGGATCCTCCCTCCCCCGTCAGAGGCTCCCTGGTGCTCACACGCCGTGGGGCTGCCCCACACCTCCCTGTCACCCCCCTTCCCAACCCCCCCATCCGAGGGTGCTCACCACTGTGGGGTCTTCTGGGGTGCAGCAGTCGGGATGGGGGTGTGGGCCCCCCATTGCTGGGGGGGGGGCTACGGGGCCGGCTGGGAGCTATGGGGCAGGCTGACAGATGTGGGCTATGGGGCTCTAGGCTGAGGGACTGGGTATGGACTATGGGGCTCAGGGCTATAGGGCTGCTGTGGGGCAGGGCTCAGGGGTGGGGCAGGCCAAGCGCTGTGGGGATGGGCTATGGGGCAGGGCTGTGGGCTGGCCTGAGGGCTCACAGGCAGGGCCGTGGGGCTGTAGGGCCAGGCTGTGAGACAAGGAGGGCTGTGGGGCAAGGTTATAGGATGGGCTGAGGGCTCTCAGGCAGGGCCATGGGGCCAAGCTATGGGGCAGATCAAGGCCTGTGGGGCAGGGCCGAGTTATGGGGCAGGGCTGTGGGGTGGGACAAGGGCTCTCGGGCAGGGCTGTGAGGCTGGGCTACAGGGCAGGTCGAGGGCTGTGGGGCCAGGCTGCACAACAGAGCTATAGGGCAGGGCGATTGGGCCAAGCTATGAAGCAGCCCAAGGGCTGAGGGGCCGGGCTGTGTGACAGGGCTGGGGGTCAGGGTTATGGGATGGGCCAAGAACTCTCAGGCAGGGCTGTCGGGCTGGGCCATGGGGCAGCCCAAGGGCTGTGGGGCCGGGCTATGGGGCAGGGTTATGGGCCGTGCCGAGGGCCCCGGGGCTGGGCTGTGGGACCGCCGTGGGTAAGACCTGCAAGCCGGGTGTCCGCTATGACACCGCTCCCCTCAGCGAACGGGCGGGGCCCCCTTCCCTCTTTCCCGCCCTCGCCTCTCTCAGCCAATCAGCGACGAGCTGCCTTCGCGCCCAACGGCGCCGCCACGCGCCGGCTCCCTCCTCCCTCCCTCCCTCCCTCCCCCGCCCCTACGGCGCACGCGCGTCCCCCCCACACACACATCCCTTCCCCGCCCCCTCGGCAAAGGCGCGTGCGCCTTCCCCGCTCTCCGCCCACCTCCCCGCTGCGCAGGCGCAGTGGCGCTGGCCGGTCGCAGGCTCGAGCGCCTCGCGCTCCTCCTCCTCCTCCTCCTCCTCCCCCCCCCCTATATATAAGGCGCGCTCCCGCGCGCGCGCTCCCTTAGTCCCCTCCGCGCCCCCGCGCCGTGAGGAGTCGCCGCGGCCGCGCTCGTCGCCGCCATGGGGGTGAGTGGGGCCGGGGCCAGGCCAGGCCAGGGGGGCTCGTCTTGAGGTGAAGGGGGAGGGGCGGAGCTTTTGAGGCTCCTCTCAGGCGATTTGGGTCCGTCTGAGAGGATGGGGGCGGGGGGCGGCTTCTATCAGGTGATATAGGGCTTCTGTGAGGGGATTTGCGACCCTCTGAGGGGATTTGAGGGTTCCTGTGAGGAGATTTGGGATGTTTCGTAGCGATTGGGGGCCATCTGAGGATATTAGGGGCTCTTGGGAAGATATTTGCGGCTCTGTGAGGGGACTGGGGGCTCCTGTGAGGAGATTTGGGACCCTCCGAGGGGATTTGGGGCTCTCATGAAGAAATGTGAGACCCTCTGAGGCTCTTGGGGCCTCCTATGAAGAGATTTGGGACCCTCTGAGAGCCTTTCGGACCTTTCATAGCAACTTCAGGCTCCTGCGAGGGAACTTGAGGCTCCCGTGAGGAAATGTGGGACCCTATGAGGGGCTTGGGCCTCTGTGGAAGGGGGTTAAGGAAGGCGGGAGGGAGGTGGGGGAGTCTCTGAGGGGGTTTGAGGGGGCATTTGGGGCTGTTTAGGGCGACAGGGGGGGTCTCTGAGGTGGGTGTCTTGGGTTTTGGGGAGGCGGGGGAGGAGGGCAGGTGTTTGGGGTGCAGTAGGGTGCATTCAGAGGCCCCAAGGGGTTTAGGGGTCTCTGGGGGGGGGGTTGCAGGGACACTGGGAGATCCCGGAGACCTCACCCCACCTCCCCTCTAACCATGGACCCCAACCGCCAGAAAACCTCCAGGTTTTCTCCCCGAAACGAGCCAAAACTAGAGCTTTTAGGGTCTGCCTCCTAGCCAGCAGCTAGGGAGAAAACACTGCTCCAACCCTCAAAAAGTCCTTAACTACCCCCAGAAATGCCAACAGGTGTATTTTTTTGGGGAGGCTTGTTCTGTCCCGCTCCCAAAACCTCGTGCATCAGCGTTTTTCCTGTAAAATACTGATTTTTGGCTGTGTTTAACTCAGTTCTAGTGGGGGTGAAGCTCAGGAGTCCCCAGACCCGCTTTTACACCCTGCGGGTCTTTGGGGCTCGCTAGGGATTTGGAGGGATCCCAGCAGGATTGTGGCTCTCCTCTCCTTCGTTGTGGGTTAAAATCACTCATATTTGGGTTATTTCTCGTAGGGGACTCCTAAAATTCAACAGAAAGAAATGCTTGCAAGTGTTAACTTTATGTAGATGCTGCTCGGTGCCACCTCCCTGTTCCAGCCTGTCTTACGAGTGCCAGCTTTGTTAAAACACCAAGATTCTGGGGCAAAACCCCACTAATTTAATTACTCCAGTGCTGATGGCCCGGAGGAGCAGGATGCAGCAAAGCCTTCCTGCTCCCACAGTGACCGGAAGGGTTCAACACATCCCTATGAGTTCAGCAAAATGCTGGGGTTTTACCCCCAAATCACATTTTTGCAAGGATTTTGTGGCAAACCCTATTCCTCACCTCCAACTTGCTTATTTTTGTCTTTGTGGAATTTAATTATTATTAATTTCTGGGCAAAACTGTTTTGCTGTTGGTGGGCGGAGCTTTGGTAGTTGTTAAAATAACTTAGATTTAGTGAAAATTCCCTTTTTTTTTTTTTTGCTGCTGCTCACTGTAGAGGAAATCGAGCAAAGCCAAGGAGAAGAAGCAAAAGCGCCTGGAGGAGCGAGCGGCCATGGATGCTGTCTGCGCCAAGGTGGAAGCTGCCAACAAAGTTAGTGTCCACCTCGCTAGCAGGGTGAAAAACAGGGTAAAAACCCCACAAAACTGCTGATAAACCTCCCCTGCCGCAGAGCAGGGCCTGGCGGGTGGGAACGAAACTTCCCTACTTGTTTTAACAATGTGCGTTTTGGTTTCTTCCAGCTTGAAGATCCCCTCGAAGCTTTCCCAGTTTTCAAGAAATACGACCGGAACGGGTGAGTGTTGCCCATCGCGGTGTCACCGAAGCCGTTCCCGGTGCCGCCGGCGTATCCCCGGTGCCGACGCCGTTTCCCTCCCGGCATCTCCCGCAGTTTGAACGTCGCCATCGAGTGCAAGCGCGTCTCCGGGCTGGAGCCCACCACCCTGGAGTGGGCCTTCGAGCTGACCAAGGCCAACATGCAGACACTGTGAGTCGCGTTTTGCCGCTGGCAAAGCCGCCCATCAACGTGGCACAACCGCGATGCTGAGATCCCAGCACTGTGCTGGGAGGGCTCACGGGTGCTCCAGCCCCTCGCCGGTCTCTGGTGGGAAACCCTTGCTGGCTGTGATCCCAAATCATTGGCAGGGGGGTGTTTTTTGGGGTCCCAAAATCATTGGGGTGGGTTTTTTGTGCCCCAAAATCGTGGTGCTTCCCCCTCCCCCACATATTGTGGAGGAGATTTTTGTCCCAAAATTGTAGTGTTGTGGGTTTTGCCCCCCAAAATTGTTGGGGTTTGGGTTTTGTCCCCCAGAGTGGTTTTTCGCTCTCCCCCAAGATTGTTGGGGGTGGTTTTTACCCCCTGAGATCGCTGGGGTTTGGGAATCTTTTGCCCCCCAAATCGCTGGGGTTTAGGGTTTTTTTTGCCCCTCCAAATCATTGTGAAGACTTTGCCTCCCAACCATTGGTGGATTTTGCCCCCAAATCCTTGTTTTTCACCCCAAATGGGCAGGTATGAGCAGAGCGAGTGGGGCTGGAAGGAACGGGAGAAGCGGGAGGAGCTGCGGGATGACCGGGCCTGGTACCTGATTGCCCGCGAGTCTGGCGCCGGCCCTGTTGCCTTCTCCCACTTCCGCTTCGACGTTGAGTGCGGCGATGAGGTCCTCTACTGGTAGGTATCCCCAAAAATGGGGTAAAAAAAACCCCAAAAGGATCTCCCCCACTTTATTACATGGTGTGTGGTGGTTTTATCCCTGCAGCTATGAGGTGCAGCTGGAGAGCAGGGTCCGGCGGAGAGGACTGGGCAAGTTCCTCCTACAGATCCTCCAGCTGGTGGCCAACAGGTGACAAGCAACAGCTTTTCTGGGGGAAAAACAGGCGGTTTTGGGGTTGCCAAACCCTCACTGAGCCCCCGCTCTGTGTTTTCCCTCCCTCCCCCACTCAGCACGCAGATGAAGAAGGTGATGCTGACCGTCTTTAAACACAACCACGGCGCCTACCAGTTCTTCCGAGAAGCGCTCCAGTAAGTGTAAAAAACACCCAAATTTGCTTGGTTTTACCCCATTTTCCAGCCCGGGGCACGGGGGGAGGAGGAGGAGGAAGGGGGTTTGTCCGTCCGTCTGTAACACGTTGTTCGCACAACTGTCTTTTCAGTGCGCTGGCAACGTGCCGGGGCCGGGCGACGCGGGCAGGCGGGGCAGGGGCAGCCGAGAGAGGTGGGTGCTCGGGTCCCCCCCCTCGGCGCCAGGTCCCAGGGGAGAGCCCCTTTTCTGGGGGGTTTGAACCCCTTTTCCAGGGGGATTTGCCCCTTTTCTGGAGCTTTTTAGCCCTTTTTCGGAGGGTTTTTAGCCCCTTTTCTGGGGGGTTTGAACACCTTTTCTGCAGGATTTGCCCCTTTTCAGGGGGGTTTGAACCCTTTTTTGAGGGGTGTATTTAGCAACTTTTCTGGGGCTTTTTAGCAACTTTTCTAAAGGTTTAGCCCCTTTTCCGGGGGGGTGTTTAAGCCTTTTTTCTGGAGGTGGTTTGTGGGTTTGGTTTTGGGTATTTTTAGCCCCTTTTCTGGAGGTGGTTTGTGGTTTTTTTTTTTTTTCCAGCCCCTTTTCTGGAGTTTTTTTAGCCCATTTTCCAGGGGGGGTTTAACCCCTTTTCCAGCAGTATTTACTCTTCTCTGGGGCGTTTTAGCCCCTTTTCCAAGGGTATTTTCCCCTTTTCCTGGGATTTTTTGCCCTTTTTCCAGGTGATTTTTTAACCCCTTCCTTTCCAGGGAGTTGTTTGAAACCCTTTTTCCAGTTTTTTTTATCCCTTTTCCAGGTGATTGGGGGGGGGGGGGTATCTTCTTTTCTGGGTGGTTTTTAACCCCCCTTTCCGGGCATTTTTGGGTGTTTTAAGTATTTTCTGGGTGTCAACTCCATTTTCTGGGTGTTTTTAGGGTGTCTTTTAACCTCTGTTCCAGGTTTGAGGGTGGTTTTACCCCCTTTCATGGGTTTTTTTGGCCCATTTCTCATGGGGGGAGGCATATCTCCCTTTTCCAAGTGTGATTTTTACCTCCTTTTCCAAGTTTTAGTGTTGTTTTCCTCCTTTTCTGGGTGTTTTGGGGATTTTGAGCCCTTTTTCCAAGGGTTTTTAGTCCCTTTTCCAGGTGATTTTTTTTTTTAGGCCTTTCTTTTCCGTTTTTTTAAAACCTCTTTTCTTGTTAGTTTTTTGTTTGTTTTAAAAACCTTTTTCTGTTTTGTTTTTGGTTGGGTTTTTTTGTTTTTGTTTAAAAAAAAAAATCTTTTCTGTGGGGTTTTTGGTGTGTTTCTTTTTTTTTTCTTTCGTCTCTTTTGTGGGTGGTTTCCTTTACCCTTTTTCTGGTTGTTTTAACCCCCTTTTCCAGGTGTTTTTAACCTGTTTTCCATGTATCCCATTCCCCGCTCTGTTTTCTGGGTGTTTTTTTTAATGTATTCCCCAAGTATTTTTAGGTGGGTTTAATCCCTTTTTTGGGTATTTTTAGAGTGTTTTCACCCTGTTTTCTGGGTGTTTTGTTTTTTTCAGCCCTTCCCCAGGTGTTTTTAACCCCTTTTCTGTCTGTTTTTAGGGTGGTTTTACCCTTTTCTGGGTGTTTTCCCCCTCCCCATTCCAGCCATTCCCCGCCCCCCCATCACCTCCCTCCCCTCCCTCTCCCTGTATCTTTGGCCAGCCAGGGAGGGTGACACAGGGGGGGTCAGGGTGACACGGGGGGGGGGAGGGGGTCGAGGTGACACAGGGGGTGGTCTGGGTGACACGGGGGGGGGGTCGGGGTGACGCCGTGCCCCCCCCCAGGTTCGAGGTGGACGCCGCCTCCCCCAGCGTCTCCGGCTGTTGCGGGGACGATTCCTCCTACGAGATCCTCAGCCGTCGCACCAAGTTCGGGGAGAGTCACCCCCACCCCGGGGGGGGACACTGCGGGGGCTGCTGTCACTGAGCCCCTCCCCCACCGCTTTCTGTACCCAAATCTCAAGGTTTTGCCCCCAAAACACCTCCTCACCTCGGGGACAGGTACCCAACCTGGTTGTAACCCCCGCCTCCGGTCACCAAATGGGTGATGGGGGGCGGGGGGGAGGACATGACACACATACCCCCCCACACCCCATCCCCCTCCTGGGGTGGGGGGGGCTCATTGGGGGACTGGGGGAGGGGCAATGGTTCATTTTGGGGCTGGAAGGGGAGGTTTGCCCATTTTGGTTGTTTCTGGTGCCTCGCGGGGGTCGAGGCCCCTTCCCCCCCACCCCCTGTTTTTTTTTTGTTTGTTTGGGGTTTTTTTCAGCGATTTTGTTTGTATGTAACAAATAAATAATAATAAAAATTTAATTTGGCCTCGGGGTGGGAGAGGGGCAGGATGCTTCCCAGTTACCCCCAGTTACTTACTGGGGCAATAGCGGGCCGCCGCCCCCCTGGGGAGGGTGGAGCCTGAGCGCGGGAGGTGTGGCCTCGGTGCAAGAGGGGCGGGGTCTGGGCACGGGGCAAATACTGTTTGGGGGCGGGGCCTGGGCGCAGGGGGCGGTAGGGGTGTGAGATGGGGCGGGGCTCGTGGGCGGGGCTTGGACACGGGCGAGGTTTGGGCTCGGGGGCGGGGCGTTGCGTGCAGGGAGCAGGTGTGGGTCTGTAAAGGGGGTGGTGGTGTCTGTCCCCGCCTACCTCCTTCCGCCGGTAGTGACGTGCCCCACTATTTCCGCTTCCGCCGCCGCCATGCAGATCGCCGCCCGCTTGGCTCGTTCCCTCCTGCGCTCCGCGGCCCGGCCCGGTCCGGCTCATCGCGGCATCATCTCGGGGCCGCCGGAGCAGCCGGTGGGGCCTGGGGTGAGCGCGGGGACTGTTCGGGGACAGGGCGGGAACCGGGACGGTGGGTGAGTGACCTTGGCGGGGTGGGGGTGGACGGATCCCGGAGCTGACGGCGCTGTGCCTGCAGGAGAGTGTGGTGGCTTTCGTCGTCATGTTTGCCTCCTGCCTGGGCCCGGCCGCCTGGGTGCTCGCCCACCTCGAGGACTACAAGAAGGGAGAGTGACACCCCCTTCGGGACCACCCACCGCCGGGACCACCCAGCAACGGGACCACCCACCGCGGGGACCACCGGGGGCGCCGGACCGGGACACGCACACACCCCGCCCCCTTCTGCCGCCGATGGGACCCTCCCGACCGCCCCCCCTTCCCAATAAAAGCCGTTGACGCTGATCCCGGTTCTGTTCCTCACTGCCGGACGCCTGGGTCCCTCCAACGGGGTGGGGGGGGGGCTTGGAGGAGGGGGGGGTGTCTCGACCTGGGGAGGTGGGCTGTGAGGTCATCTGATGGCGTCACGGTGAGGTCACCGGACGGGGAGGGGGCTGGGTAGAGGTGGGAGACCCCGTTGCTAAGGGTGATGGCGGTTGCCAAGGGCGTGGCCTCGTTGCTAGGGGAGGGGCTGGTTGCCAGGGGCGGAGCCTGTAGCTAAGGGCGGAGCCGCTCGGCTACCGGGCCACTTCCAAGGGGTGGGGTCGTTGTACTCCCTGGTGGTCGCTAGGGGCGGGACCTGTCGCTGGGGGCGGAGCCTCTCTCTAGGGGCGGGGCCATTCTCCCTGGTGGTCGCTGGGGGCGGAGCCTGTCGCTAGGGCTCTTCCAGAGTGCAACTTCCGGAGGATTGACCGGCACTTCCGGTTCCTTGGAAGACTGCCGACCCATAGAGTTCGACTTCCGGAGGACTGAGGGGCCCGTGACGCTCTCGGGGGAGGGAAGAGAGGACGTGGCAGTGACGTCAGCGCGGCCGGTGGATCCCGGCAGCGGCGCCCGGCCCGACCCGAATCCCGGTGAGCGCGCGCGGCGGCGCCGGGCAGGGAACGGGGGGAGGGGGAGGGGGAGGGGGAAGGGGGGGGGGGGAGAGAGCGAGCACGAGAGGGGGCGGGGCTAAACCCGGCAGCGCACGCGCGTGGCCCCGCCCCTCCAGGACCTCCCGCCCCGCCCCCGCGGGCGCCAGCGCGGGGTTTTGGGGGGGGGGGGTCCCGGTTAGGCCGGGTCCCCGGTGGGTTCGGGGCTTTGGGGGGGGGGGCCCCAGCAGGGGTGCTGACCCCCCCCCTTCCCCCGGTCAGCGCCAGGTGATGAGCCCCGATGAACGCGCGGCGCCGGCACGGCTCTAGGCAGCGGGAACCGGGCGTTTACCTGGGGCCCCCCCAGACACAAGCCGTGCTCCCCCCACCGGCTCCCCCCCCCCCGCCGCCCCCCCCGGACGCCATGTCGTGCCGTGACCGGACCCAGGAGTTTCTCTCCGCCTGCAAATCCCTGCAGGGCCGGCAGGTGGGTGGGTGTCCGCTGTTGGGGGAGGGGGAGGGGGGAGCGTGTGTGTGTGTGTGTGTGTGTGTCCCCACAAGCGGGGGGGTCGCCCTCTGCCTCACACACACCCCTCCCCTATTTTTTCCCGGTTGCAGGACGGGGTGCAGCCCGGCAGAGCGGCTCCAGGCCTCGGGCGGCAGCGCAGCGAGTTCAGCCTCATGGCCAAGTGAGGGGGGGGACACACACCGGGGAGGTGGGGGGGTGTCCCCCCAGGAATGGCAGCACGGGTTTTGGGGGGGGGGGGAGGAAGCATGGGTCCCCAGGTGGGGGGGTGGGGGTGAGAGGGGGATGGGGCAGGGGGAGGTTGGGGTGGTCCATCCCCCCCCGGATGGGGTAGGATGGGGGGGTGGGGAGGGGGTGCCCCCCCCCGGCTCTGACAGGCTCCTCTCTGCTCTTCCAGGCGCATCGGGAAGGATCTGAGCAACACCTTTGCCAAGCTGGAGAAGCTGACGATCTGTGAGTGGGGAGGAAGGGGGGGGTCCAGGGCGGGGGGGGGCATAATTTGTTGGGGGAAAGAGCATGCCCTGATGGCAGCCCCCCCCTCCATGTTGTCCCCTGGCCAATGCTGGCAGTGGCCAAGCGGAAGTCCCTCTTCGATGACAAAGCGGTGGAGATCGAGGAGCTGACCTACATCATCAAGCAGGTGGGGGCTGGGGTTTTTTTTGGGGGGGGGGGGGGCACATTGGGAAGTGTCCCTGACACCCCCCCCCCCCCCCCCCCCCGCCACTTGTAGGATATCAACAGCCTGAACAAGCAGATCGCGCAGCTGCAGGAGGTGGTGCGGGCCAGGGGGGGCCAGAGCGGACGGCACGTCCAGACCCACTCCAACACCGTCGTGGTGTCGCTGCAGGTGGGGACAGGGACAGCAGCGAGTGGGGGGGACACACACACGCAGCCCTCCCCAACCCCCAACCTGATCCCCTTTTTTTCCTTCTCAGTCCAAACTGGCTTCCATGTCCAACGACTTCAAGTCAGTGCTGGAGGTGCGGACAGAGGTGAGTCCTTGCCCCCCCACCCCTGACCCCCCCCAACCCCTCCCATTCACACACACCCCCCCCCCCCGGCTCCCCTAAACCCCCTTTCCCCCCCGACAAGAACCTGAAGCAGCAGCGGAGCCGCCGCGAGCACTTCTCCCGTGCCCCCGTCTCTGCTTTACCCCTCGCTGCCAGCAACCTGGGTGAGTGCCGGGATTTTGGGGGGTGTGGGGGAACCAGGGTGCATGCAGGGGTGTGTGTCTTTGCCCCCACCCTGCTCAGGCCCACCCCCCGCTCTCCCCACAGGCAGCTCCACGGTGCTGCAGGACGAGCCGCAGCGCGCCGGTGCAGTGGCCATCGAGATGGACGCACGGACGAGCCAACAGCTACAGCTGATCGACGAGCAGGTGGGGACGTGAGCCTGGGAAGGCTTGGGGTGGGATGACACATGCACCACACAACCCCCCCCTCCTTGAGTGATCTGGGGGGGACAAGTTGAGCAATGGCCCTGGCATCTGTGCTTGCCCGCAGGATTCCTATATCCAGAGCCGGGCAGACACGATGCAGAACATCGAATCGACCATCGTGGAGCTGGGCTCCATCTTCCAGCAGCTGGCACACATGGTGAAGGAGCAGGAGGAGACGATCCAGAGGTACCGGCCACCCCCCTCCCCGCCCTCGATGTCTGTCCCCTCGGTCTCCGTCCGACTGTCCCATTCCTTCACCCCTGTCTCCTGTGCCCACAGGATCGATGCCAGCGTGGAGGACGCACAGTTGAATGTGGAAGCGGCCCACGGGGAGATCCTCAAGTATTTCCAGTCGGTCACCTCCAACCGTTGGCTGATGGTCAAGATCTTCCTCATCCTCATTGTCTTCTTCATCGTCTTCGTCGTTTTCCTGGCCTGAGCCAGACCTGACCCCCTCCCTGTCCTACCGGCCGGGACAGACGGACTCAGTCCGTGCTCTGCAGGGCTCGGAGACGGACATCTGCATGGGGACAGGGCAGGGTCCTGCCTGGGACCCCTTTGTGTCCCCCCCCACAACAGGGGCTGAGCTGGGCCAGGGAGGTGGGGGCAGCCCCCCCCCATGTGTCCTGCAGCCTACGCTGAGGCCGGTCCCCGTGTCCGCCCAGTCATGGTGGCTGCAGACCCTCCCGGTGGGCCGGGAATCCCGGGAATGCTGCCAGACACCCCCCCCTCACCCCCCTGCCAAGCCCTGGACCCCCAGAGGGGCTGCAGCCCCCTATTAAAGCCTTGGGACCCTGGAGGGGGGGGGGGGGATGGCTGTGGACCCTATTAAAGCCGGTTGCCCCCCCCCCCCCGCCTTGGATGGGCTGTGGGACCCCTGGGAGGGCTGCGGGACCCCCGGGGGGGGGGGGGGGGGGGGCTACAGACCCCCATTAAAGCCGTGGGACCGCGATCGCCTCTACGCTGCCTATTCGTCCGGGCGCGGGACTCGAACCTATAGCCTCGGCAGGAGCGATGCCGTTGCCGGGGGGAAGGCGGGGGGCGGCGAGCGCGCATGCGCCTGCAGAGGTGGTGACCTCTGGGCGGAAGTGACGCTGGGGGGGTGTGGCCGCGGCGGTGAGGCCGCGGGTGCCGGTAGCGGGCGGCGGCGATGGCGGAGGAGGGCAAAGGGGGGTACAGCGGTGAGCGAGGGGCGGGGGAACGTGGGTGGTGGGTCCCGGGTGGGCCAGGAGGGGAAGAAGAAAGCTGGGAGCGGCTGGTGGGAGCCCCGGGCCCGGGCGATGTCGGGGAGGGGAGTTCTCTAGGCCTGGGCAGTTGGAGGCGGCGCTGGGCCCGGTCCGTTGGCCCGGGGAGAGGGGAGAGAGGGCCCCGGCGAGAGAGGAGGGGGGGTCTGGAGAGAGGGAACAAGGACGGCGAGGGGGCCCAGGGAGAGGGGACGGGGACCCGGGGAGAGGAGACGGGGACAGAAGGGTCGGGAGTGGGCCCTGGGGAGAGGGAATGGGAGCCCAGGGAGAGGGGACGGGGTCGCCGGGGGGGGGACCCAGGGGAAAAGAGACAAGGACTGGAGGGTCGGGAGGGGACCCCGGGGAGAGGGGACAGGGACAGGAACGGGAGAGTGCACCGGGGAGAGCGAATGGGGGCCCAGGGAGAAGGGATCAGTGCTGGTGGGAGGGGGCCCTGGAGAGAAGAAGATGAGACCTGGCATCCAGGGTGGGTGAGACCCTGAGGCCGGGAGCAGCCCGGTGCGGGAGCTGATAGCGGTGTTGCCTGGGACAGAACACGATGACCGTGTGGGCGGCCGAGGTTTCTCGGGCCGCAGGAAGAAGGGCCGCGGCCCTTTCCGCGGGAAGATGTACAGCGAGATGAACCACCGTTCTCGTAACCGTGGTGGTCCTGGTGTCCGCGCGCGGCTGGAGGAGGATGACGGCGACGTCCCTATGAGTGAGGCCCACGACGGGCCCCGCAACCGATAGTGAGTGTGGATGGCTGTGGGCTGGGGGAGCCCCACAGAGCCACCTCAGGGCTGGGGGGGGGACGACTGGAGGGTCCAGGGCTTTCCCTCCCACCCCCCTAATCTTGCCTCGCTGTTTCTAGCTTGCCCTATGGGCCACGGCCAAACCGCACGGCGAACATCCACATCACGGTCAGACGAGACCTTCCCACCCCGGAGCGGAGCAGCAGCACCAGCCGTGACGGCGGGCGCAGGAACTGGTTCAAGATCACTGTGAGTGGGACAGGCGGTGCAGGGACGGGGATCACGGCCGTTGTCACCTGCTTTTTCATGACACAGTGATGGGGATGACGATACGTGTCTTCAGGCAGCGTGGGGACAGAGAGCGTGGCCGTCGTCACCCTGTTGCCGTCCTATGAGGAGCGGCTGAGGGAAGTGGGGGTGTTTAGTCTGGAGAAAAGGACGCTGAGGGGAGACCTTATCGCTCTCTACAACTACCTGGAAGGAGACTGTAGCGAGGTGGCGGAGGAGATCTCTCATCCCAAGCAATGGGACGAGTGGAAACAGCCTCAAGTTGCACTTGGGGAGGTTTAGATGGGATATTAAGAGCAATTTTTTTTACCCAAAGTGTTGTCAAGCGTTGGGACAGGCTGTCCAGGGAAGAGGTTGAGTCACCATTCCTGGAGGAGTTTAAAAGACACGTAGACATGGGGTTGAGAGACCTGGTTTAGTAGTGGAGTTGGCTGTGTTAACGACAGAGTCGATGGTCTTAAGGGTCCTTTCTAACCTAAACGGTTCTGTGATTTATTTTGGGTTACAATTAAGGAGATGTCATTTAATGAGTGGAAATGCCAGATTGTGCAGCCGGGAGGGAGTAACGCCGGGCACAAGGATGAACCGGCTGGAGAGCCGCCCTGCAGAAAGGGATGTGGGGTGCTGGGGCAGGGCAGCAGGCTCAACGCGAGTCAGCTGAGAGGGCAAACCCCATCCTGGGGGGGCATCAAACCCAGCAGAACCAGCTGGTCCAGAGAGGGGATCGGAAAGAAGGGGGCTGAGGGGCAACCGCATCATGCTCTGCGTCTTCCTGAGTAGGGAATGTGGAGAGGGAGGTGCTGAGCTCTTCTTTTTGGGATCCAGCAATAGGAACAGTTCAAAGCTGTGCCAGGGGAGCTTGAGACTGGATATGAGGAAGTATTTCTTTACTGAGAGGGCAGTCAGATTCTGGAACAGACTTCCTGGAGAGGTGGTTGATGCCCTAAGCCTGTCAGGGTTCCGGAGGCATTTGGAGAATGCCCTTAATAACACAATTTAAGTTTGGGTCAGCCCTGAAGTGGTCAGGCAGTTGGACCAGATGATTGTTGTAGTTCTTTTCCAACTGAAATAGCCTGATCTAGTCTAGTTTTCGTCCTTCTCTTTTCTCTTCTCTTTTCTCTTCTCTTTTCTCTTCTCTTTTCTCTTCTCTTTTCTCTTCTCTTTTCTCTTCTCTTTTCTCTTCTCTTTTCTCTTCTCTTTTCTCTTCTCTTTTCTCTTCTCGGGCTTACACAGGAGGCAGCTGCATCCTGCCCAGCTGCGACACACATGGGCCAGGCAGGGCTGTGGCAGTTGTACCACAAGTGGTCAAGCCGCCTGTGCTGTTGCCAGCCCTGTCTGTGCCCTGACGCTGGGCCAATTCTTTCTTAGATTCCGTACGGGAAGAAATACGATAAGTCGTGGCTGCTGAGCTCCATCCAGAACCTTTGCAGCGTCCCTTTCACTCCCGTCGAGGTGAGAAGGGCCCAGGCACCCGGGTTTTGTTTCGCTTCCCTTTTTGGGGAGATTAGGGTGGTCTGGCAGGCTGGGATGGGGGGTACATGCCCCCTCAGGAAGTTGGCCATGTTCCAGCTCTGCGGGAGCTGCCGCCCAGACCCCAACCCATCCCCTTTTCAGTTCCACTACGATCACAACCGGGCCCAGTTCTACGTGGAGGATGCCACTACTGCCAGCGCCCTTAAGCAGGTCTCCCGAAAAATCACCGACAGGGACAACTACAAGGTGCGTGGCTCCTCCTGCGGCTCCTGCCACGCTGCTGGGGCGGACAGACCAGGGGCTGCTCCCAGTGGGAGTCATCTCATGGCAGGGCCGTTCCTCCCTGCTTTGCGTGGGCGTGTTCGTTGTTGTCACATTCTGCCTCACGGTCTGCTCTGGTTCTTTTCGTAGGTGGTGATAGTTATCAACTCGTCAGCTCCACCTCAGTCCTTGCAGAACGAGCTGAAACCAGAGGAGATTGAGCAACTGAAGGTGAGCAGGGCAGGTGGCTGCAGGCTCTGGTCATAGGGGAAGAGGCAGAGCCCGCTCAATTTCATCTTTGTTGCTTTGTCCCAGCTCTGCATGAGCAAGAGATATGATGGTTCACAGCGTGCTTTGGATCTCAAGAGCCTCCGCGTCGACCCAGGTGAGCACTGCTCGCCACCCCAGGGATGCAAGGGGCAGGAGGGGGCTGCGGCAGGCGACATCTCACCCCCCATTTCTTTTCCCCCCTGCTCCCAGATTTGGTGTCACAGAGCATCGACGTGGTGCTGAACCAGCGGAACTGCATGCTGGTCGTGCTGCGCATCATCGAGGACAACATCCCCGAGGTGAGGATGGGATACTTCTCCCTGCACCGGCAGCACCAGACACCCCTAACCCCTGTTTTTGTCCTCTGCTAACCCCCTCTCTCTGTACCTGCAGCTGCAGTCCCTGAACCTGAGCAGCAACAAGCTATACCGCCTGGACGACCTGTCTGAGCTGGCACAGAAAGCTGCCGGCCTCAAGATCCTTGATCTCTCTCGCAATGAGGTGGGTGCCATCCTGGGCTCACCCCTATCCCTTCCACGTGCCCCCTGGCCCCTCACATCCTGCTCCCCTCACACCCCCACGCAGCTGAAATCAGACCGGGAGCTTGACAAGGTGAAAGGACTCAAACTGGAGGAGCTTTGGCTCGACGGAAACCCACTCTGCGATGCTTTCCGGGACCAGTCTACCTACATCAGGTCAGTGTTAGCCTTGGGGCGGCCCTAGGGGCCCGTGGGCCGCCCCTGCTCCGCGGGGGGCAGCACGGCAGGACGAAGAGAGGCCTCCCCCCCCCCCCTACACGCACCCCGTGCCTTCTGCTCACCGGTGCCCAGACATCCCCATCCCCTCCCCAGCCTCCAGCTTCCCACACAGCCCCTGGTCGTGGTGCGAGGCCAGGACGGGCCATCGCCCGGCTGCCGGAGGACAACCGATCTGTTTCAGCTGCTCGGAGCCCTGCTTTTTTCCCTGCTCCCTCCTCCCCGTCATCGCTGCTCCTCTCCCCGTCCTCCTCCCTTGGGGTACACAGCCTCTTCTCCAAAACGCCCCGCTCCCTGCCTGCCACTTCCACCCCTCTGCCGCGCAGACGGGGCTTTCGACACCGTTCCGCCCTTCCACGGGCTTTCGGGGGGCTGCAGGACACGGCACGGGGCATCTCGTTTGCTGCCCTCGTCCGCCCCCCACGGAGCTGCCTCCCCCCCTCCTTGCGCCTGCGTTTGGCCCTCGACGATGGCTGGCTAGCCAGAGACGGGTAAGATTCCTCACGGGAGGAACAACCTAAGACAGGCACAGCCGTGCAGTGGCCAAACGCTGCCGCTCAGCCGCGGCCGGCGCAGGGGAGGCTCTCGCTATCCCAGGCCTGGCACAGGCCTTCAGCCCGCTCCGGGCAGGCCCCCCCGCGGCACCCCTGGGCACGCCGACGCCGGCACCCAGCGCGGGCAGTGGCCTCGGCTCTGGATGCGGCTGTACCCGGAGCCCAAATGCGCTCCTGGGGCCGGGAGGGAGCGGCACGATGGAGAAGAGGCTCTGCCCGGGGCTGCCCACCCCTCTACCCACCCCCACCCCCCCCCCCCCAAACCCTGCTTCACCCCCTCTTGTTGCTCGCTCAATTGGGGGGGACCCCTCCACCACCCCTCATGCAGGAGCTCCGCAGCTGTAAACAGTCGGGTCGTGCCAACGGTTGTGCCACGACCGGTGGGAATTTGTCCTCTTCCCCCCCCTTCCCCTCTTGTCTGGGCGCCCTCACCCAGGTGAGTACGAGCCAGGTAAGTCCTGAGCTGGCCCGCAGGGCCCTCGGTTCCTCATCAGATGCAGCCCAAGACCCCCCCCAGGGGCAGGGGCAGCCCTGGGGTGGGGGGGATGGCACTGGGCCCCCAGGAAAGGGGGGCTGCAACATCAGGGAAGGGGTGGGGAGGTAGCTGTGAGATGGTCTTGCCACGTGCCCTTGTACCTATGGCTCTGGCGAGGGCAGGCAAGTTGGGGGACCAGGGTGGGGAGGGCGTCCCGGGGAGGGGGTTGATGTTTGCCGTGGGGGCAAGGGCTGGCCCCGGTGGGCAGCCCGGCCACCACACTGACTCTGCTTCCTCTCGGCAGCTCCGTCAGAGAGCGCTTCCCGAAGCTGCTGCGCCTGGTGAGTGAGGGGGGACGGATGGACGCTGAGTCCAGCTGGGGGGCAGGAGGGGGCTGGGAGGGACACCAAGCCTTGCTGGGGGGCAGGAGGGGGCTGGGAGGGACACCAAGCCTTGCTGGGGGGCAGGAGGGGGGGCACTGAGCCTTGCTGGGGGGCAGGAGGGAGATGCCGAGCCCTGCCGGGGTGGAGAGCAGAAGAGATTTGCTCCTCCCCCCCCCCCCCCCCATCCCTGTCTCTGCCTTCCCCCCCCAGGATGGCCACGAGCTCCCTCCACCCATCGCCTTCGATGTGGAGGCACCCACAACGCTGCCTCCGTGCAAGGTAGGGACATGGTGGGGTGGGGGGGGGGGGGGGGCTCTTTGCCCCCATTGCAGGCTGGTGGGGGTGGCTATGACCTGGGGAGTAACCGCGCTGTCCCCCCCTGCCTCTCTTTAGGGCAGCTACTTTGGCTCAGATGACCTGAAGGTCTTGGTGCTGCGGTTCTTACAGCAGTGAGTGCTGGTGCCGGGGTGGGGGGTGGGGTCTTGCCCCCCACTCTCTTTCTTTTACACATCCCCCCATGTTCCCCCTCTCCTGCCCCCACCAGGTATTACTCCATCTATGATTCCAGCGACAGGCAGGGGCTGCTGGATGCCTACCACGACGGGGCATGCTGCTCCCTCAGCATCCCATTTGGGCCCCAAAACCCCCCCAGGTACGTCCCTTTGCTGCTGGTCTCAGTGAGGGGGGGACACATGAGACAGAACCCACCCCCCCACCAGCCCTGGTGCAGCCTTTACAAGCGCTTGTCCTTGCAGGAACAGCCTGAACGAATATTTCAAGGACAGCAGAAATGTGAAGAAGCTGAAAGACCCCAGTAAGCTCCCCACCCCCATTGTGCCCCCCATCCTGCACTGAGCCTTGCTGTGGGGGCTGCTTCGCGGGGGGGGCTTAGCGTTCTTCTCCCTCCCCAGCCATGCGCTTCAAACTGCTCAAACACACGCGGCTTAACGTGGTGGCGTTCCTCAACGAGCTTCCCAAGACCCAACACGACATCAACTCCTTCATGGTGGATATCTGTGCGCAGACGGTGAGCGGGGAGGGGGGGGGGAAAGCAGGTCATTTGTGTCCCCCCTCCCCACCCCAACACATACCCCCCCACCACTGAGGCACTGTGCTGCCCGCCTCACCCGGCTACTCTCTCTTCCAGAATACACTGCTGTGCTTTGCTGTCCACGGGATCTTCAAGGAAGGTGAGCTTCACCCCCTTGCCCCCAACACCATCCCCCCCCGCACCTCACCGCAGGCCTTTCTCCCACCACCTCCTCTCCCTCTCTTCCAAAGTGGACGGAAAATCCCGAGACTCGGTGCGCGCCTTCACCCGGATGTTCATCGCTGTGCCGGCTGGCAACACTGGGTAAGCGGCAGATACCGTCTACCAAGATGTCACCCACGCTTTTGGCACTGCGTGTGCCCCCCCCGCTGCCTGCCCCCCCCCCCCCCCGCCCCCACCATAAAAGCTTCACGGAGAAGCTGTGGATGCAGGAGTAGGACAAGCAGAGAACGGCGTGGATTGAAAACCGGGGGTGCTGATGAGTGGCTCTGATTGGCGCTGGGTCCGATTCTGGGCTCTCCAATATGGATGGATGTCCAGGAGCAAGTCTAGCTGAGGACTGTGAGGATGATGAAGGGGGCTGGAGCATCTCTGTCCTGTGAGGAAGGGCTGAGAGCTGGGGCTGGTCAGCATGGAGCAGAGGAAGCTCCAGGGAGACCTTCAATACTTAAAAGATGGGGACAGACTTTTTAGCAGAGCCTGTAGCAATAGGACGAAGTGGGGAACAGTTTTAAACTCAAAAAAGGGGAGAGATTTGAACTAGATCTAAGACATTTTTGATACTGCGGGTGGTGAGACGCTGGCAGAGGTTGCCCAGAGAGTTGGTCGATGCCCCCGTCCTTGGGAATATTTGAGGTCAGGCCGGACGGGGCTCTGAGCAAACTGATCTCGGTGAAGATGGCCTGGCTTGTGGCAAAGGGGGTTGGACTGAGTGAGCTTGGAAAATCCCCTTCCCACCCAAACCATCTCGTGATTTTATGAAAAACACCCGCAGGGAGTGTGCAAAGAGGTCATAGAATCATTCGTGTAATTAATAACTGAATCATTTAGGTTGGAAAGGACCCTTAAGAGTCCATCGTTAACACCCCCAGTTCTCTCAGCCCCTTTTCTTGTTCTCCAGACCCTTCACCGGCTTCATTGCTCTTCTCTGGCCACGCTCCTGCACCTCAATATCTTTCTTGGGGTCCAAAACCGAACACAGTATTCGAGGGGATGAGGACGATCGCGTACCCTCGTGCTGTTGGCCACGCTATTTCTGACACAAGCCAGGAGGCTATCAGCCACCTCGGCCATCTGGGCGCACTGGTCGGAGCCAGGCTTTTGCCTGCAGTGCCCAGTGCCAGAGGACTGGAGGGAGCAGGAGCACAGGAGGGTCTTTCTGAAAGTCAGGAGACAACTTTTGGCTGTGAGGGTGACAGCACAGTGGCCTGGGTCACCTGTGGAGGTGGCGAAGTCGCCATCCTCGGAGATCTTTGACAGCCGTTGGGTCGTGGTCTTGGGCGAGCGGCTCCGGTTGCCCTGTCCAATCCCCGCAACCGGGCTGTACAGCAGAAGGTGGGCAGCATGTCTCCCCTCTCGCTGTGCTCACGCCCTTCCCCTCTTGTTTCCCCCCCAAACCCCAGGCTCTGCATCGTTAACGACGAGCTCTTCGTCCGCAACGCCACCACCGAAGAGATCCGCAAAGCCTTCCTCATGCCGGCGCCCACCCCTTCCTCCAGCCCCGTGCCCACCCTCTCCGCCGAACAGCAGGAGATGCTCGCCGCCTTCTCCATGCAGTCGGGCATGAACCTCGAGTGGTCCCAGAAGTGAGTCCTGGTCCCCCCCCACACCACCACCACCCCTTTAACCCCCCCAAAATCGGGGACCCTACCCCCCTGTCCCCCCCCTTCACCCTCTCCTACACTCCCAGGTGCCTGCAAGACAACGACTGGGACTATGGCCGGGCTGGGCAGGTCTTCACCCAGCTGAAGGTGGGTTTGGTGGGGTGGGGGGTTCCGACCCAGCATCCCCCGTCCCCCCCCAAACTGGGGGTGCCCTCGGCTGAGCCTCCCTCTTCTCTTTTCTCTTTGCAGGTGGAAGGCAAGATCCCAGATGTGGCGTTTCTCAAGTGAACGGCATCCACCACCCCCTTCCCCCTCCCCTCCCTCTGTGTTTTATTCCCCCTCCCCCTCCCCCCCCCCCCCGCCCCCCGTTTTGTAAATAAATCAATAAATAGCCCCGTTTCAACGCTGGCGCCTTAGGGGTGCGTTGCGCCTTTAAGAAGGGGGGGGGGGGGCGAGTGAGGGCGGCTTGGCGACACGCCCGGCACAAAGATGGCGGCTGACCTCGAAGTAGAGGCGGAGGTCAACCCGGATGTAGTGGTAGCTGACCCGGAAGTGGTGGCGGGGAAATGGCGGCGGCTAGGGCCCGTGCGGCGGCGGCGGCCTTGGAGGCGGCGACGTCCCCCCCACGGGACGTAGTGCTTTTCCGACACGAACGGGACCGGTTCTTCCGTTTAGCCGGGTTCTTCTGTGCGGGGCAGGGTCTTTTTTGGGCCTACCTGGCTCACTTCGCTTTTACGGCTCTTCGACCCGCACCCGGTCCTGGTCCTGGTCCCGGTCCCGACGATCCGCTCCGGCCCCGCGATCATAAATGGAGATTCGGTTTCACCGCCTCCTGCCTCACCCTCGGTAACGGGACGGGGCACGGGGTCTGGGCTGGGTCGAGGGTGATGGAGCCGGGGCAGAATAGACCCGGGCCGGCAACGGGCCTGGGGGGAACAGAACCGGGCCTTGGGGACTGGGGTCGGGCCTGGGGTCCCCCCTGACCCCCCTTGTGCCCCCCCCTCGCAGGCTCTCTGATCGTGGCAGCCGGTTGCCTGTTCCCGCTCCGTGCCGTCCGTCAGGTGACGCTGCTACGGGGCGGTTCGGAGGTGACGATCAGCACCCACGGACCGCTGGGACTTGGCCGGGGTCCCACCGTCACCGTCCCGTTACGCCACGTCTCCTGCCGCGCTCACCGCAGCGAAGTGCCGGCCGCCGTCCCCCTCAAGGTGAAAGGACGACCGTTTTACTTTTTGCTGGACAAGAGGGGACAGATTTACAACCCCCGGCTCTTTGACATCACCGTTGGTGCCTACCGCAAGCTTTAGTTGATGCCAGGGGCCAGCCGGGACTGTTCACCCCTCGCCGCTTCCAAATAAACCCCTGAGGCCCCACCCCTAGCCGTGTCTCCAGATGTTTTGGGGGGGTGAGCTTTGTCATGTTTGTTATCGAGCCCGGGATCGAGCGCCTTCTTCAACCCTGGCTCCTTCAGTGGCATCCTCACCATCTCCAAGGGTGTCCGTGGCTGCCGGATCCTTAGCCAGTGCCACACGCTGTGGTCGGTCCGAGGCTGGGGACGGGGAGCCCTGTTGTCCCCTTCCACCAGCCTCGTTGGCCTCATTAGCCTGACCTACCCACCATCCCCTGCAGCCTCCTGGAGATATTCAAGGCGGCGATGGACACTTACAGGCTCTCTCAGGGCCTTCCTCCTCATCCTCCTCATCCTTTGTGGCCAGAGCACTCTGGCGATGCCCCTCCCTCCGTCCTGAGGACAGGTTTTGGGGCATTTTAAAAGTCATTTGGGGTATGGGGTTTGGACGGGTATTATGGGGGCGTGGGAGGATGGCTCGCAGTAGTTTTGGGGTAAAACGGCATCGTTTTAGGGTCTTTTCAGGGGGTCTGTGCTCGGTGTTTCCTTCACTGCCCTGCTCCCTACCCGCCTCGGTGGCTCCAAGGGGGCGTGGCGAGCGCAAGAGGGCGGGGTATGTAAATCTAGTTCGGCGAGGAGGCGGGGCGCACCCGGTTTAAGGGAGGGGTTATGCAAAGAGTCGCTGAGGAATGGAGGGCGTGGCTATGCTATCGTACCCCCGCGGACTTAAAAGGGCTGCCGGGAGGCCCCGCCTCGATGGGTTGGCCGGGAGGGGAGGAGGAGGAGCGAATGCAAATTGCCGTGCGCAGCGCGCCACTCAGGTTGCGGCGGGAACCGGGGAAGGGGCGTGGCGCATGGGAGCCGGAGGCGGGGATAGGCAAATTTGAACAATGAGTTCTCCAACGGGCGGCCGGGAGTCCCCGCCGAGGACGTTCCCGGGGTCTCTCGGGGGTCGCTTCCCGAAAATCCAGGGCGAGAGGTGCGAGATAGTGCGGGGAAGGTCCGGGGAGGGAGTGAGGATGTCGGTGCAGGGCGGTGGATCGTGACCGTGAGTTATGTGAGAGCGGGGCTCGGGGGTGTCAGGGCGGCGGAGGGCTGAGGTTATCGCTTCTCGGCCTTTTGGCTAAGATCAAGTGTAGTATCTGTTCTTATCAGTTTAATATCTGATACGTCCTCGATGAGAGGACTTTATATTAAACGGATTTTTGGGTTCGGGAGTTGGACCCGGAGCTTGCTCCCTCCGCTCCGCGCATCGTCCTGGTATTGCAGTGCCTCCGGGAACGGTGCACCCCACCCCGTGGGGAGATAACAACGGTTAAAAAAAAGAATAAGCTTTCTGTAGCAGGAGCACTCTTCTTCTGAGCCCTGGGGCGTTCTCTACTGCGGTGGAATGTGCAGGCTCCCTTTAGGGTTGAGCACGATGCCTTGTCCCCCGAGCAAGACCCATTGCCCAAGAGCTTCGCTACGTAGGTCCGGTGCCTCTGTAGAGACCATGCAGCTTTGGCCAGCCGACATACCCTTGAGAAAGGAACTAGAGGCGGAGGGAGAGGAAACATCCTGCCCCAGAAGGCGCCGGTGATTGCCAAAGCAGCAGGAACTAGGGGTCAGGAGGAAAGGCGGCAGCGGGAGACGGCGACCACCCACTCAATTCAAGGCCTAAAAGACTCACACGCACCCCCCCGTACTTTTAGTTGGAAGCGGGGAAAAACCTGAGCCCAAGAGTAAATGGTGGCAGGTGATAAGCGACTGCCGGTCATGGTTTCGGGGAAGGACTTTGGGAACCAAGTGGGTGAAGCTAAAACTACAAACTGCTCGTTTAACCGCAGGGTGCGCTCGATTTGTGGGAATCCTGCGCCTTGCCGCCCGTGCAGAGTAAAGCAATGAAGGGCTCCTCGCGAAACACGCTGCGTGTGTTTCGGGAGTTGCTTTCTCTTTCGGTAACACGGCACCCGGTGCCCGGGGCCCCCGGCAACGCCCCCCCGCCGGCTCCGGGCCGAGCACCCTCAGCCGCCGGCGACACGGCTCCGCTCCCTCCATCTGGCCTCCCGGCCCCGCGGCTGGGCCCGCGCCCGGCGGCTCCGTGTGGCTCCGGTACCGCCGAGCGCGGCCCCCGGTCCCGCTGCGGACGATGAACCGGGGCGGGGGCCGGACGCGCCGCACGATCGGCCGAGGGAGGTCGGTGCCGCCGGTGCCCCGCGAGGGGAGGGAGGGGGCCGGCGCGGTGGGCGGGGCGAGAAGAGGGCCAATAGGAGCGCCGCTACCCCGGCGTCTGCAAAACGCAGCGCGGAACCCTGCAGACAGCCTCGGTGTCAGACCGGGACGGAGGGGGCGGGGCGAATGCAAATTGCCATGCGCAGCGCGCCATTCAGGTTGCGGCGGGAACCGGGGAAGGGGCGTGGCGCATGGGAGCCGGAGGCGGGGATAGGCAAATTTGAACAATGAGTTCTCCAACGGGCGGCCGGGAGTCCCCGCCGAGGACGTTCCCGGGGTCTATCGGGGGTCGCTGTCCCGAAAATCCAGGGCGAGAGGTGCGGGAGAGCGCGGGAAGTGGCCGGGGAGGGAGGGAGGATGTCGTTGTGGGGCGGTGGATCGTGACCGTGAGTTATGTGAGAGCGGGGCTCGGGGGTGTCGGGGCGGCGGAGGGGCTGAGGTTATCGCTTCTCGGCCTTTTGGCTAAGATCAAGTGTAGTATCTGTTCTTATCAGTTTAATATCTGATACGTCCTCGATGAGAGGACTTTATATTAAACGGATTTTTGGGTTCGGGAGTTGGACCTGGAGCTTGCTCCCTCCGCTCCGCGCATCGTCCCGGTATTGCAGTGCCTCCGGGAACGGTGCACCCCACCCCGTGGGGACTTTTGCGATAGTTAAAAACAGAACAAGCGTTCTACCAGTTCCAAAATATTTTCATTTACCATTGCGGATTAGCAATCTGCAAGCTCTGCACCGTCTACCCTCAGCGCCATCCAATTTTTCTCCATTCCATCCAGCTTGTCTCCCGACCCCGGGGCTGGGGTCGTGCTCGGCGATTCCGTGTGGCTCCGTTACCGCCGAGCGCGGCCCCCGGCCCCGCTCCGGTGGGGTCCCCCGGGGATAAGCCGAGGCGGAGGCCGGGTGTCCCCGGCGGGGGAGTGGGCGGGGAGGCCGGAGGGAGCCGGAGCGGTGGGCGGAGCGGTCTCCGTCCAGTGAGATCGCCGCTACCCTGGCGGAGGCAAAAACACGCGCGGAATATGCAAATAGCCTCGGGGTTTAGGCCGGAACGTCGGGGGGGCAGAGGGAATGCAAATTGCAGTGCGCGGCACGCCAATCAGGTACCCGCGAGAAAACGGCGAAGGGGCGGGGCGCATATGGGAACCGGGGGCGGAGTATGGAGATAGGGGCGGGTTTCGGAGGGAGGGCGGCGGGGCGGGGCGAATGCGACTCGGGGGGCGGGGCCTGTCGCCAGGAGACGCCGAGGGGGCGTGGCGGGCTGACGGACGAGGTGCCCACCGAGCCGTCGGGATAAAGGCGGGAAAAAGCTCGGCAACCGCCGGCACAACAGACCCGACTGGGAGAAATTAATTTTATTGCCAATCAAAGCAGAGCAGGGTAACGAGAAATAAAGCCAAATCTCACAACACCTGCCCCCAGGCCTCCCTCCTCCCCGCCGGCGGCACAGGGGGACGGGGAATGGGGGTCGTCGGTGTCCGCTCATCCCACCTCGGCTCTGCCGCTCCTTCCTCCTCAGGGAGAGGACTCCTCCCTCGTCCCCAGCTCCAGCGTGGGGTCCTGGGCTGAGGAGGGACAGCAGGTGGATATCTGCTCCACCATTAACCCCCATGGGCTGCGGGGGGGGGACAGCCTGCCTCACCGTGGTCTTCCCCACGGGCTGCAGGGGAACTGCTGCTCCTTCCCCACCGCCCTTGGTGTCCGCAGAGCTGTTATTGTCCCCTCTTCTCCCTCCTCTCTCGGGCTGCAGTTTCTCTTCCCGCTTCTTAAACCTCTTCTCCCAAAGGCGCTGCCCGCGCCGCTGCCGGGCTCGGCCTTGGCCGGGGGGGGCGGGGCGAATGCAAATTGCCGTGCGCAGCGCGCCATTCAGGTTGCGGCGGGAACCCGCGAAAGGGCGTGGCGTGTGGGAGCCGGAGGCGGGGATAGGCAAATTTGAACAATGAGTTCTCCAACGGGCGGCCGGGAGTCCCCGCCGAGGACGTTCCCGGGGTCTATCGGGGGTCGCTTCCCGAAAATCCAGAGCGAGAGGTGCGGGATAGTGCAGGGAAGGTCTGGGGAGGGAGTGAGGATGTCGTTGCGGGGCGGTGAATCGTGACCGTGAGTTATGTGAGAGCGGGGCTCGGGGGTGTCGGGGCAGCGGAAGTGCTGTGGCTATCGCTTCTCGGCCTTTTGGCTAAGATCAAGTGTAGTATCTGTTCTTATCAGTTTAATATCTGATACGTCCTCGATGAGAGGACTTTATATTAAACGGATTTTTGGGTTCGGGAGTTGGACCCGGAGCTTGCTCCCTCCGCTCCGCGCATCGTCCCGGTATTGCAGTGCCTCCGGGAACGGTGCACCCCACCCTGTGGGGATCTAATACAAGTAAAAAGCAGAATGATCAAAGATTGTATAGCCGTTTTAAGCTGCCCCCATCACAAAAAGTTATGGCCCCTCTCCGTGCAGGCGCGTCTCGGCCGGCGAAGGGGCCCTGGCTGACGCTGGAGTCGACCCGGCTCCGGGGGGGATGGAGCTCCAGCAGCAACGGTCCGGGCACCCGCTGAGCGCCGGGAGACTTTGACACCCCGAGATGGGCGCGGACCCGCGAAACCACGTTTATTTAATCCCCAGAGGCATCGGGAGCAGCTACTGGCTGCCCCGGTGTGTGTGTTGCGGGGGGGGGGGGGAACGAGCAAACCCAGCTGGGAAAATTAAAATTGGCCTCAAAAAAAAAAAAAAAAAAAAAAAAAAAAAGAAATAGCTAAGCTATTGCTGTCCTCTGCACCCTAACATCTCTAAGGTTATAAAAAAAAACCTACTTGCTTTCTACCCTAAATGGAGCCTCATAATTACATACTTGCTTTCTTTTTGCAGAAATTTCTGTGGCGCTTAAATTTATATTTAAAATATCTGAGAGGTCTGGTACAGTTTAGCCGAGCTAAAAGAATATTCCTAGCGACCAAAAGCAAATGTCCGTGATGATGGGTTCCACCTCCCAGCTAAGACAACGCTGGCTGCCCCTCCCAAACCCCGACGATACTCGAAGCGTCCGTCCCTCCCCAGGATGGACACCCGCCTCAACCCTGAAATGGTCGATTTTTTCCTTTTATTTCCTTTTTACAGTCGATCGACCGACCGACTCTCGGCTGTCTAGACAAGCCGGGGCAGGGGAGGGATACTGGTGAATGTGTGTCAGGGCCGGAAGACAAGATAGTAGGGAGCGGAGCCTCCGTGTTATGCGCTGAGCCGGCGCGGAAGAGATGAGATAGGCCGAGCAGGTGCCCGCATACGCAAAGCAGAAGATAAAAACCTTCCTTTTTCCATCTGTTTTTTTGTACTAGTGTATTTCCCCACGGGGTGGGGGTGCACCGTTCCCGGAGGCACTGCAATACCGGGACGATGCGCGGAGCGGAGGGAGCAAGCTCCGGGTCCAACTCCCGAACCCAAAAATCCGTTTAATATAAAGTCCTCTCATCGAGGACGTATCAGATATTAAACTGATAAGAACAGATACTACACTTGATCTTAGCCAAAAGGCCGAGAAGCGATAGCCCTCACCTTCCCACCACCCCCACCCCAGCAATCTCCGCTCTCATAGAAGTCATGGTCACGGTCTGCCGCCCCGCCTTGACCTCTTTCATCCCTTTTTTAATCTTTTCCCCTCAGTATTCACACTTTTTGTCTCATTTTGAGACCAGCGACCCCCGAGAGACCCCGGGAATCCCCTCAGCGGAGCCTCCCGGCAGCCCATTCGGCCGCTGCTCCTTTGCTTTACATGTCCCGCCTCTAGTGGGCGGGGCCGGGCGGGAGGGCGCGCAGCCCGGCGGCGCGGCCATGTCGGAGCGGGAGGAGCGGCGGTTCGTGGAGCTGCCGCGGGAGTCGGTGCGGCTGATGGCGGAGAGCACCGGCTTGGAACTCAGCGATGAGGTAGCAGCGTTGTTGGCCGAGGACGTCTGCTACCGGCTGCGGGAAGCCACGCAGGTACGGCCGGGTCCCGGCCTTGGTCCCAGTCCCTGCCCTGGTCCTTGTCTCGGCCCCGGTCCCGGTCCCGGTGACGGTGCCGCCCCCGCAGAACAGCTCCCAGTTCATGAAACACACACGGCGACGCAAACTCACCGTGGAAGACTTCAACCGGGCGCTGCGCTGGAGCAATGTTGAGGTGCGGTGGCTGGGGCTGGATTTGGGGGGGGGGGGGGGGGAGGTCCCCTGCTGCATCCCTGTGGGGACCAGGACCGGGGGGGGGGGGGGACCCGGCTGCCGCTCCCCCCGGTGACTGGGGACACTGGTGGGGCTGCGTCCTGACCACCAGGCCCAGCGGCACGTATCGGTGCTACGGGTCGGGGTCCCTGTGGGTCGGTGTGTCCCTGGAGGGGGGCAGTTATGGGTTGGGGGGGGGGCAGGAATGCCACCACAGTGTCTGTGTGTCCCCCCCAAGGCGGTGTGTGGATACGGCTCCCAGGACGCGCTGCCATTCCGGGCCATCAAGGAGGGTGAGCTGTACTTCCAGGAGGACCGGGAGGTCAACCTGGTGGATCTGGCCCTGGCCACCAACATCCCCAAGGGCTGCGCTGAGACGGCCGTGCGAGGTGAGGGGCTCCCTCCCCCCCACACACCCCAGCGCAGGCAGGTCGCAGGCAAGGTGCTCATCACCACCGTCACGTTCTCTTGCAGTCCACGTCTCCTACCTGGATGGAAAAGGCAACCTGGAACCACAGGGAGCCGGTAAGGAGCGATGGGGGTGATGCCAGGTTGAGGGGGGGGCTCGTCCTCCCCACCGCAGGGCCAAGGGCAGACCTTGGGGTGACATTCCCTCCTCCGCCATAGTGCCCAGCGCCGTCTCCACGCTGACTGACGACCTGCTCAAGTACTACCAGCACGTCACCCGGGCGGTGTTGGGTGATGACCCTCAGCTGATGAAGGTGGGATGGGGCAGGGGGAGCCCCCCCACCTCATCCTGGGCACACCTGAGTGGGACTGACACCCCCCCCCCACCGCCGTGGCTGGCATCCTCACCCACAGGTAGCCCTGCAGGACCTGCAGACCAACTCCAAGATCGCCGCCCTCCTGCCCTACTTCGTCTACGTGGTCAGCGGGGTGAGCGCAGGCAACGGGATGGCGTCGGGGGGGGTCTCCGAGCCTGCACCAGGGTTGGGTTGGGGGGGCAGCTCCCTGCTGAACCCGGTCCCGATGCCTTGCCGGCAGGTGAAATCGGTGAGTCACGACCTGGAGCAGCTGAACCGGCTGTTACACATCGCCCGCAGCCTGATCCAGAACCCTTTCCTCTGCTTGGGCTCCTACGTCCGCAGCCTGATCGCCAGCGTCATGTACTGCGCGCTGGAGCCGCTGGCCGCCTCCATCAACCCCCTCAACGACCACTGGACCCTGCGCGACTACGCCGCCATGCTGCTCAGCCGCATCTTCTGGTGAGGGGACCCTCCTTGGGGCACGGGGAGGGGGGGGTGTCCCCCCGCAGCAGGGTCTGCAGCGTCCGCCCTGTCGCCCGCAGGACCCACGGCGACCTGGTGAGCGGCCTCTACCATCAAATCCTGCTCTCGCTCCAGAAAGTGCTAGCCGATCCCGTGCGTCCCCTCTGCTCTCACTACGGCGCCGTGGTGGGGCTGCACGCCCTGGGCTGGAAGGTGAGGGAGAAGCGGGCTATGCCGTCCCAACGTAATCCCCAGCCGCTCCGCGCTGCTGCCTCCCTGTCCGTCTGTCTGTCTGTCTTCTCCGCAGGCGGTGGAGCGGGTGCTTTACCCCCACCTCCCCACCTATTGGGCCAACCTGCAGGCCGTGCTGGACGACTACTCGGTCTCCAATGCCCAGGTCAAGGCTGATGGGCACAAGGTCTACGGTGCCATCCTGGTAAGCGGCTCGGCCGGGCTGGGGGGGGCCTGGTTGGGTAAGGGGCACACATGGCTCCCCGTTGCCAGCACTGTTCCCCCCCCTTCTCCAGGTGGCTGTCGAGCGCTTGCTGAAGATGAAGGCGCAGCAGGCGCCCACCCCGGCATCTGGGGCCGGCCCACGGCAGGAGGGCTCCCCACGGCACAGCCCCAAGCAGGACCCCCCAGCCGAGGCGGGTTTCGGCCTCGGCCGGCCCCTGCTACAGTTGGGGGGCGGCAGCGGCGGCCCCCCCTCGGCAGCAGCCCCCGTGCCGCCCGCCCTCTCCCTGCACGACATGTACCGCGAGCTCTACGACTTTTTTGGCGACAGCCTAGCTGCCCGTTTTGGCACCGGTTTGCCTCCGGCCACCCTACCGACCCCCGGCACCCCTGAGGGTGCCCGGAAGGAGCCGCCGGCCTTCGGGGGCGAGGGGGCGGCACGCAAGATGCCGCAGCTGACGGCCAACGCCACGGTGAGCCCACGGGAGGAGGAGAGCCCACGGGGAGAGCCCCCGGCCGGCCGCCCGGCGCTGCATCGCCCGGCTAGCCTGGCCCGGCCCCGCGGGACCCCCCGGCAGCCCGGCCACCGGCCAGGCGCCCGCGACGTCTTCCAGAAATGCCGCTTCGCGCCTCGCGGCACACCGCGGTTCAGTTTCGTCATCGCGGGTCGCCAAGCCGGCCGACGCTGCCAGGGCCGCCTCTTCCAGACCAGCTTCCCGCAGCATCACGGACCCGGTCATGTCTCCCGCTATGCCCAGAAACTGCCCATGATCGGTCGCACCACCCGGCCGGCCCGGCGTTGGCCGCGCGCCGAGTACTCCCTCCACCTCCTCCTCTGAGGGGGGTGCTGGGTGCTCGCCCCTCCAGCCCCACAGGTCGGCTGGCATCGGCCCTGGGCAGTGCCAGGCCGGCGTCCCCCCCTCGGTACAGGGATCTGCGGGTGCTGCCGGCCCAGAGGTGCTGCCAGCGGCGGCCAGTCACTGTAACGTGCGTCTGGCAGTTAATAAAAAGTTGTCGGCTGCTCGGTGCGGAGGGTTTGTAGGTGCCGCGGGGTGGCAGGGCGTTGCACCCCTGCTGCCCACGGTGTGGCAGGCGATGGACGGTGTCCATCCCTTTGCGGAAAAAGCCAGGGAGGTGTCGGCCGCCGAGGCTCACGCTGCCGAGCGGAGCCAAGAAGGGATGGAGCAGGTTGGTGGGTCGTGGCCGTCCAGGTGAAATCCCTTCTGTATCGGCGCTGATGGCATTCCCGTGCCAGGACACAGCCCCCCCCCACCGGGATGCATCCTGCCTGTCTCCTTGTGCCTCCCCTCCCCTGCCGCAGGTGGAGGGTGGGATTGATGGATGGATGGAGGGAAGGAGGGAGGGAGGGATGCCACCAGCTCCAAGCAGGCTGGAGACAGGATTTGTTCTTTTGGGGTGGGGGGGGGTGGGGGGTGGGATAGCCACAGGGCTGAGTGGGACCACCAACCGCCACGGCACACACGATGGCGGTGGCAGCGGCGGGACGACGGTGCTGCCGCGATGGGGCCACGACGGAGCCCGGCCCCGTGTGGGGTGGGGTGGGGCGGAGGAGGCCGGGCTGGAGGTGGGGGGGGGGGGGGGAAACGGGGACGGAAGATGGCGGTGTCCGTCCTGCAACTGGTGGAGTTGGCTCTCCATGGGGCTGCCTTCCTCTGCGGGATCGTCTGCGCTTCGGCCCTCACCGTGGCACAGGTACGGGGACGGGGTGGGGGGGAGGTGAGGGGAGGGCACAGCGGCTTCACCCCAATCCCTGTCCTGAGGCTCCCCGTGTCCCTCCCGCCTCCCCTCGAGGTCTGCGCTGCCGCCCTGGGTGGGCTCCGTCCCGCTCCTGCCTCGGCTGGGTCTGCCCTGACACCCCCCCCCCCCAACTCCTATGTCCCCCCTATTTGTGGTCACCGGGTGCTACGGGGAGCCAGGATGCAGGCAACGAGACGGGGTGCTGGGGGGGTGCAGGGGGGGTGGCTGAGCCTCCTGCCCGTCCCGCAGCTCTGGGCGCTGTCATGTGAGCACAGGAGTCAGCTGAGGCAGTTTGGGCTTCCTTCCTCCTCCAACGCTCCTCTCCTCTTCCTCCTCCTCCTCCTCCTCCTGCTGCTCCAGCTCACCTCGCCGGTCTGTCCTGCTGGGGCTGAGCGTGGTTCCCTCTGGGTGACTGGGATGTGACCGAGCGGCAGCTCCCCCTGTCCCCGTTCCCCCCCCCCTCCTTCAATGGCCTCCTGTTTTCAGGGAGAATTTGGAGGCTGGTGCGTCCTCTACGGCACGGTGAGCTGGAACGGGACTGCGCTGGTGCCCAAGTCCTTCAGCCACATCTCCCTCTGCTATTTTGTCTCGGCCGTCTCCGTCGTGGTGGCCCTGTACTGCTTCTCGTTGTTCCTCTACGGCATCTACGGCTGCTGCACCAACGAGTCCCAGTGGTGAGCCTGGCGGGGAGGGGGGGGGGGGGGAGAGTGGTGGAGCTGGGGGTGCCCCACGACACCCTGTGCCCCTGACGCTGTTCCCCTTCTCTTGCAGGGACCGCACCTGGCTCAGCATCGCCCTGGTCGTCGCCTTCATCATCCTCTTCTTCCTCCTTATCGCAGCCTGCATCCTCCGCGTGGGGACGGATGCTCTCTGCGCCTCCATCGTGCAGACCAAGAGCCTGTCCAGGTAACGTCGACCTTCACTGGGCTGGGGGGGTCCCCCCTCTGGCCCAGGGGGATACGGCCTTCCCAGGGCCCCCCCCTCTTTCTCTCCACACCTCAGGCCTGCTCTTCCCTGTCCCCCCGCAGCTGCCAGGATGCTGAGCACAAGCCGTGGGCATCCTACAGCCCAACTCGCTTCTACAGCAACCTCTACAGCGCGCAGGTGAGCCGGCCGGCGTGCTAAAGCCCCCCCCCCCCCCCTCCCCTACCTGGGGTCTGCACAGCCCGGCTGGTGCGCGGGGGGTGAGCGAGGGGGAGCAACTGAAAAGCTGAAGCCCCGCTCCCGCAGGGGAGAAGGGAGGGAGAGTCTGGCTGTCCTGGGATCAGGTGAGGGACAGCACCCATGCATGGGTTGGGGGGGGTCTGTTGCAAGTAGGGGCGCAGCTGTACCTGCAGGCGTGCAGTCGCTGCTACAGCCGCATGTACGGCATCCCCATGGCTGCTGCCTCGGTGCGGGGGGGGGCTTCCCAGGCAGAGAAGTTGGGGAGGAGGTGGGGGGGTGGAGGCATACGGCACAGCTCAACCCCCCGCGTCCCCCCCCACCCAACAGGCATCGGCCTGGGTGAACGTGTTCCTCTGGTGCCTGCTGACCACCCGGCTGCTGGTCCAGCGACGGAGGGAGGGTCATTTCCCGCTGCTGCGTCGCAACGATCCCGAGTGGAATGCCGAGACGGAAGCCATTTTCGGGGGACGCCCGATACAGCCCTGAAGGAAGGGGGTACCAGGCTGGGGCAGGGGTGTGGGCAGACCTGGGTAAGGAGCGTGGGGTACCCTCCTCCAGGCACCCTATGATGCAAGAGAAGGCAAGGACGTCATTAGCCCTGGCACCCCCGCTGGTCCTGCCCGTGGTGACGAAGGCAGCGGTGCCGAAGGACGCCTCTGCCAGCGAGTGGGGTGTTGGGTGGCACCGGCCACTCTCTGTCGTCAAGGCTTTTTTGGGTGCTGAGCTTCGTTATTAAAGATTTCCTGCAGAGGAGCCTGTGCCTGTACTCGAGCGGTCACGGCGGTAGCCTGGACCGGAGCGGCTGTTGTGGGAGGAGGAGGAGGAGCGAGAAAAGGGGCGGGTGTTCTACAACCGCCCTGTTCGCCGAATACACCCGCTTTCCACGCGTGTCGCTTCTGCCGGGGGTGGGGGAGAGCGGTGGGAAAACCGCCCTCATGGAGCGGGAGCAGCGAAACAGAAACAAAACCAGCACGGAAATACTGAACTGGGAGACGAACCACTCTTTCTTTAACCGGAACAAAGACCCCACGTGGTGGGGTGCACCGTTCCCGGAGGCACTGCAATACCGGGACGATGCGCGGAGCGGAGGGAGCAAGCTCCGGGTCCAACTCCCGAACCCAAAAATCCGTTTAATATAAAGTCCTCTCATCGAGGACGTATCAGATATTAAACTGATAAGAACAGATACTACACTTGATCTTAGCCAAAAGGCCGAGAAGCGATAACCTCAGCCCTCCGCCGCCCTGACACCCCCGAGCCCCGCTCTCACATAACTCACGGTCACGATCCACCGCCCTGCACCGACATCCTCCCTCCCTGCCGGCCACTTCCCGCGCTCTCCCGCACCTCTCGCCCGGATTTTCGGGAAGCGACCCCCGATAGACCCCGGGAACGTCCTCGGCGGGGACTCCCGGCCGCCCGTTGGAGAACTCATTGTTCAAATTTGCCTATCCCCGCCTCCGGCTCCCATGCGCCACGCCCCTTGGCTGGTCCCCCGCCGCAACCTGAATGGCGCGCTGCGCATGGCAATTTGCATTCGCCCCGCCCCCCTTCCCCGCCTAAATCCCGAGGCGATTTGTATATTCCGCGCCACAGCTGCTGCGATCTCCCTGCCCGGGGATTAAGGGGCTGGAATTTAATCAGTGGAAAACTGCGCATCCTGGAGCCGGGCGGGAGTAACGCCGGGCACAAGGATGAGCCGGCTGGAGAGCCGCCCTTCAGAAAGGGATGTCGGTGCTGGGGCAGGGCAGCAGGCTCAACGCGAGTCAGCTGGGAGGGCAAACCCCATCCTGGGGGGGCATCAGGTAGGGTCTGGAGTTCGGAAGATCTCGTGATGTCACGGAAAGATGGAGGGTTAGTCGCAGCCCTATGACGCATCTGTAATCCCGCCTACCCTCCTTAGTATAAAAGGAATTAACTGCGCAATAAAAGGCAGAAGCTGGCGCTCACTCCACGTGTGTTATCTGTCCTTTTCCCTGGTCCGGGCCGACCAGTGATCTGATCGCGGCACCCTGATATGTAGCGACTGCTACATCGTGGTGAACCCAAGGTGATCGGTCGCACAGGCCACGATGGAACTTTTGCAAGTGATTAAGGTATTGAAGGTATTGGCTGATGAGGTGGGTGCCCACGGAACAATTAGGAAGGGCCCCACGGGCGAATGCATCCTATGGATGCTGCGCCAGGGATACATTGGGTCTCCTAGAGAAGTTTTGAGCCCTCCCAAATGGGAAGATATTCGGGAGTCTTTGCTCCAGTCTGCGCTCGCGGGTGAGTGCGGAGCTGCTGAACGATTACAAAGTTGGGGAAAAGTGGAGAAGGTGGTTACGGAGGGATGGAGAGCTGCTGCGTGCTGGTTGGCGGCGCGAGCCGCTTTCTTTGCGGATGGGGTGCTGCCTCGGGAACGGCAGGAGATAGCACCCTCGGGGACAGCGGGTCGGACTCGGACGGAGTGGGCGGCCATGGAGCGGGGTTCGCGGAGTGGTCCATCTCTGATTGGGGGCATGGACACAGAGGGTACGGCAGAGACGGAGGTTTTTCCTGTAGGGACGGCACCAGCGGAGCCAGATGTGCCCCCTCCGCAGTATCCATGGGAGGAGTTGCAGCGGTTGGTTTGGAAGGACTTAGAGGAATGCCTCCTGGACTGGGTTCCAGGCAAGGATGTCAAGGGAGATTTATACCATCAGTTGAGAGACTGGGAGAAACGGCCACCCGCGGAGGGGATAACTGGGAGGCAGCGGGGGTTGGAGATGGTGGCAGAGGAGGAAACAGCCCCCTGTGGGGGAAATCGGGCACCTTTGCCGGGAGAGCGGACTGAGCGTCCTGAGCCTTTGCCAGAGCCCAAGCCTGCTGTGCCATCTACTGCGCCTTTGCTGGAACGGGTTAAACCCTCATCTGGGTCCTTCCAGAAGTGGCGCGAGGTGCTAGCACAGATCGATTCTGATAATTCTGACGAGGAGAAGGTGGATAGTGTAATACGGAGGCCATCGAAACCTGCGCCACAGATTCAGACGGAGGAGGGACCGGACACTTTACAGAGACTGCAGGATCTGTTGCAGAGGCTTGAGGGGGTCATACAGAATGTGGAGCGTGCGGTGCCGTTAATGCCCCCCACACCAGGGGCCGGGGATGGCCAGGAAGGGGGCACCCAAAAGGGCACAGACTGGCGACTGGTGGCCAAAGAGTGTTGCCTCTCAGGGGTTCAGTTTCAGCCGGTCGTTCTCCCTTTTTGGGGAGGGTATGAGTGGACACCTTTTGATGTAAAGACCGTTCGGGAACTCGCGAGAACTGTGCAGGCGCATGGAGTGAATTCTGCGCAGGCGCTCACTTTGTTTGAATGTCTGCTCTCGACGCCTGTTGCGCCCTTTGATGTGATGCAGCTGATGAGAGGGGTGCTGCCCCCATTGCTGCTGCTGTTGTTCAAGGAGGAATGGCGAGCTCAGTGCATCAGGGTCGTGGCCGACGCTCAGGCTCCTGGTCACCACCTAGCAGGGGTGACCGTAGAACAACTCATGGGGGAAGGACAGTTTGCGACACTGCAGGCGCAGGCACAGGTCATGCGCGGACGTGACTTTGCGGCGGTCGCGACTACCGCCTTGGCCGCGCTTAGGCGTGTCGCGGCGATGGACAGAGCAGACCCCCCTTGGGTAAAGATCCGCCAGGGGATTGCCGAGAGCTTTACTGTCTTTTTAGATCGGCTTCAGCTTGCTGTGCAGGCTGCGAACCTTCCGGAGACGGCCAAGGAAGCGATTGTGGTTGAGCGTGCTCGGGCTCAAGCCAACCCGCAGACCGCAGCGCTTCTCTCTCATTTACCAGCGGGCTCGTCGCTAGGCGAAATGATATGTCACGTACTGGAGGGAGAGCGGCAACAGGAAGCGCGTGCGATAGCGGCGGCCTTGAAACAAGTTTTGCGAGCGGGTGCGGGTGCTTGTCACCGATGCGGGGGTAGGGGCCATATAGCGAGGAACTGCACAACCAGACCCCGAGGGTCGGCTCAGGAGGCGGGGGTGGGCAACCTCCGTTGTTGGAAGTGTGGTAGGCTCGGGCACAGAGCTCGAGAATGCCGCACCGGGGCCCAGCGAGGGGCTCCGGGGTGTGCGAAACAACGGGGACCGATGTCGGGAAACGGTACGGGGGGAGGGATGGGGGCCGGGCCCTCCCCTCCGGTTTTTGCACAGGGCCCAGCGACAACAACTCAGGATCAAACAATGGTCCCGTGGAACTTGCAGACACGTATTTAGCTAACGGTCACAAGAGCATTCCAGACGCTTTTAGAAGGCCTTGAACAGAATAAACAAGAAGATAAAAAAAGAAAGATGCCAATTAGAAGAACACAGGTGCACTTTCCACGATAAAGGGAACTTGGCACAAAGAACCGCACATTCCATGATAAAGGGAACTTGGCACAAAGAACCTCAATTGGGCAGTTTATCTTGACCAATCAAACTGAGAAAAGTTTCGCATGTTTTAGTTGGTATAGCCAATTATGTCCTATGTTTATACGTGTGGACAGAGTTAGTATAACCAATTATATCTTAAGTTTATGCGCGTGGACAGTGCCTTTGCAGAATAGGTGACTATAACTATGTGTGTGTTTTAGCAATAAAGGGTCGTCTGTCATCTGCTTTCAAGATTTCAGGCATCCACCTACTTCAGTCTCCTCAGAACTGACCGCCGAGAAGGAGGGACAGGATCAGGGCAACATAACAACAGTTCCTCCTATTTCCAACAGTTCCTCCTATTGTCCAAATAGCATTGACCATGGGCATGAAAACCCGTCCGGAAAGAGTGATCACTTTAGAGGTGGAACTGCCCCTTTCTCCACGAAGCATCAGTCTGCTGGCCCTGTTAGATACGGGAGCCGATGTCACCGTAGTTCCTGTTCATATCTGGCCCCCAGAGTGGCCCACCATAAAACAAGGGCCATTACTAGGGGTGGGGGAGAGGTGCAAGAGTCGAGGAAAAGTAAAGCCCTGGTAAAAACCACTCTTGCCCAGCCTACAACTGCTGCAGATGCTGACAGGGTGGCATGGTGCAACCCGATGGTGGCAGTGGTCCCGACAGCCATTCTTGGGCGCTGCTGCCTACATCGTTGGGGATGTCACCTTTCCACGGATTTTTAATGAAGGCCACTGCCGTCTGCCGTCCCTTGAAGCTCACCGGGCTAATGGACAAGCCGGTGTGGGTGGAGCAGTGGCCAAAGACTGAGGAGAAGCGGGCAGCAGTAGTGGAATTGGTGCAAAGGGAAGTACAAATGGGCCATCTTGAACCCTCCACCAGTCACTGGAATACTCCTGTATTTGTCATAAAGAAAAAGTCAGGGGCATGGCGACTCCTCCATGACTTGCGAGCAGTCGATGCCTGCTTACAGGACATGGGGGCTTTACAGCCAGGATTGCCCTCTCCAGCCATTGTGCTGAAAGGACAAGGTGTCATTGTAATTGATATAAAAGACTGTTTTTTCAGTATTCCCTTACACCCAGGAGATCGTGAGCGGTTTCCCTTTTCTATCCCGGAGCGGAACCATCAAGCGCCCATGCAGCGGTATCAGTGGAAAGTGCTCCCTCAAGGCATGAAAAATTCGCCAACTCTCTGTCAGATTGCGGTAGGTAAGGCCTTGCGTTCTCTGCGAAAAGACTACCTGGAGGCCACCATCATACATTACATGGACGACATTCTGCTGTCCCATCAGGATGAGTCTGCGTTGCAACACCTCTATGATCAGACGATCCGGCAACTAAGTGAATATGGGCTACACGTATCCCCTAACAAAACACAAATGGGACCTTCTGTTAGTTATCCAGGTGCTCAATTAACCCCCCGCACAGTCACCGCTCAATGTTTTATGGTCCCTGACCAAGTGTATACTTTACATGATGCCCAAAAGTTAGTAGGCAAACTATTGTGGCTGAGGAACTTCGTTCCCATTGCGGAAGATGAAATAAATCTCTTGTACCAGCTACTCCGGGGGGGGGGGAACCCTTGCAGACGCCACGCATATTGCAACCAGCACGTGAGTTGCTAGAAAACATAGCCCAACAGGTCCAGCAGTGGGGCCTGCAGAGGTTTCAACCCACACAACCACTTGATGCGTGGCTCTTTGTGGACAGTCAGAGCTGCCACGGTGTGTTGATACAGACTGCAGAAGGCCCGGAGCGGCCCTTTGCGTGGCTACATCAGGGTAAGGTACACACAGCTATCATCAGTTAGCCGCTGTTGGTAGCCGCCATGATCACGCGTTGCCGGGGGGCTTGTCAACATTTTACTGGCAGAGACCCAGACCGCATTGTTTTGCCCTGCTCTCTAACACAATGGAATTTGGTTTATCCGCAGGTGTCTGTTTTACAGGGTGCATTAGCAGAGTTTGCAGGGACACTAGCGGGACGTGAGGTCTTGCATGCCTTACCCATCCTCCCAGCACAGCAGGTGGCGAAACACCCTGATGACGGGCGCACGATCTTTAACGACACCTCCTCCAAGACCAGCAAGGCCGTTTGTGTTTGGAGGGAAGATGGGGTATGGCACCAGGTAGTATATGCTGAGCCAAGTCGCTCAGTGCAGTTTTTGGAGGCCAAGGCAGTGACCTTACACAGGCATTGTTACATTGGCCGACAGAGCCCTTAAATGTGGTCATGGATTCACTGTATGTATATAAGCTTTTGGTCATGGGGGAATGGGCACTAGCTTCTTCCACGGAGATAGCCGGTATGCTGCTGAACGCCTTACAGTGACGTAGTGCACCCGTTTTCCCTGTTCATGTCACCAGTCATTCTGGTCTCCCTGGACCACTAGCTGAAGGGAACAGCCGCGCTGACCAGGCGGCGCAGGCGTTGTTGGCTGTTGTTGGTGATGATAACATCACGCCGGCAAGGGCACGCGCGGTAACGTTACACTGCCTCTTGCATTGCGGTCCACGAGGCTTGGTGACGCTAACGGGTATTTCTCGTGCTGAAGCCAAAGAAACTGTCGCAGCCTGCCCTCATTGTGCCCAAGGACCCCTTTGGGAAGCTGGGGTCAACCCTCATGGTTTGCGACCGAATCAGATTTGGCAAACAGATATTACAGAATATGCTCCTTTTAAGCCACTGCAGTATTTACATGCTACAGTAGACACCTATAGTAGATATATTCTTGCTACAGCGCATAGTAAGCTGAATAGCTTGGCAGTTATACAACACTGGCGTGCTTGCATAGCTCAACTAGGTATTCCACAACAGATTGAGACAGGCAATGGTGCAGCTTATACTGGGGAAAAGGTGAAACAGTTTTGTGCGACCTGGGGTATTGACCTTATACATGGCATCCCTTATAATAGCACCGGCCAGGCCATTTTAGAACGAGCACATCGAACCTTAAAGACCCTGCTCAATCGGCTTAGGGAGGGGGAGCAGGAGGAGCCCTCCCGGTTACAGGATAACTCACCTGTTCTCCGTACACAGCGTCTTCTGTTAACTGCGTTAACTTCATTAAATCAGACAGTTCGAGGGGACCTGGAGCGGATGGTGGCGCAACGACATTTTACGAGCACGGAAGAGAAAGGCCCCTACCTGCTGGTCCGCGTGTGTGACTATCAGACACGCCAATGGGATCGGCCATTTGAGCTGCGCTGTCTCGGGCGAGGGTACGCCTGTGTACAGACACCTGAAGGGCTACTGAAATGGGTCCCTAGTCATATGGTTCGTCCTGCCTTAACCTCATAGTGTTTTAGTGTTTTTTCCTTACAGATTGCTGTCATCCTTTCCTGGCTTGTGACACCTTGTGTATCCGCTACAAACTTCTGGCAGTGGATGCAAAACCAATTGGAGGGCCCGATGTGTATCCGGATGACATCCGTCTCAGAGCCCATCAATACGTGTCTTTATGGGATCCGGCTGTCAGAGACAGAGCTGAAAACATTGTGTACGAACAAATGTCAACAGAAGAATCAGAACCGCTCACAGCCGGGAATCTGGATGCCCCAGACAGTAAGGCTTAACATCAGCATACCAACGATAAACTTTATAAAGTAATAGAATTAATTCTTTCCCAGCCTTAACTTTCCATTTACCACTTGTGTGAATTCTCTGTAAAGGAGCTCCTTGCTCTGTAAGGAAAATGGGACATTTACGTATGTTTAAGATAGTGTTTCAACTTGGTTGTAGAAATAGGCTTATGCTCATAGTACTTTACAGTTATTTCTTTGCGTAGAACTGTTCATAACCATAGAAGCTAGCTAGTCATAGGGAGGGGGAGATGTAGGGTTTGGCGTTCGGAAGATCTCGCGATGTCACAGAAAGATGGAGGGTTAGTTGCAGCCCTATGACGCATCTGTAATCCCACCTACCCTCGTTAGTATAAAAGGAATTAACTGAGCAATAAAAGGCAGAAGTTGGCACTCACACCATGCGTGTTATCTGTCTCTTTCCCTGGTCCGGGCCGACCAGGGATCTAATCGCAGCACTTTGATATGTAGTGACTGCTACACATCAAACCCAGCAGAACCACCCGGTCCAGAGAGGGCATTGGAAAGAAAGAGGCTGAGGGGCAACCACATCGTGCTCTGCGTGTTCCTCAGAACAGAACCCAACAGCCCAGCTCTGACCGTCTCAGGGCTGACCCAAAATGAAACAACAGCGGTTGAATGCCAACAGGCAACACGAAAATGAATTGGGCTTCCAGCTGACCTTGTGGTTGGAGTCCCCACATTCCCTGACACTTGTAATAGGGAAAATTTAAGAAATAAAAACCTTGCCATGGGTCGAGGATGGAGTGCTGAAGGTGGTTTCTGTTTCTAACTTGCCCCTGCTTGCTCTTTTCCTGAGCTCTCCTTTCTTTCCCTTTCTCTCCCCCCCAAATCCCCACTGGGCACTCAACATGACCCCAGGAGACCCCACACAAGGACACAGCTGCAAAACAGATCATTTACTGCAAAAAACTTAGGATGTAGAAAATACCTCCCCGCCCCCTCCGTCCTGGGGTTCTGGGCACCCTGCGGGCTCCTGGCCCAGGCGTCGTCGCACTGTGGCAGGCAGAAAACTCCGCAAGAAGTGGAAAAAGTCCCGGAAAAGCGGGCTGGGGGGAACTGGGGAAGGGACGAGGCGCAGCAGCACACGCATCTCCTGACGTGTGCCGGCTGCCCGGGCACTGGCCTCGAAGCGCAGCAGCGGTTGCAGCGGCCGCTCGGTTCCTTCTTGCTGCATGATGGCCTCCGACACCTTCTGCTCCAGCTCCAGCGAGTCGCCTTCCGGCCCCTCGGGGCCATCCCCATGCTGCAACTGTCGGCGTACGCGGCGTCGGCCTGTCCACACGCGGTGCCAGACGGCACAGCTCCAGGTTGCTGCCTCCTCAGGGATGTTCGTCCGTGGTCTTTTCTTGGCCGGGAGCATGGTGCCATTTGTTGCCTCAGGCAGGTGACGCTTGGAGCCCACTGACAACGGCTCTGCTGCTGATGGCTCCTCCACGTCTGATTCCGTAGGCAGCTCCTCAGACGGCGCTGAGTCCACCAGGAGCTTGGATTCCTCGCTGGGAGCTCTTGGCAGCTTCCCCGCAGCGCAGCTGCACTTGAGGACGTCTCTCAAGATGAAGGCGATAGCAGCGCAGACCTCCCAGAACCAGGGGCCACGACCACCGGGCTCCTGGCAGAGCTGTTGGGAGTTGCTGCCGGTGCCGTCCAAGGGAATAGAGATAAGGAAAGCGCCGGTGCTCGCTGCCCCTGGTTCCACGGCACCTGGTTGGAAGAGCCGCGTCAGCCCCCAGGCCCGGCCTTTGCTGGATTTGTGGCGGTACTGCAAGCTGCGACAATACTTGGCCGCGTCGCGGCAGCAGCGCCCAAAACGCGACGCCGTCTTCTCGTTGACGTTGGCCGCTACGTTGTGGTTCAGCTCAAAGGGGTCCTGCAGGTTGAGAGGTCCCAGCTTCAACCCATCGCTGGTCTCGGGGGCGGTGGGGGGCGGCAGCGGCAGCGCCTGGCCCTCCCGCAGTGAGATCACCTGCCCCGGGAAGTCGAAGTCCCCAAAAACGTGGAAGAACTCAGACAGCAGCAAGCCTGTGGGAGCGAGCGGTGAGGGCAGTGCCAGGATTCCGGGACCCCCTCTGGACCCCCAGCCCGGCACTCACAGGGACTCTGGGTGTTGGTGCTGGGCTCCAGCGATGCCACGTCTCGTGGGAAGCTGCAGTCCCACCCAGCCACAACGGCACGGTCCTCGTCCCCTGAAACAGAGCTGCCCTCAGAGGAGCACTGGCACAGTGGGACCATGTGCTAAAGGGGACAGTACAGACAGAAGGACCCTACCTGCCAAATCATGCAAACGGGCGACGGTAGGCAGCACAGGTGGGCTGCGCGTTTGCAGGAAAAACAGCACCAGCAGCGTCAGGGCGTAGTTGTTGAGGAGGGGTCCGCCCCCAGAGGGATTTCCTAGGGAAGACAGGGTCAGAGCTGTGCCCTGTAGGCCCACCGACAGGCCAGGCAAGACCTGGCCATGAGCACTTGCACCCACCCTCACCTGCCAAACCCTGCTGCTTGGCCCAGAGCCGCACCGCATAGACCAGCGGCCGCACGCGCTCATCCGCCTCGGCGCAAAGCTGCAGGAACCGCGTGTTGAGGAGCGCCAGCCTGCGGGAACAGAGGTGTCACGGGAGAAGGACGCATCACCAGAAACAGAGAGACCCCCCCAGTCCCACACCCGCAGACCTGTTGTCAATAGAGATGTCGCCCGCCAGCCCTGACTGCTTGTGGCAGAACTTGACGACGGGGCGGCGGGCGGTGGGTACGGCCCGGACGCGGCGTACGCCCGGCACGCAGCGCCGCAGCACTGTTGCCACCAGCTCCAGCACCTCCGGCGCTGGCATCGCCGCCAGGTCGATATCGCTCAGGATGGAATCCTCAGCGCCGGAGCCGGGCCCAGGAGCATCTTGTGTCGATGCCTGGAGAGATTTGGTTGGCTCCAGGTCCAGAAGCAAGTCTAAATCGCAGCCACGGGTGTCGAAACCGTTGACGGAAGAGCCGAAGGGCATGATGGCGCAGCCTGGGCATGGAGAGACAAAGGGGCGTGTGGCAGGGACGTGGCCGCGTTGCGTGAGGAACGTGGCGGCTGCGTGAGGCGGGAAGAGGAGACTCACCAGGGAAGAATTCGGTGAAGACCTCCTGGAAGAGCGTCACCAGGAGGTGCCGTACGCGGCGCTCGTCCTCGCTCAGCTCCAGCAGCCCCACCAGCTGCAACATCTGGGCATCCACCTGCGGGGACTGGTGTCACTAGCCATGCCAGGGTGTGTGTGTGTGTCCTCCCCCACCCTTGGGAGACCCTGGCACCCCCCTCAGAAGATTCCCAAGGTCACGTACAGTCCCCAGTGTGTTCCCCCACTCCTGGGAGAGCCCTGGGACCCCCTGAAAACCCCCTAGAGAGCCTCAGGACCCTCCCCAAAGACCCAAGAGCCCCCTCAAGCCCCTGGGAGAGCCCTGCCAGGGATGCCCCCCTCCCCCCAAACCCCCAGGAGAGCATCAGAACACCCCCACCCAAACCTCCTGGACCCCCCCCAACCTACTGGGAGAGCCCTGGGACAGCTCCCACCACCACTCACATCCGAGGCCTGGCAAAGTGCCTGCTCCAGCCGGCCCGGGCCGAGGGGCTCCCGGTGGGGGCCACGTCCCGGGGGGCCGTAGGCGAAGACCTTCTCTTCACGGGGACGGACACGGAGCCGGTGTCCAGCCAACCCGTGCTGGGGCTCTGCCAACGCCCGCTCCCGGCCCGCAGCATCCCGCAGCTCCACGATGGCATAGGCGCCCTGTGGCGGAAGGGAAGGGACACACGCCGTCAACCCCAGCCCGGGGCTGCTGGCTCGCTTCCCCCGCCCCTGTTTATCCCCACCTTCTCCTTGTCCATCACGACGGCCGCCACTTCTCCAAAAGCCCCGAAATATTCGGCGAGCTCCGTGTCCGAGGTGCCGCGGGCGAAACCGCTGACGAAGAGGCTCCGTTGCTCCTGGGCCCGGCGCTCGGCCCGCAGGCTCCGCAGCCGCCGGTGCTTCTTCCCCCGCAGATGCTCCACCAGGCTCGGCCCTGCGGGGGGTTTAACGGGTCCATCGTTAACCGGTGCCCCAGAGCCGCCCCCCCCCGCCCGCCATCTCCGCTACCGGAGCCCTCGCACTCACGGTTGGCTGCGGAGACCTGGCACAGGCGGCAGCGGAACCCGCCCCGGGGTAGGGCCTCTACGTCCGGGTCCGTCTCCGGGTTGGGGTCGGGGTCCGGGTTGGGGTCGGGGTCCGGGCCGGGGTCCGCGTCCGTGTTCGGGTCGGGAACCGGGCCGGGGTCCGCGTCCGTGGCTGGGACGGGACCAGGATCAGGATCAGGGTCTGCGGCCGCGCTGGAGCCCGCGTCCATGGCTGGACCGGCACCGGCACCCGGTGCCCGCCCTCCCCGCACCGCCGCCAGCGTCCTCCCGCTCCCGTTTCCCCCGTTGAGCTTCCGGCGGAAGTAGTCCATCCAGCTTGGCTTCCCCAAGGGAACTTCCGCCAGAAGCGGTCAGACCAGCGCCCGGCTCCCCCCAGAAACGCGACCCGACACAATTGTTCCGTCCGGAGCGCTCCCGGCATCTCCGTTCCCCGCCCGGTCCCCCCCGGACGCCTCCCCCCGCCCCCCCCCCCGCCGGTTTTTGGATCTCAGTGAAGAAAAATCATCGGTTTTATTTCCTGTCGCTACAGAACCGGGACAGCCCGAGATACAAAACCGAGGGCATTGCTCCACGTACAAAAGGGGCCCGCGGGGATCGGGGCGGGGGGGGGGGGGGGGTCGGGGGGGTCAGGGTAGTGGAGGTGGGGGGGGCTCCGGACCAGCACCGGCACTGCCCCCCCCCGTCCCCCAAATCCCTTCCCGGGGATTTCTATGGAAATAAAAAAAATACAAAAGGGGCCCGGCCCGGTGGGGGGGTGTGGGGAGGGGGGGGGTGTCAGTCCTCGAGGACAATGGGCTCTGAGGTGCTAGCGGGGTGGGGGGGGGCAGAAGGTGCCAGGGCCCCCCCGGATCTCAGGGGCAGCCCCGGCTTCACCTTGAGGGGCAGGTTGGGGCGACGGGCGGCACGGCGGAGCTCCAGGTGCGTCAGGGCCTTCCGCAGCGCCCTGGGGGGGGGGGAGGAGGGACGGACACAGGGGTCAGTGGCTGGGGGGGGGGTACCCCACAGCCCTCCCCTCCCTCCCAGTCCCATGGCCCCACAGATTTCCCCCCCCCCCCCTCCAACCCCATTATAACCACCACCTTCTACCCCACAGACCCCCCGTGCCCTGGTTCCATACACCCCCAAAAGCTCTGTACTACCCCCCATAAACTCCTCCCCAGCTCTGTACACCCCCCCCCCCTCAAAGCCCCATACCACCCTCCTCCTGGCTCCTTACCCACCCCCTAAAGTCCCATACCCCCCCCCCACCCTGGCTCCTTATCCTCCCCCAAGCCCCATACCCTCCCTCCCTGGCTCCATAACCCCCCCTCAAAGCTGCATACCTCCCCCCCAAAGCTCCCCCCACCAAGCCCCATACACCCCCCCTTTGGCCCCATATCCCCTCCCCAAAGCCCCATACCCTCCCCCCGACTCCATAACCCCCCCTCAAAGCCCCATATCTCCCCCTCCCCCCAGCTCCATACCCCCTCCCCAAAGCCCCGTACGCCCCCATCCCCGGCCCCCTCCTCCCTCCTCAAAGCCCCATACCCCCCCCCAGAGCCACATACACCTCCCCCTGCCTCTGTACCCCCTCTTCCAATCCCCATAACCCCCCCTCAAAGCCACATATCTCCCCACCCAGCTCCATACCCCCTCCCCAACCCCCCCCCCCCCCGGACCTGGTGTCCTTGGTGGCCACGAAGACGACGGGGTTGGGGGCGTCCGCGGGGTTCAGCTTCTGCCGTTTGCTGGCGGGGGGGGGGGCCCGGTGCGCAGCCCCGCCGCCAGGGGGCGCCCGTTGGCCGAGAAAGGGAGGCCCGACGCCCCCATCTGAGCGGCAGCGTCAGGCCCCGCCCCCTCACCAATCACACGCCGCTTTCCCCACCCCCGCCCCGCCCCATCAGTCACCACCTCCTCCCCCAGAGCCCGCCCACCCGCCGCCCCAGCGCGGCTCGCTTCCCCTGTCAATCAGCCCAGTCTCCCGCCCCCCAGGCCCTTTCCCCACCAGTCAGGGCCAGGGCCCTTCCACCCCCTGTCAATCGACCCCCCCAGGCTCCACCCCACAGCTAGTCCAACCTCTTTCCCCAGGCCCCACCCCCTGCCAATCACCCCCAAACTCCACCCCTACCCCCAGGCTCCACCCCACAGCCAGTCCCACCTCTTTCCCCAGGCTCCACCCGCAGCCCCACTCCCACAGGTCCCTCTCCCCGTCAATCCCAGAGAAACCCCGCCCCCTGGCACCCCCATACCAGGGGGTAGTGGCCCTCGCCGCCCCCTCGTAGCCCCCCAGAGCCCCGTACCCGTACCCGGGGGGGGCGGTGGCCTTCACCGGCCCCCTCGTAGCCCCTCTTGCCCACCAGCCCCGCCAGCCCCCGGCTCTGGCTTAGCTGGTTCCGGTTGATGGGGGTCTTGGTGCCTCGCGGCGTCTTCGGCTTCAGGGGGGCCTGTGCCGCTGGGGGGGGTGGGGGGGGGGGGTGGTGTTAGGGGCTGCTCCATGGCTTCCCCCAAGACCCCCCCTCTTGGGTCCCAGGAAGAACCCCAGAATCCAATTCCCACAGCCCTTGAGCCCCCCCCAACCACCCCCTCACCTAATTCCTTGACGATGGCGGCAAGGGGCAGCCGGGCCAGCGGGTGGATCTTGAGGGGGGCCTTGGCAGCCTTGGGCAAACGGATGGAACCTACGGAATGGCAGGGGGAGGGGGCACGTAAGGGGTGGAGGAGCGGCTGGGGGGGCCGGGGAGGCCAGCCAGCCATAGAATAGCCGCCCCACCCCCACCCCCATCACCTACACTCAGCCTTGATGGCGTTGGCGTTGATGGGGGCGTAGGGGCGGCGGGCGGCGCGGCGCGGCTGCAGGACGTCGCGGCAGAGGCGACGCGCCAGGCGGGTGAGGCGGGTGGTCTGCAGCAGGAAAGTCTGGCGGTTTTTGGCCAATAATTTGGCCCGGCTGGCGCTGGTGGTGTAGGGAGAGAGGCTCTGTGCTTCGGGGCGCGAGAGGTGACCCCGAGAGTGCGGTTCCTGCGAGGAGGAGGAGGAAGAGGAAGGTTATGGGGGGGTGATCAGCAAGGGTGGGGGTGTCTCCTGTACCCCATCCCATGGCTCACCGAGGCGCTGCGGGCTGCCCCCTCCAGCTGGGTGGGGGTCTTCAGCCCCCCATACTTCTTCCAGTAGATCCAACAGGAAGCGCAGAGGCGGCATTGCATGTTGGGGGGACCCCAGGCATACCACTGGGCAGACTGGGTGGCTGGGGGGGGGTGTGGTGTGGTGTGTGTGGAGACCCCCCCCCAACCCCAGGGCAGGCACAGAGACCCTGTGGCTCCGCTGCCCACCCTGGGGAACTGTCCTTGAACAGCCCCATCCTGCCCCCCCAGCCCTAGAACTGCCCTTGAACACCCCATCCTGCCCCCCTCAGACCCAGAACTGCCCTTGAAAACCCCCATCCTGCCCCCCCCAGCCCCTAGAGCTGCCCTGCTGCCCCCCCCCCCCCCCCCCCGGCCCCTATACTTCCCTCCTCCTGGCCCACTCCCCCACCTATAACCCCCTGCTCCCAGCCCCATAGCCCCCCACTGCCTCCACCCTGTCATCCCCCCCTCCACTACTGCACACATGCCCCCCTTCCTGCCCACACCCCATGGTGCTCCCCCACCCCAGGACACCCCCCACCCCAACCCCAGAGTCGTCCCCCCCCACTTTCCCCCAGCCCAGGACCCCCCCCACCCCACTGACTGTGGCAGCTCTCGCAGGTCAGCCCCTTCTGGAAACCGGCCCCATTCATGCCAGGTTTGGAGCCCACTGAGATGATCTGGTTGGGGTTTGGCTTCGTGCTGTAGAGAAAGGGGGGGGGTCAGGGGAGGTGCCATCTTTGCCCCACCAGGCCTAGGAGGGGCACAGCCCCCCCTCACCCAGGACCACTCCCTCCCCAACTCACTAAGTGGGGATGTAGACTTGCTTCAGCTTGCTGTCCGCCTCCGCTGCCTTCAGCCTCTTCTGCAAGCAAAGGTGAGTAAGATGGAGGCAGGGGTCACACTGGGGGGGGAGCACAACAGGCCCCCACAACCCACAGCAGCCCACCCCGCACCTCACCTGCTGGATGTAGCGATCAGTGGTCTTCCACATGTAGTAGAACTGCACGATGCTGGCCAGGGACTTCCAGGGCAGCTGCGGGGAGAGGAGGGGAGTGAGTCCTCGCACAGGGGGTTGTCCTTCACCCTGTGCCCCCCCCATCCCGTCCCCCCCCCCCCAACTCACAAAGTCCTGCCGGATGTCGTTGAAGTCCTTCCCGTACTTCTCCAGCGCCTCCTCGAAGAGCATGGCCTCAGAAGCCGACCACTCCTCCATCTCGTCGCGGCACAGCACCGGCCCCCCCTGCGGCACCAGCGTCGACATGGCCTTGGCCAAGTCGTAGCCGTTACGCTGCAGCGTGTCCATGGCGTGAAACTGGGAGCAGGGAAGCGCACAACAGTGAGGGGGGATCAGGAGAAGCCCCCCCATCACAGAGTCAGGGTCCCCCCAGCCCCTCAAATCTCACCAGCGTTATGTCCCGGGAGGCGGCAGCAGCACTCATGTGCAGGCTGGGCTGTCGGATGGAGCTGCTGCAGTCCAGGGCGCGTGCAAACGTCCCGACGGCTCTGGAAGTAAAGGGGGGGGGGGGGGTGCGGACACAGGGGCAGAGGGTGTCAGTGGGGGGCCCCCCACAGCCCCCCTGCCCCACCCCCCAGGTCCCAGCTCACCGTGCCACCACCAGAAACTGGTCGATCTGCCGGTCGGTCAGGGGGTTATCGGGGTCCCACACCTTCATCTCCATCTTCTGCTGGTTTCGGTTGTCTGATTCGCCTGAGGGTGTGCGTGGCAGGGGGGAGGGGGGGGTTCAGGCTGAATTCCCCCACCCTGTGCCACAGTGCCCACCCCTCACCAGGTACCACAGAGCCCCCCCCTACCTTCGGCCAGCCGGTCTGGGATTTCCGCCTGGTACTTGCAGCCAACTCGGATCTCGCCCTGGTCAGCCAGGAGGGTTTTCTGGACGGGGTCGAACACCAGCGAGTAGAAGAAGCAGTCCTGGGAGGCAGGGAGGGGAAGGTGGGGGGGGGCTCAGCTGGGCAAGGGGGGCGTGCCCCCAAATCAGCCCCCACTTCCCTTGGTGGGGCATGGGGCTCACCTCCTTCTCCAGGTACTGGCCCAGGATGTCGGTCTCGTTGAGCAGTGTCACGCTGCACTTCCCCCTGCAGGGTATGGGGCAGGGGTGTCACGGTGAGGCCCACACCCCCCCAGGAGCCCCCCCCACCACTGCCGGCAATGGCACGCACCGTATGTGGGTGGCCGGCAGCGATTCAAACTGCCGGGAGAGGAAGAGCTCGCGGTGCTTCAGCTGGTGACGCTGCTGCTCCGTCATGGTGGGCTGCTTGGACTCCTCCTCGAACTCGCCTGGGCGCAGGCACAGGGGGGGATGTCAGAGGGGGCCCCCCGCTCCGTGCCACCATCGAGCAGGGAGGCACATTGTTCTCCCGGCACCCCCCCCTCTGGATTTTGGCAGCAGCCCAGGCCGAGGGGGGGAGCAGGGGGGAGCAGCCCAGCCCTGTTCACACATGCGGGAAGCCTGGTGGGGGTGGGGCAGCCCCAGGAGCCCCCCCCAGCCCCCCCATCAGGTTCAGAACCTCCCTGCATTGCTGGCTGGGGGGGTGGGGGTGGTGCGGTGAGGCCAGACTGTGCTCTGCCCACCCCCCCCCAACCCTCCCATTCCACCACCCACCCACCAGGGTGCATCTGTGACCCCAAATGAGCAAGAAACCCCCCCCCCCCCCAATCCCCCCAGGGATGGTGGCTTGGGACAGGCCAGCTCCCCCCACCCCGAGTTGGGGGGCAGCATCGCAGACGCACCCCCTCCCCCAGCACCCTCAGGGAACCGAACACCCTGAGGCCGGAGCAGCGGCAAGCTGGGATCTGCCCCCCACCACACCCCAGCCGTGGGCTGTGTGTGTGGGGGGGGTGGGAGTGCAGCCACAGTCCCCCCACACCCCTCCACCACCACCCCCCCCCGGGGCGCAGCAGCCTGCACTCACGCGCATTGCTGTCAGCCAAACTGTTGAGACTGCTGGAGATGTCCCGCCGACGGAAGAGGCAGACCACCTTGGCCTCCACGTTGCCGTTGGCGGTCTTGGGGGGGAACAGGAAGGTGAGGAGGGGGCAGAGAAAGTCCCCTGGGAATAGAGGGGTGGGGGGGGCCCCTCTGTCCCCAGGACACTGCACTGCCCTCCCTGCCCCAACCGAGGAGGCAGCCCCTCACCTTGTTGAGCTCCTCAATGCGGCGGACGAGGTAGGGGTTGCTGGAGGAGTTCTCAAAATATACATAATCTGCAGAAAAAAAGGGGGGGCAGTGAGGGAAGGCTCCCCCACCGCAGCCCCCCTCTCTTCCTCTAGCAAGTAAGGGGCCTCTTTTCTCCTCTCAAAAATGTGGGGAGGGGGGGCTTCTCCTCCCAAACACAGGAACACCTTCTTCTTCCTCATGGGCACAAGGGGCTCCTCCTTACCCCATGGGGCTCCCCCCCCCCAAAACAGGACCCCCCCCCACCCTGCCCTTCAGGGAGCCCCCACTCCTCACAGACACAGCCCCCCCATCCCCTTACGGACAGTGGGACCTCCTTTCTCCCTTGCCAAAACGCAGCCCCCCCCCCCCCCCCCCCGAAGCTCTGGCTCCCAGACCCCCTTACAGACCCGGAGTCCCCCACCAACATAGGCCCTCCCCTCCCCCTCACAAACGGCGCGGGGGAGAGACGGGACACCCCCCCCCCCCCCAGAAGCCGGGGCTCCCTCTCATGGGCTTCACTTTCCCCCCTCGTGGGTCCTCCTTGTCACAGACACGGCGTTGTGTGTGTGTCCCCCCAATGGCCCCCCTCTTCTTCCTCACAGACTGGGGGGGCGAGGGTCGAGTGTCACCCACCTCTGGGACCCCCGTTCCCCTCACAGTGCCCCCCCCCCCAGTCCTCACAGACCGCCTCCCTCCTCCTCACGGGAACCCCCCCAGCCCTGCCTCCTCCTCACGGCCCCCCCCCCCCTTCATGGAACCCCCTAATCCCCTCACGGGACCCCCCGCTCGTCCCCTCACAGGAGCGGGGCCCCCCTCTCGACCCCGGCCCCGCTTTCCCCCCACACACCCCCCGGCCCCCGCTCACCGCCGACGCGGTACATGTTGGCCGCCATGGCCGCTCGCTCGGCCGCGCTACCCCCGGGCCCGGCCCCGGCCGCGCTTCATCGCCTCCCGCTCCCGCCGCCTCCGCACCGGCACGACCCGTTCGGGCGCCTCCGGAACGGCTCGGGCGGCTTCGGAACAAGCTCGGCGCGGCCTCGGGCACTTCCGGAGAGGCCTCGGAACCTTTCGGAAGAGGCTCGGAAAGGGTTCGGGCACCTCCGGAGAAGCCTCGGGACGACTCGGCGCGGGCTCGGGCCCCTCCGGAAGAGCTTCGGGACGACTCGGCTCGGCCTCGGGCCCCTCCGGAAGAGCTTCGGGACGACTCGGCCTGGCCTCGGGCTCCTCCGGAAGGGGCTCGGCAAGTTCCGCCAGAGCCGAAGCGCTTCCGGAAAGGGGTCGGGGACGGGTAAGGGGGGAGTGGTGGGAAGAACCTCGGGCCGGCTCGGCAATCTCCGGCGCTTCCGGGAAGTGGGCGGCCGTTTCCGCGGCGGTAGGAACCAGGCGGAGCCAGGCCCCTGACCCCAGGCTTTATTGGTGCCTCTCACAGTGCAGCGTGAAAATAGGGGGGGTCTGAGCCCCACCTTGGTCCCCAGGAGGGCGAGGAAGGGAAGGAGGAAGAGGAAGCAGCAGAGGAAGAGGAAGGGGGGGGGGGGCTCAGCGCGGATCGGGGTCCCCCCCAGGCTCTGGGGCGCTGGGTGAGCGGCTGCAGGGGGGCGGTGGCCCCCCCAACACCCGCCATTGGAAGACGCTGGTGTCCTTGCCCCCCAGGGAGATGAGGTGCCCGTCGTCGTGGGTGAAGCGGACGTTGGTGACATGGCTGCCGTGGCCCCCGTACACGTGGCTCGGCGCCTGCGGGGACCACGAGCGTGAGCGTGCACACGTCTCTGGCCCGGACCCCTTGCACAAGCATGTCCCCGCTCCTGGGGGCTCCTTACACACATATGCCCTCCCCTTGCACGCGTGCACCCCTTGCAAACACCCACCCTCCCACGGTTTCTCCCCTATACACCCCACTTTGGCCCTACCAGCCCACCCCACCCGGGGGGTCTGGCTCCCCCCCCCCCCCCCCCAGCCCACCTTGGGGCGAGCGCAGGGGTACTGGAAGAGATGAACTTTGCAGAAGTCGTCTGCCACGGCCACCACACGTTCATGGTGGGACCGGCACAGGGAGTTGATGTCGGTGCCGTCCGAGCCGTCGGGCCAGACGCCTGCAAGGGACATTGGTGTGGGGAGGAGGGAGGGGGGGGTCAGGGGTACCTCCGGGACCCCCATGACTCCCCCCCGGCCCCTCCACACTCACCAAAGACATGGAAGCCCAGCACGCAGGTGTAGGACGCCCATTCCCGGTCCCGGCTTTCGAAACGGTTGCGGAGCAGTTTGCAGCCCCCAGCGACGTCCCCTGGTTGGGGAGGTGGGGGGGGGACAGAGGCAGTGAGACCAGCCCCTGGGGGGTCCCAGCAGGGTAAGGGGGTGCCCACCAGCCCCCCCAGTCCATCTCCCCCAGCTCACAGTAGAGGATCTCGTAGTCCCCTGAGTTAGACATGACGAAGCGGCCGTCCTTGGACCAGTCCAGGTGGGTGATGAAGCTGGAGTGGCCCTGAGGGGGGGGCAGGAGGGGATGTTGGGGACACCAGGGGCAGTGGGGACCCCCAGAGGCCCCCCCCCACCCCGACTCTCACCGTGCAGCGCCCAAAGCGGGTGTACTTGCGTCCGCCCTCGGTGACGCTGTAGATGTAGATGAAGTTGTCATGGGAGCCGATGGCCAGGAAGGAGCCGTCTGTGGGGATAGGGAGGAGGTTGGAGACAGGGACCCCCCCAACCCCCCCGCCATGGGGATGGGGACGGGGGCTCACCCGGGGAGAACCGCACCACCGAGAGCTGCTCGTTGCCATCCGAGCCACTGGCCAGCGGCTGTTGCGTTGCCGTGTCCAGCACTAGCCACCTGTGGGGACAGCAGGGACAAGGGGGGGGAGGACGGGACACACACGGGGGGGAGACACACGGGGGGGACAAGGGCACAGCGGGTACCAGGGGGAACAGGGGGACACAGGCGACCGCAGGGATGGGGGGGAGAGCAAGGACCAGGGAGGACGAGGATGGACAGGGGGACATGGGGACCACGGGGGTCGGGCAGGCGGAGGGCACCGGTCCCCCTGTGTCCCCGTCTATGTCCTCCCATGTCTCTGTCACCCTGCGTGGCACCATGGCCCCCAGCCACTGTACTCCCGCCATCCCCCCATGTCCCCCTGCACCGTCCCCCATCACTCACCGCCCCGTGAGCAGCCCCACGGCCACCACCTGCCCCCCAGGATGGAAGTCAGCACAGAGCCCCGTGTCCTGCGGGGGAAAGGGGGTGTCAGGCCACGCGGGCACCAGCCCCCTCAGCCCCCCACATATCCCCCCATACCAGTCTCCCACCCCCCTGGTCCCCCCAGCCCCCTTGTACCCCTATACCAGGCTTCTGCCTCCTGGTCCCCATGTCTCCCCCAGCCCCCCTGTACCCCCATACCAGTCTCCCACCCCCCTGGTCCCCCCAGCCCCCTTGTACCCCTATACCAGGCCTCTGCCTCCTGGTCCCCATGTCTCCCCCAGCCCTCCCGTACCCCCATACCAGGCTCATGCCCCCCGCCCCACCAGGCCCCCCCACCTCCAGTGCCAGGCTCCAGGCCAGCGCGTGCTCCTGCCCATCCCACAGGCAGAGCTGCCGGTCGTGGCCGCAAGTGAGGAAAAGGCAGCAGCTGGGGTGGGTGGCCAAGCCCCACACCTCGTCCGTGTGCCCCTGGGAGGGGGGTGACAGGGAGGGGGGATCATCACCTCATCCCCATGATGGGGAGACCCCTCCCGCCCCCCTTCGGCCTCACCTGCACGATGGGGGTGAAGCCAGCAGCCAGCGTCCCCCGCAATAGGGCGTTGCGAGTCGTCCCCACCAGCAGCTCGTCCCCGGGTCCCTCTGCGATGGTCCGCACTGCCCCGAAGCGCTCGGGGAGCTGAGAGGCAGGGGGGTGTCGGGGGGGACACCCCAAACCCCCCTCCACCCCCCCCATCACGGTCACCCCTGCCCTGAAGCACTCAGGGAGCTGGGGGACCAGGGCAGGTTCTGGGGGCCAGAGTGGGTTTTGGGGAGCTGGGGCAGGTTTTGGGGAACTAGGGAGGGTTTTTTGGGGGGGGGGGGGCCGGGTCCCCCACCTCAGCCTCCTGCAGCAGGACGAGCGCGGGGCTCCAGCAAACCACCCGCCGGTCTTTGCCGCCGCCGCTCAGCACCGTCCCGTCTCGCCGGCGGCACAGGGCGAAGATGCTGCCCTCGTGCGCCCGGGTTTGCTGCCCAATCTGGTACGTCTCTGCGGAACCGGGGTCAGCCCCCATAGCTGCCCCACAGTCCCTTGTCCCCCATCCCACCATCCCCGTCCCCCACCTTTGCCACCCTTCCCCGGCGTGCGGCCATCTCCGGCGGCACGGGTCCAGGTCAGGATGTTGCCCTCGGAATCGCCCGTCAGCACGTCCCCAGCAGCATCAAAGATGAAGCACTGGATGAACTTGGGCTTCTTGTACTTCTGCAGGGTTGGGGGAAAGACAGCAGCATCAGCACAAACCTGCCCCCTCACCAGCTCCCCCCAGCCCCCTGGGGCACCCCCCTCACCCCAAAGATGCCCTGCTTCTTGGTGAGCGTGGCCCCGCTCCAGGTCCAGAAGTAGACGTGGGACTTGCCGCTGGTGATGATGCTGCTGCTGTCCTGGGGGTTGAACTCCACTGTCAGCACTGACTCGTTCGTGCTCTGTGAGGCAGGGGGGGACAAACTGTCAGCCTGGATGCCTGGGACCCCACACCCCAGATGCCGGGGTTCCCCCCGCTCCATCCGGACACCTGGGTCCCCTCACCTTCACCTCCGCCTGCTTGGTGCCGCGGGCGCAGTCCCACACCGACATCATGTGCTCGTTGGAGTCGTCCACCACACAGAGGTAAGCACCTTGGTCCTGGGGGGACAGGGGTGAGGGGACGGCTGCGGGATGGGGGACACACACAGAGGGACGGGGGGACAGGGACTCACGGCGGTGGAGAAGGCGAGGGAGCCCACGCCCCGCTCGAAGCTGCCGAGGCCGATCTGCTGCAACGTGAGCAGCGTGGCCGAGTCCCAGATGTGCACGATGGGCTGCAGCGGCTGCGGGGACAGTGCAGGTCGGGGGTCCCGGGGGGTCCCATCCCACGGTGGGGGGGACATATATCCCCATCCCATCCTGTCCCTGTCGCCATCCTGTCCCTGCCGCCGTCCTGTCTTCCTCCCATCCTATTCCCATCCTGTCCCCATCTCTGTCTCTGTTCCATCCCCATCCTCATCCCATCCCCATCTCTGTCCCATCCCCATCCTCATCCCATCCCCATCCTCATCCCATCCCCGTCTCCATCCCATCCCCATCCTCTTCCTATCACCATGTCTGTCCCATCCCCATCCTCGTTCCATCCCCGTCTCAGTCCCAACCTCATCCTTGTCCCATCCCTGTCCCCGTCCTGTTCCCATCCCCATTCCGATCCCATTCCCGAACCCATTCCCATCCCATCCCACTCCATTACCTTTCCGTCCTTGTCGACGCCGGCCGCCTGCCCTGTGGCGACACGGAGGCGGTCGGGGTGCACGGCCAGGCTGCGGGGGGAAGCAGGGGGTAAGGGGGGGGTTGTGGAATGGAGACAGGGGACATCCCCCCCCCACCCAGGGCTCACCAGCGCACGCAGTCGCTGTGGCGCAGGTAGTGGCGCTGGCGGCGGTGCGGGACGTGCAGGAGGATGACGACGCAAGCGATGAAGTACACCAGCTCGCCCGAGGCCAGCACGTGCAGGTTGGAGCGGCTGTCCCGGCCCCGATACCCGTAGCTGGGCTCCGTTAAGGGATGCAACTGGTGTGGTGGCTGGGGACCCCCCCCCGCCCCCAAAGGGGGACCCCCAGGTGGGGACCCCAGAGAAGGATGGGGACCCCCAGAGGTGGATGGAGATGGGGTCAGGGATGGGACCCCCAAAGATGGATGGAGACCCCCAGAGGTGGATGGGGATGGGGACCACCAGATGGGGACCCCAGAGAGGAATGGGGACCCCCAGAGAGGGACAGGCACACCCGAATAGTGACAGGGATGGGGATGGGGACCCCCAGGTTGGGGGGGGCATGTGGATGGGACACGCCATGGGGGGTAGGCCCCCCCCCCCCGCGGTGCAGGATACACCCAGTCGAGCTGGAGGCGCTCGGGGGGCAGCTCAGCCCGCAGCCCCCCGTAGGGGCCCAGCCCCGAGGGCACGTACATGGTGATGGGGCGGCCCCGCAGGAACATCTTCACCGACACCCCCTCTGTGGGGCGGGGACGCCGGGGGTCACCCCACGGCCCACGGCCCCCGCCCCATGGACGGATGGACGGACCGATGCCCCCGAGCCTCACCCAGGTTGTAGTTCCCGCGGCGTGACCCTGGGGAGGGAAACGGTGTTACGCCCCAAAAATGAGCCCCCTGCACCCCAGTAATGACCCCCCCCCACCCTGCATCCCAAAAATGACACACACACACACCCCCCGGCCCCCCAGCACCCACCTGGGCTCAGGGTGGGCTCCTTCGGGCGGCTGCCAGGGAGAGGTGGCGTCAACGGGGGAGTGTGGGGGTGCAGGGGGGATGAGGGGTCTTGGAGGGGGGGTGAGGGGGTGCAGCGGGACAGAGGGGGGTTGTGGGGGTGCAGGGGAAGTTTGTGGGTGCAAGGGGATGTGGGGGTGCAGGGGGGAATGAGGGGGTGCAGGGGATCTGTGGGAGCGCAGAGGCGATGGGGGGTGCAGGCGGGGTTGGGGTGCAGGGAGGATGAAGGGGGTGCGGGGGGGGGCTGTGGGGGTGCACGGTGGGTTTGGGGGTGCGGGGGGGGCCCCCACCTCTCGGGGCTCCCCGCCTGCAGCAGGAGGTTGGCGGACGAAGCCGCTTTCCTGCTCAGGCGCTGCCGGGGGCTGGCGCTGCCGGAGGAGGAGCTGTGCCTGCGCAGGCTGGGGGGGACGGGGGGGACACGGGGGGCGGGGGGGGGACAGGGGGGACGGGGGGACACCGTCAGTGAAGGGTTAACACCCCCCCCCGCCTCTCATATCCCCCCAAATCCCACTCTAACCCCGACACCATCCTCCCCGCAGACCCAGGCAGTTGGCCCCCAGCCCCTCTCCCCCATAGCCCCCCACTTTCCCAGCGGACCCAGGCATGCAGGCCCCGGCCCCCAGCCCTCTCCCCACAGACACCCCCCCCCACTGCCAGCAGACCCAGGCATCCAGCCCCCCCGCCCCCTCCCCACAGCCCCCCTGCTCCCCCAGCAGTCCCAGACATCGGGGACCCCCATCCTCACAGCTCTTTGCGGGCACCCCGTGGGGCCGGGCTGGGGGCTGCCGGGGGGGAATCGGGAGCTGGGGGCTCCGGGGAGGCTGGGGTGGGTGCCGGGGGGCACGGGGGGGACCCCGGAGGGGGTGGTTCCTGGGGGGTCCCCTGGTCCCCGCTGGCTCCCGGCGCCTCCAGGCTTGGGGCCGTCTCCTCCGTCTGCGTCCCCACGCTGATGGTTTGAGGGGGGCCGGGGGGGGCAAGGGGGGGCCCATTGGGGTCCAGCTGCAGGCAGGGCTCTGGGATGGCACCGTTGGCTGGGGAGGTGGGGAGAGGGGTCAGCGCCTGAGACCCACCACCACCACCCCGCAGCCCCAAGTGTCTTGGGGGCGGGGGGGGGACACCCAGGCTTCCAGACCAGGGACCCCATGGCGGGGGCCGGGGGTGGGTGGGTGGGAACCCCGGCGTCGAGGCCTCACCGTGGGGCAGGTGCCGCAGCAGCCGGGGCAGGTGCTGGTCGTAGAGGCCGAGGCGTCGCAGGGCGTCCGCCAGCGCCGCTTTCACCAGCGCCAGCTCCTCTTCCAGCCGTCGCAGCCGCAGCTCCAGGGGGGCCGGGGGGCTTGGGGGGCCCGGGTCACCTGCGGGAGGGGAGAAGGTGACACGGCGCTGCTTGGGGATGCAGGTGTCTGGGGATCCCTGTATCACACCCCCCCCCCCCAGCACCCAGGGACCCAGGTGTCCAGGGACCCGTGTCACCCACCCGCCGTCCCCCCCCCTGTACCCCGGGGTCCAGGGACCCCTGTGTCAGCCCCCCCAGCACCCAGGGACCCAGGCATCTGGGGTCCCATGTCACGCCCCCCACTACCACCACTCAGAGACCCAGTTTCCCCGCTCCACCCTCACGCACCCCACCACCCCAGGGACCCCCCCCCCCCGCTTCTGCAGGGACCCAGCCATCTGGATGGCCCCCCCCAAGCCTCTCCCCCCACTCCAGGACCTGGCATAGACCCAGGCATCTGGGGTCCTCTGTCACCCCCCCCCAACACCCCGAGGTCAGTGTCACCCCCCCAGCATCCAGAGGCCGGGTTTCCCCACTCCACCCCCACGCACCCCACTGCCCCAGGGACCCCCCCAATGCCACAGGGACCCTGCCATCCAGATGCCCACCCCCCCCAGCCTCTCCTCTCCCCGGGACCTGGCATGGAGCAGGCGTCCGGGGACCTATGTCACCCCCCCCACCCCAGCACCCTGGGGTCTGGGGACCCCTGTGTCACCCCCCCCAGCACCCAAACACCCAGTTTCCCCATTCCACCCCCACGCACCCCACCACCCCGGGGACCCCCTCACTGCCCCAGGGACCCCTCCTGCTGCCAAAGGCACCCAGCTATCCGGGTGCCCCCCCCAGCCTCTCCCCCCACCCCAGGACCCGGCACAGACCCAGGCGTCCAGCTGCCCCCCCGCCCCCAACCCCCCCAGCCCCCATTTCTGGGGGGTGTGGGGCCACCCTGGGTCTTGGGGGGGGGGAGCAGCAAGGGCTCCCTGGGGTGGGTGGTGGGGTGGAGCAGGGGGTCCCCCCCAGACACCCCCCCTCCATTAAGCCCTGGCTGCCCGTGGAGGGGGGGGTGTCAGGCTCACCGTGGAGGCCGCCATCCGTCTCGGGCTCCATGGCGGGCGAGGGCGAGCGGGGGCCCACGCGAGGCCTCGACCGCGGCCTCTGGCTTTCGCCGCCCCAGGAAGCGCCGCGGCGTCGCCGAGTCATTTCCCCTTCGCCGCCCCGGCCTGATCCTGCGCCCGCCGCTGCCTCCGTGGAGAAAAAAGGGAGGGGGGGGGGAAATGGGGAGCAGGCCTCTGGGGGCACCCGTGCACCCCACTGCCCACCCACCCACCCAGGGGCCTGGGTATCCCGGGGGGCCCTGCTGTCTGGGTGACCCCCCCCCAAACCCACTGACACACCCCCCCCCCCCCCAAGGGACCCACTGCCTTGTAGCTGCGTCACACTGGTTGTACCCCCGCCCCCCACCACGCTGGGGCACCCCAGGATTTGGGGTGAGGGGCTATGGGTGTCCTGTCAGACACAGTCACGACCCACCACCCTTTTCCGTCACGCCCCCCCCCCCATGTTGCTGTATCCCCGGGGGGGGGGGCAGTGATGGGACAAAGTTGGGAGCAGCCCATCGCCCCAATAATTTACCCTTCCATGGGGCTGGGGGGACCCCCATCACCCCCCCACCGCCCCACTTGGGGTGGGGGCCTCAGGCCCAGATGTCTGGATTTGCCACAGTGGGGTGGCGAAGGAGTTGGGGGGGGGGGGAGGCACCCCCATAACCGTGGGGCAGCCCCCACCCGCCCGGTTTCAGGATGAAGCGGGGCGCTGCATCCCGGCACCCTGAACCCACAACAAAGGGTGCCGGCGGCCCCGATTCATCCCGAAAGCGAAACGTCGCCTGCGTAGGGGACCCAGGCGTTCGGGTGCTGCACCCACACCTCCCTAACCCCCCACCCCCCCCAAAAAAACCCAACACAACCCTTGGGCTGGGATGGGGATCCAGGCATCCGGGCACGGCCAAGCCCATGGGCCAGCATAGGGATGCCGGTGTCCGGCTCTACAGACCCCACTGAGGGGACCCAGCTACCCCCCCAAAACCAGGGCACAGCCCCAGGCGTCTGGGTGCTGCACCCCCCCACCCAGGCCAGCTCAGGGACTTGGATCCAGGCTCGTTGCGCACCCCCTGGGATGGGATTGGGATGCCTGGGTGCTGTGCACCCCCCATGCCGGGATACTGGGGTGACCTTTCCATCCTCCCCCCCGTCCTTACTCCTGCCCCCCCCAGGGGCAGGTTGGCCCCGCTTTGCCCTCCCACAGGGGTGGGTGGGTGTTGGGGGGGGGGGCAGGTGTGAGCCAGGGCCGCATCCTGCATAGTCATAGCGCAAGCGGGTTCGGGGCTGCGCCTCCGGGAACAGCCTCCGCTCCGTGCGCACCGGCTCTCGCCTCGGCGAGGGGACGGGGACAGGGCAAGACCCCCCCCCGCTGCAGGTACGATGGGGGCTCGGGCACCTGGGTCCCCTCTGGGAGACAACGGGGGTCATGGGGTGGTCCAGGGACCCCTGGGTCCCTTGCGGGGACAACGGGGTCCATGGGATGGCCCAGGGACTGCTGGGTCCCTTGGGGGGACAACGGGGTCCATGGGATGGCCAAGGGACGGTTGGGCCCCTTGGGGGGGACAACGGGGTGGCCCAGGGACTGCTGGGTTCCTTGGGGGAACAATGGGGTGGCTCTGGGACCCCTGGGTCCCTTTGGGAGATGATGGGGTCCATGGGCCAGTCCCAGCCCGGGACGGCTGGGTCCCTTGGGGGGACAACGAGGTGGTCCTGGGACCCCTGGGTCCCTTTGGGAGACGATTGGGGTCATGGGGTGGCCCAGGGATGGTTGGGGAGACAACATGGGCCATGGGGTGGTCCCAGGACCACTGGGTCCCTTGTGGGGACAATGGGGTCCACGGGATGGCCCAGGGACTGCTGGGTCCCTTGGGGGGATAACGGGGTTGTCCCGGGACCCCTGAGTCCCTTTGGGAGATGATGGGGGTCATGGGGCGGCCCAGGGATGGCTGGGGAGACAACATGGGCCATGGGGTGGTCCCGGGACTGCTGGGTCCCTTGGGGGATAACGGGGTGGTCCTGGGACCCCTGGGACCCTTTGGGAGATGATGGGGTCATTGGGGTGGTCCCGGGACCACTGGGTCCCTTGCGGGGACAATGGGGTCCATGGGATGGCCCAGGGACCACTGGATCCTTTGGGGGACACACAATGGGGTGGTCCCAGGACCCCTGGGTCCCTTTGGGAGACGATGGGGGTCATGGGGTGGTCCGGGGACCGCTAGGTCCCTTGCAGGAACAACGGGGGTCATGGGGTGACAGAGGGACTGCTGCGGTCCCTTGGGGGGACACAACGGGGTCCATGGGGTGGCCCAGGGACCCTTGGGGGGGTCCTGGGGCCAGGAAAAAGGGGGGGAGTGGGGAAGGGGGGTCCCCCAGCCACCCCTCTCACCCATCTCCCCCCCACACCTCCACAGCACCATGGAGCCACAGCTAGGCCCGTACACCCCCCTGTACCCCCCCACCGGCCCCTTCCCCACGGTGGGGCAGCCCCACTGGGAGCCCCGGCCCCCCGAGGCCCCCCCGGGGCCCTGGGCCCCCCCCCGGGGTGAGGGACCCCCCAGCCGCCTGGACCCCTTCTCCCAGGCCTTCGCCGGCCGTCTGCCAGGCAAGGCCTGGGGGGCCGGGACCCCGGCAGCCGGGGAGGTCACCCCCACCTCAGGCTACCTGCCCCTGCCCTACGGTGGCCCCCCCCACGAGGAGCCGCCCCCCGCTTGCCTCTATCAGGACCTGAAGCCCCCCCCCTGCACCCCCCCTGCACCCTTCCAGGGCCCAGGTGAGCACAGGGCAGGGTGGGGGAGATGCCTGGACCCCCATGAGCCTTTTTTTTGGGGGGGGGGGGGGGGAACAGCCCTGACCCCCCCCCCGGCTCTGTTCCCTCGTCCCATCGCAGCCCCGCAGGGACTGGGGGGGGCCGAGGGCTTCGCTGGACTCCTGGGTCCCCCGGACTGGGCGTCCGATGGGGTGCGATGCTACCAGGTGAGTCTGGATACCCCTGGGGGGGGCAAGGGGGGGGGGGCCACACTGGATACCCCAGTGCCTGACCCCCCCCCCCCCCAATCCCCTCCCTGCAGGACCCCAACCGCTATTTCAGGGGTGCCGAGTTGCCTTTCTCTGGGGTCCCCCCATGGCCAGGGGGGGCCCTGGGGGAGGCGGGGGGGGGGCTGCGAGCTGAGCCCCCCCTGGGCAGAGAGCACGGCCCCCCCCGAGGTGAGAAAAGCCGGATGCCTGGGTCCCCGCCATAGCGGGGTGGGGGGGGGCACACGGCCCCCCCTGACCCCTCTCCCCTCTCTCCTGCAGGCCCCCCCGGCCCCCCCCAGCAGGGGCTGGGCCCCCCCATACCGAAGCCGCTTGGGGCTGGGGGGGGGCCCCCCGCGGTACCGGCCGCCCCCCATGTTGGACCCGGGGCGGGGGGGGCCGGGGCTGTTTGGGGGGCTGCTGGCGGGGGGCAGCCCCCCCAGGGCCGCCGACCCCCAGCACCTCCTGCCTCCGTGAGTTGGGGGGGGGGGGGGGGAGAAGGGGGGGGGGGGGAGAAGCCAGGGGGCGGGGGGCTGCCCCACCACCCCCCCTCTTTGTGCGCCCCCCCCCCAGGCAGATCAACGTGGGCCCCGGCTTCCAGGCAGCCGTGCCAGCGGCAGCGGGGGGGGGCTGCGGGCAGGACCCCCCCGGGGGGGCCACGCTGGCCTGGAGCCCCTGGCCCGGACTGGAGGGGGACCCTGAGACTCAGCAGCAAGGTGAGTGTGTGTGTCCCCCCCCCCGAACACCTTCCCGGTCGAGGGGGGGGGTTGGGGGACCTGCCTGTGGCCCCCCCCCCCCTCACCCAGCCTCACCCCCCCAGTGGAAACCTTGCTGGACCTGGCCTGCTCCAGCGCCCTTCCCGGGGGGGGCACCAACCGGGAGCTGGCCCTGCACTGCCTGGCCCGCACCGGCGGCAGCCTGACGGTGAGGGGGGGACACACCGGGTGGTTTGGTTTGGGGGTGCCCCCCCCCCCCCCACCCTGCGACCCACCGTGTCCCGTCTGTCCGTCCCCCCCCAGGGTGCCCTGGAGCTGCTGCTGCTGGGGACACCAGCCTGGCTGCGGGCAGACCCCTTAGCCGGGTACCACTACACCGGTGAGGGGGGGGGGCAAAGAGGGATTTTGGGGGGCACCCACGGTCGCCCCCAACCCAGATCCTGACACACCCCCCCCCCCCAGGCAGCGACACCTGGACCCCCCGGGAGCGGCGGCTCTTCGCCAAGGCCCTGGCACAGCACGGGAAGGACTTTACACGCATCCAGCGGGCGGTGAGGGCCCCCCCGCACCCCCCCCAGCTCCCGGGTCCCCCATCCTCTCCCCGTTCCCACGGGGTCACCCCAAAATCTGCCCCCCCCCCCCTCCCCGCCCCAAACCCAGGTGCCCTCCAAACGGACGACGCAGTGCGTCGAGTTTTACTACCTGCACAAGTCACGGCTGGGACGGGCGCAGAGGCAGGTACAGGGTAGGGGGGGTCGGGGACCCCCCCCCCCATAGTGCTGGGGGGGCACCGGTGACACCCCCCACCCCGGTTTTGGGGGGCACTGGGGACCCCTCTCCTCCCACCTCTCTCTGTCCCAGATGCCACCTGAAGCCCTCGGCTCCCGCTTCCCCTGCAAGCTCTGCGGCAAGTATGCGGGGAGGGAGGGGGGGCAGAAGGGGATTGGGGGGCCCTGGGGGGGGGCACAGAGGGTGCTGGGGGGTGGCACAGAGGGTGCTGCCCCCCCCAGCCCCCCACTTCGCCCCCATTTTCCCCCAGAATCTTCCCCAAGATCAAGAGCCGCAACGCCCACATGAAGATCCACCGGCAGCAGGAGGGCTGGGGGGGGTCCCAGTTCCTGCCCCCCCCGTGGCCCCCTGTCCCCCCTACCGGGGGGGGGGGCACACAGCAGACCCTGGTGTGAGGCACCCACTGCCCCCCCCGGAGCAGGGTGTCCCCCCCCAGACACGGACGAGGACGGTGCGGGAGAGTTTATTGCGGAGATGACACTCGGCCGGGGAGCCCCGTGGGAAAAGGGGGGGACCCCCACGGAAAGGGGGAGACCCTGTTGATAAATAAAGTCCGAGTATCCCTGGGGGACGTCCCCATATCCGATCCTTCCCTGGGGGGGGGGGGGTCCCTGCGGTGCAAGGGGGGCACAGGGGGGTCCCTCACACCTCGATGTGGGGGTCGGAACCCCGTCCCTCGCGCTGCAGCTGCTCCTCCTGCCGCAGCTTCGGCTTCTCCGTCCGCGTGTGCCACACCAGCACCTGGAGGTGGGGGGGCATCAGCAGGACCCCCCCAGTGTAGCACGGATTCCTCCCCCCCCCCCCCCCCCCCCGAGTCCCCTGCACCCCCCCAACCTGGTCTGTGCACCCCAATGACCCCCTTGTGAGGACTCTGCCCCCAGCAACCCCCCCAGCCTGGCCTCCCTCCCCTGGGGACCCTGTCCTGTCACCCATGCTCCCAAGGGACCCCAGGACACCCCAAGGGACCCCCCCTGGTCCCTGAGGGACCCCAGGACCCCCCCGGGCCCCCCTCTGTTCCCCACTGAGGTGCAGTTTTCTGCCTTGAGCTCCAGCTCAGTGGGGGAGGTAAGCCCCCCCAGCATTTTGCTGTACCCCATGGGACCCCACAACCCCCCCAAAGAACATCCCAAACCCCTGAAGGACCCCCCCAAACCCCTGAGGGACCTCAGAATCCCCCCAAGAGACCCCCCAAACCCCTGAGGGACCCTGGGACCCCCCAAGGGACACCCCCAAACCCCTGAGGGATCCCCACTCCTGACCTGGGTGTAGTTGTCAGTCTTGGGCTCCAGGTCTTTGGGGGAGATGAGCCCTCCAGCACTTTGCTGTGCCCCCGTAGGTTCCCAGAACCCCCCAAGGAACACCCCAAACCCCTGAGGTACCCCAAAACACCCCCAAGGGACCCCCCCAAACCCCTGAGGGATCCTGGGACCCCCCATTCCTGACCTGGGTGCAGTTGTCGGTGTTGGGCTCCAGCTCGGCAGGGGAGATGAGCCCCGCCCAGGACTCCACTGTACCCCTATGGGACCCCAGAACCCCCAAGGACCCCCCCCCATCCCTCACCTAGGTGCAGTTTTTGGTCTTAGACTCCAGCTTGGCAGGGGAGATGAGCCCCCCCAGGACCCCCAAAGGATCCCAACCGCCCCCCCACCGAGGGCCCCATCCCTTACCTGGGTGCAGTTGTCGGCCTTGGGCTCCAGCTCGGCGGGGGAGACAAGCCCCCCCAGCAGACTGCTCTCCAGGTAGCCCCTCTCGGCCTGGGGGTCGAAGCGGGCAGCGGGCCGCGCCAGCAACAGGGGCAGCCCCACGGCGAAGCCGGCCATATCCAACGGGAAGGGGCGTTCCGGTTTCCAGGCGGTATGGAAGCCCACCACTCGGCCCCCCACTACCAGCGGTCGTTCGAAACGTAGGCCCCCCACCAGTCCCACCGGCCAGACCGCCACGCCGCGGGTGCTGCGCATCTGGGGGAGAGCGGCCGTCAGGGCTGGGGGGGGCTCAAGGAGGAGGGGGGGGACCCCGCGGAGCAGCACAGCCCCCTGAAGAGGTGCAAGGCTTGGGATGTTGAGGGGCAGAAGGGGCTAGGGGAGGTTGGGGGGGGGGGGTAGGAGAGTGGGGGGGGAATGGGGGGGCTCTGGTGGGGGGGTAGGGGAGTTTGGGGGTGTTAAGGTTGCTGGGGAGGGTTGGGGAGACTGGAAGAATTTGGGGGGAGTTCAGGGAGGGGCTGGGGGGTAACAGCGTGCTCCATCACATCCAAGAGGCACAAGCTGGAGGTGTTAAAAAGGCAGAAAGGAGTTTGGGGGTTGGGAGAGGGACAGGGTGTTCTGGGGGGGATCAGAGGGTTCGGGGGGGGTCGGGGGGTTCCCTACCTCCTCGAAGAGGCGCAGGCTGTAGGTGTTGTCGTCGTCGGCGAAGTAGACCACGCCGCTCTCGCCGGGCGCCCGCGTCTCCCGCAGCCACTGCAGCGCCCGGTTGCGTTGTTCGACGCCGCGGGGGCGCAGCCAGGGGGGGTCCCCGGGGCGGCGACGACGTTCGGGGGGGGTCTCGACGTTCAGGTGGGTGAAGGGCACCCCGCTGGCGGCCAACAACCCCCCCACCAGAGCCGTGGGGGCCGCCGCGTCCTCCACCACCACCCAGTGCAGCGCCCGCACGTGCAGCAACGTCTGCGACAGCCGCACCAGCTCTGCCTTCTGCACTGGCCTGGGGGGGGACAAAATGGGGCTGGGGGGGGCTGCGGGGGGTCCGGGGGGGGGGGGGGCACATGAACCCAAGGGGGCTGGGGGGGGCGTGGATGGATCGAGCTGGGAGTAGCCCAGGCCAGGCTGTGTTGAGGAAAATGGGTCTGGGGGGGGGCAGATCAGGTTATATGGGGGGGGAATGGGCCTGGGGGGCCAGGCTGAACTGTACAGGGTGGGGTGGGGGAAAAATGGGTCTGTGGGGGCATATCAGGTTATATGGGGCCATAGGGGGGGAAAATGGGTCACGGGGGGGGGGCAGATCAGGTTATATAGGGCCATGGGAAGGGGGAATGGGCCTGGGGGGGTGGCCAGGCTGGGCTAGAGAACAAATGGGTCTGGGGGGGACGGACACCAGCCAGGCTGCATGGGGCTGGGGGGGAAGAGGGAGGGGGGGGCTGGGGGGGAAGAGGGAGGGGGAGCCTGGCCAAGCTGTAGAGGACCGTGGTGGGGGTCTCACCTGGCATAAGTGGGGGTCACCACGTAGATGGTGGGCAGGGCCCGGCCTCCCCCCTGCGCTCGGGGCTCCCCCCGGGCCCCCCCACCCCTCAGCTCCGCCAGCAGCCGGTCCCGGTCCCGGCTCCGCCGCCGCTCGGCCTGTAGCTGGTGCGAGCAGTCACAGGGCTGCCCTGGTTGGGAAGGGTGGGGGGGGCGGTCAGGGACCCCAGGGTAAACCCTGGGGGGGGGGTCAGGGACCCCTCAGCCGCCCCCCCCCCCCCCACTCACCGAGCTGCAGCAGGGCGCAGAGCAGCCCTACCAGAGACACCACGAAGTAGACGATGAAAACGTTCTTCAGTTTCACCCTCATGGCAGCGCTGGGGGGGTCCGGGGAGGGGGGGATCCGGGGGGGCTTTTTTTTTTGGAGGGGGGAGGCGGGGGGCTCAGGCGTTCTGCCCCGGAGCCCCCCCCAGCAGACTCAGCCCAGAGCCTTTCCCGCACCACTGCCCCCCCGGCCCCGGATCTCGCTCCCAGTCACCCCAGCACAGTCCCTGCAGCCCCCCAGTACATGCCCGTGCCCCCCCCGCCGCCTCCAACCCCCCCCCAGTCGCCTCAGCAAAGGAGTGGAGACGTGGCGCCGTTACCACGGCAACAGAGCCGGGACTCACCGCGACGGAACCGGAGCCGGACGGGAACCGAGCCGGGCCCTACCGGGACCGAACTTGGTACCGGGAAAGGAACCGGGACTGGTTCGGGGTCGCGAAGGCTCCGCCGGGCCGGGCCGGGCCGGGCCGGGCCGGGCCAGGCCAGGCCGGCACTTCCGGTCCGCCCCCCCTCGCGCTCCGACCACCACTTCCGGTCCCGGGTCCGTCCCGAAGGTTCCGGCCGCTGCCCGTGCCCCGGCCCGGGGGTTCCTCCCCCCCCCCCACTCCAAAACACCGTTGGTTTGTTGTTTTTTTTTTTTTCCTGGTTTTATTTATCTTTTATCAAAACCCGGAACGGGGCCGCCCCCTCCCCATCCCCCATCCCTCCAGGTCCCCACTCCACTGCGGGAGGGGGGGCCAGTTCTTGCCCTGCCCCCCCCCACCCCCATGTGCCCCACAGCTGGGGGGGGCAGGGGGAGGGGAAGGAGATTTGGGAGGGGCTCCCCCAAACCCCAGCTGACCCCTGCTGGCTGGGGAGGGGGGAAGGGGGGAAGGGGAGTGGGGGGGGGGCACAAGAGGGGTGGGGGGGCGCAGGCAAATCTTTGGTCCCCATCCCCCCACCAGCCCCACCCCTGCCCCACATCCCCACATCCCCACACTTGGGGGGGGGGGGCGGGCAAAGGCACTGCCCCCCCCCCCCCCCAACCAACGGGCCCCCCCTTACAGCAGCCAAGGGGGCAGGGGGAGCTCCCTGACCCCAGGTGGGGGAGTCCTGGGGGGCTGTGGGGGGGTCCCCGGGGGGTAGGGGTACACAGGAAGGGCAGGGGGAGCTGCCCCCCCACCCCCCACCCCCGCCCCAGCAGCAGCCCCCCCCTCTGCATTATCGCAGGACGATGGCCCAGTCATCGCCGATGCGGACCCCCGGCTTGCGCAGGGTGAGGACGGAAGTCTCGGCCTCGTGGTGAAAGTCGAGGCGCGTTTCGGAGCCATCTGGGGTGGGGTGGGGGGAATGACAACAACAACGACACCCAGGGTTAGGGGGGGCCCCAGGACACCCCCCCCACCGCCCTAGAAGCCCCCAACTCACCCGCAGGATGGAGAATGACAGTGGCCGGTTTCCCCGTGCCTAGGATCACCACACGCTCCAGCCAAGCCGGGGTGTCAAAGGAACCGCGGGGGTCCGCGGAGCTGCGGGAAAAGAGAAAAGGGGGATCCAGGGGAGGCCCGAGGAGGGGGGAAGAGGGTCCCGGGGGGGTCTGGGGGGGTACCTGGCCGTCAGCGTGTTGCCAGCGAAGGTGAATTGCCGGTGCAGGTAGCGTGCCTTCGTCTCGTAGTCAAAGCTCTGCCCGTCATCCAGGAAAAGATCGCCCTCGGCTGTGCCCTGGAGGAAGGGGGAGGGCAATGGGGGGAGTCGGGGGGGGCTGGGGGTGATTGGGGGGGTCTGGGGGGGGGTGTGTGTCTGCACTTACCTGGGGGCTGAGGGCCACGTAGAGGGTGAAGGGGTCCCCCCGCATGCACTCGGTGGAACGTCGCACCCTCTCCTGCCGTGGCACCACCGTCCCCCCGCGCTGGAACACCGGCACCTGTGGGGGAGGGGGGTGGGTGGAAGGTGGGCCTGGATCCCCCCCCCCACTCCCGCTGTAGCCCCCCCAAACCCACCCCCCCAGCCCCATCACCCACACTGCTCATGGTCACCGGCACGTAGAGCGTCTGGGGTGCGTGGTGCTTCTGGTGGGAGGTGACGTCGTACCAGACCTGGGGGTACCAGAGAGAGGTTGGGGGGGGAGGCTGGACCCCTAACACCCCCCCCAAAGCCTGCAGCCCCCCCCCAAAGCTCACCTCTCCCTTGCCGGGTAAGTAAACCTGCACCCCACGGGCACCCTGCTCCGTCACGGGGTGCACCAGCAGCGCCCTGTCTGGGGACGAGGTGGGGGGTCCTGGGTCAGCATTGGGGTGGGGGGGATGACCCCCAAACGGGAGTGGGGACACCCCCGCAGCCGGCAAACCCCCCCTGCCCCTCACCGATCATGTACTGGTCATCGATGGCGAAGGTGGTGGCATCCTCGGGGTACTCCATCCAAAGTGGCCTGGGGGAAGAGGGGGGACACGCACACACATCACGAACCTGGGGAGGAGAGATGGGAGTTTTTTTGGGGAGGACCCCCCCCCCCCCCCCCCAACTCACCTCATGACGGGCAGCCCGTGGCGGTGGCTGCGGTAGAAAGCGGTATACCAAAACGGGAGGAGAGCGTAACGCTGGCGGATGGCGGCACGGATCAGCGCCACGTTTTCCTCCCCGAAAAGCCAGGGTTCGCGGCGCGCCGTATCCAGGTGAGCGTGGGCGCGGAAAAAGGGTTGGAAAGCGCCCGCTTGGTACCACCGCACCAGCAGCTCCGCTTCGGGGTTCTTGAAAAAGCCCCCCACGTCCGCTACGGGGGCAGGAGGGGCTCAGGGTGGGGGTCCAAGCGCACAGAGCCCCCCCTCCTTGATCCCGCTCTCGCCCCGCTCACAGCCGCAGAAGGAGAGACCGGCGAGCCCGAAGCTCAGGCACATGGGGATGGAAATCTTCAGGTGCTCCCACTCAGCCGCGTTGTCACCCGTCCACACCGCGCCTGCGGGATGGAGAGGGGGTGAGGAGGAGTGGGGGGCACACACACACAGAGGGAGGGCCCCAGGGTGGCACCCCACCCTCACCGTAACGCTGGGAGCCGGCGAAGAAAGCCCGGCTCAGGACGAAGGGTCGGTGCTGCCCACCCGAGCGCTGGATCTGCCCCTCGGCCGTCGCCATTTGCTGCGGGGACGGGGTTGGGGAGGGGGGGAGAAAGAGAAACCATGAGGGACCCCCCTGGCGTGGGTAGGGGGGGCGTAGGGTGAGTGGGGGGCCCCACGCTCACCACGTAGAGGCCATAGAGGTTGTGGAGGTCTCGGTGCTCCCAGCCGCCGTGGTGCACGGCATCCTTGTGCATCGTCACCTCGGGGCCGCTGAAGACCGAGGGCTCATTCATGTCGTTCCAAGTGAAAAGGTTCTCGGTCGAGCCCTGGGGGGGGGCCCACAGGTGAGGGGGGAGCACAGGGGCAATGGTGGGGGGGGAGTAGAGGGGTGAGGAGGGGAGAGCAGCTTGGGGGGGGGCACATGAGCAACAGGGGAAGACGGTGATTTGAGAGCAGAAGAGAGATGGGGGGTGGGTAGTGACTCGGGGGGGGGGGGTAAGTAGTGACTTATGGGGGGGGACAGCAGTGACCTGGGGGGCCAGACACCTGGCGGGGGGGCTGACAGTGATGGGGAGGGGGCCACGCACCCACCGGGGCAGTTGCTCCTCACCTCGTACTGGTCATAGGCAAACATGGAGGCCCACCACGCGCGCATCTCGGGGTTTGTGAAGTCGGGGTACGCAGCGGAGCCTGGGAGCAGCGCAGGGGTCAGCATGGACCCCCCCGGGGCTCCCTCTAGGACCCCCCCCACCGCACAGCCCCACTTACCTGGCCAGCACCAGCCCTCGTAGTCGCTGCCGTCTTTCGTCTTGACATAGAAGCCACGGGAGCGCAGCTCATTGTGAACGCGGTATCCGCTGTCCACCTTGATGTGGGGGTCCACGATGCTGACCATCTCGGAGAGGACACGCAAAAATACACGTCAGCACCCAGGGGGGTCCAGCACCCCCCCCAGCCACTCAGAGGGGGTCCCCTACCTTGCGTTTCTTGGCGGCCAGGCGTTCCAGCATGTCGCGGGGTCGGGGAAACTTGCTGGGGTCCCAAGTGAAGTAACGTTTGCCGTCGGCGTGTTCGATATCCAGCCAGAGAACGTCGCAGGGGAGGGCGTGTTCCTCGAAACCCCGCTCCACCGCCGCCACGTCCTCCTCGTCGTTGTAATTCCAGCGGCTCTGGTGGTAACCCAAAGCGAAGAGTGGGGGCAGCGCCTGGGTGCCTGCGGGGGAAATGGATGGATGGACAGACAGCGGGGCTCACAGTGGGGTCCCTGGTGCCGGCCCTGTTTTGGCACACCCTGCTCCTTCTCTCCCTGTGGTGGCGTACCGGTGAGGGCGGCGTACTGCCCCGCCACGGCAGCGGGTGTGGGGCCCAGCAGCAGAAAAACGTCGACAATGCCACTTTCCGACATCCAGCGCACATCCGTCTGCGGCGTCTCACCCCCGCCCTGCATGTAATCCAGCAGCTTCCCGAAAAGCGTCTGCAGGTGGGGAGGGGTGTCAAAGAGTCCTGCCGGAACCCCCGAACTCCTCCCCAGGACCCCCCAGTCGCCCGTTCCCGCACCTTGCCGGCGGTGTTGGAGCTGATATCCACCCAGGTCTCGGCGGCATTGAGCCAGAAGATGCCGAGGGTGCGACGGGCGCTGTGTGCCAGCAGGAGTGGGACGGAGCCGTAGAGTGCCATAGGGTTGTAGAGCTCATACTGGAAGACGTCCAGGTTGTAGAGGCGGTACGGGTCCCCCCCCCTGCGGGAGGCCAGGCAGGTCAGCATCCCCCCCCACAGTACCACCGTCATCACTCCCCTCCCCGGCTCGACCTCCCCGCCACTCACTCGGTGGTGCGGAGCCGCAGGCTGTCGGCGTGCTCGGGGATGCCGTAAACGTGCTCGAAGCCGGGCAGGGAGAAGTCCAACCCCACCGAGGTGGGCCCTGCAGTGGGATGGGATGGGGAGTGGTGAAACCGGGAGCTCCCCCCCCCCCCCGCCCAGTGTCATCCCCCCCCGGCCATGAGACAGGCCTCACCGTTAGGTTTGGTGTCCGTGTGTGTCTTGAACGTCTCCTCCCAGGAGCCCGGCTCCTCCACGGCCTCGGCCGTGGCCTCTGTGGGCTACGGGACCAGACGCCGTTAGGGATGGGTGGAGAGAGGGGTTCTCCCTCTCCAAAAAATAAGGGGGGGGGGGGGGGGGGGCAACTCCCTGCTGGACCCCAGCACCTCGCCCGCAGCCTCCCTCCCTGTAATACCTTCTCGCTCTGGTTGCCAGCGTCCTCCGTCCTGCCAGTAGTTTCCTCCTGCCCCTCGGCAGCCCCCCCCTCTTCCGCTGTGGGCTCCCTGGGGGTGTCCCTGTGGGGGCGGGGGGGGGGGGGGCGGTTATAAGGTCCCAGGGCATCCTGGTCACCGCAGGCAAGAGTCACGCACGCAGCAGGTTCGCAGTGGGGGGGGACACGGACAGACACAGGATGCCCCGGCAAGTACTCACTCAGGGCCCTGAAGGTGGGGACAACACCCCAACCACCCCCCCAGCTCGCTCGGGGTGTGGGGGGGCAGTTCCTCACTTTTGGGGGGACAGGGATGGCCCCGGCTGCTCCTGCCCCTTCCTCCTCCCTCCCGCTGGGGCCTGCCCGGCCCAGGGGGGCTATGGGGGGGATGCTGCCCTGGGGGTCCCCTGGCCAGGGCTCCTGCTGGGGGCCCGGGGGGGGCGGGGGGGGGGCAGAAACAGCAGCAGAAGCCACAAATTTACCTATGGAAAAGGGTCTTGATCTTATCCCACAAGCTACCGACCGAGCTACTAACTTTATCCGAGAAACTGGGGCGCGGGCGGGGGGGAAGCGCAGCCAGAAACAGAAACACAGCGAGAGTCAGTGCGAGGAGCCGCCGGACGGACAGACGGACGCGGCCCGGCCCGGCTCCCTCCCACCCCCCACCCCCTTCCCCTTGGGCTGCCCACTCTCTCGGGGTGGGTGGGTGGGGGGCCCTTTGGAACGCTGCCGTTCCCCGCCTCCCCCTTCCCTAGGGTTTACCTTCATTGGGGGGGACAGCCGAGCACCCCAAGCTCCCCTCGAGCGTTTGCTGGGTGCCCTGGGTTGGGGAGGGGGAACCTGGGGAGCACGGGGGGACCCGGTCCCACCCACCCGGCCGCAGAGCTGCCCACCCCTGGCCGTACTCACGAGTCCCGGCGTTGTCGGAGGTGCTCGAAGAAGAGGAGGCCGCGGGCGTTGACGCTGCAGAGCAGCTCCCGTCCCTGCAGCAGGTCCATGCGGAATGGCTTCTCCGTCACCAGCAACCGGTGTCCGGCAGGGCCCAGCGACAGCTCCAGGCTCCCCTCATCTCGCCCCGTCACTGCCAACCTATCAGAAAGGGGAAGGGGGTTGCCGATAGCAGCTGTGTCCCCCCACTTCCTGCCCCGGCTAACCCCATCTCCGCATCCCCTCCCCTCCACCCGGCGCTCACCGCTCCACCGGCGGCTCAGCCACCAGCACATCCGGCACCTCGAACCGCGGCCGCAGCGGGTTCAGCTCCTTGATGCGGATACGGGTGACGTTCCCTTGCAGCCCCCACAGCTCCAGCAGCAGCGGGACCTGGAAAAAAAGGGCGTGTGTGGGAGGGAGAGGATGGATATACACACATGGTCTCGGCAGGACCGTGCCGGTCACTGCAACCGCGCTTTCCCCGGTCCAGGTACGGACCTTGGTGACTTCATTAATGAGCTGTAACCTGGCGGCGTCTGGTCCGAGCTGCAACGATTCCAGGAGGGCCCGGTACGGTGAGTGGCCAGGCTGCAGGCCGCGCTGGCGCCTGTGGAAAGCAAGAAAGGGGTGGGGTGGGGGACGACACACAAAACAAACCCTGAGCCCTGCCCCCCCAAACCATGGCTAACCCCCCCCACCTGCAGAAACCGCTTTGTTCACACGTCTTGAAGTTGCTCCGGTCCACGGCCAGGGCGGTCACCAGACAAAGGGCCGCCCACAGCAGCACCGCCGGCCTCCGCCTGCGGGGACACACACACACACACGAACACGCATATACCGGGTCCGACCGGGGACGGGGGTGGCGGGGCTGGGCCGCAGCTCAGGCCCAAGGGGGTGGGGGTGGGGAACCCGGGAGAGGGGGCGCTCCCGGGGGAGGGGGGGTCTCGGAACGCGGGGTATCCCCCGGAGAAGGGGGAAGGGTACGGTCGGGGCCGCGGGATTTCACACACCCCCATTCCCCCCCCCCCCGCCGCCTCCGGCACACGCTCACCTCCCCGGCGCCGCCGCCATCTTGGATCGGGCCTGACCCTTCACCCCGCCCCTGGCGCCCCCCCACCCCCCACCCCACGCCGCCGCGTCCCATTGGCTGAAGGGAGCCCCGCCCGCGAACCCGCCTTCGGCCACGCCCTCTTCCCCCCTCCCGCTGCGGGGCGGAGCTTAGGGCCCGCCGGCACGCCCTGGCTCCAGCCCCGCCCCGTCTCACCTGGTTGCCGGGGAGACCGCAGCCCCGCCCCTCTCCCTCTCGCGATTGGCGCGCGCGAGGGCTGAGGGATGGGAGCTGGCTCCAATCAGAGCGCGAGTTGGGGAAGAGGCGGGGACATGCCGCGCGGGGGGGAATCGGCAAACCAATGAAAGCGCGGAAAGGCTGAGCGACACATCGAGGGTCCAATCAGAACATTCTCCCAGCCCCGGGGGACCCGCACGCCCGCTGAGGGCTTCCCCGGCAACGCCCCGCCCCCGCGGTCATGGCAACCACGGCCACGGCAACCGCGGCCCGCCTCTTCCCGGGAGGGCGGCAACAGTCGCCAATCAGCAGCCCGCCGCCATGAGTGGCGGTAGGCCGCGACCAATCAACAGCCGTCGCCGACGCCCGTCTGCCCTGCCTCCTTGAGCGGCAGGCTACCGGACCAATGGGAGCGCGGGCGGCCCGTCGGTCGGATTGCCAATCAGCGCGGAGGGGCGGGGCTTCGCCGGGCCGCTGCTTTGTGGTGAGTGGGGACGGGGAGCGCGGAACCGGGACGGGCCTGACCGGGCCCCGCCGGGGCTGACCGGGCCTGAACGGGGCCCCACCGGGGTTGAACGGGCCTGAACGGGCCCTGCCGGGGATGAAAGAGCCCCACCGGGGCTGAACGGGCCCCGCCGGGCCAGCCCTGCTGCGTCCCGGCCGGGCCAGCCCCTCTCGGCAGGCCAGCCCCGGCTGAGCCTCCCCCCCCCCCCCCCCCCCCCCCGCCACTGCCACCAGCCCCTCCTTGTCCCCCCCGCAGGCCGGCACACCCCCGCGGGACGCCATGGAGTTCCCCGAGCACAGCCGGCAGCTGCTGCGGGGACTGCGAGAGCAACGGGCCCAGGGTTTCCTCTGCGACTGCACCGTGCTGGTGGGCAGCGCCCCGTTCCCGGCTCACCGCGCCGTCCTGGCCGCCTGCAGCGCCTTCTTCCACATGTGCTACGCCGAGCGGTTGGACAAAGGCGACTTGGTTTGCCTGAACAGCGAGATCGTCACGCCGCCCGCCTTCGGGCTGCTCCTGGAGTTCATGTACGAGGGGCGGCTGGCGCTGGCCGCCACGCCGCTGGAGGACGTGCTGGCGGCCGCCAGCTACCTGCACATGAACGACGTCGTCAAGCTCTGCAAAAAGAAGCTGCAGGCGCGGGTGCCGGCCGAGGCCGACAGCACCAAGAGGGAGGAGGACGCCCCCGGCAGCCCCCCGTTGCCGCCTGCCGCCCCGCAGCAGCGCCCACCCAGCCCCGGGGTGCCCCCTCCTGGCCCTCCCTGGCCCAGCCCCACAGGCTGGCGGGTAGCGAGGAGCAGGGCGCTCCCCCCCCCGAGCCGCCGGCGTCCCGCGTGGACGTCGCTGACACCACGCAGCCCGGCATGGAGGGTGACTGGCCCCGCGCAGCCCCCCCGGAGGTCCCCCTCCCCAGCCCCAGTAGCTCAACGGAGGCCGCTCCCCGCGCTGCCTTCCCCGGGGGCGAGCTGCCTGCTCCGGGGGGGCTCTGCGCCGGGCCCTGGGCACCTGCCGCTCCTGGGGGGCTGCTGCCCGCTGCCGTCAAGGTCGAGGCCATCGTCATCTCCGATGAGGAGCCCGAGGCGGGCGCCCGCCGCCCCGCCGGCCTCTTCCCCGGGCCGTCCCGCGCCCCGCGGCCCACAGCCTTTGGGGAGACGTCGGGAGAACCGCTGCCCTTCGGGCTGCCGGCTCTGCGGGAGCCGCTGTTCCTGCCGCCGCTGGAGGGGCGCGGGGGCTTCGGGCTTTTTGCCGAAGAGGCGCCGACCTGCCCCACCTGCGGGAAAACCTTCTCCTGCTCTTACACCCTGCGCCGCCATGCCACCGTGCACACGCGGGAGCGTCCCTACGAGTGCCGTCACTGCCTGCGCAGCTACACCCAGTCCGGGGACCTCTACCGCCACATCCGCAAGGCCCACAGCCACGGGCCGACCACCCGCGGCGGCGGCGGCGGCGGAGCCCACGCCGATCACGATCGCGATTGCGACAACCCGCCCTAAACAGGGACGGGGCGGCGGAGCCGGCGGGCGGCGGGACCCGGGGGAAGCGCCGGGGGGGCGGGGTCTGGGCCATGAGGGCGGAGCCCTGCGGAGAGGGGCGGGGCCCTGCGGCGGTGGGGCGGAGCGGGTGTACGGCGGTCACGTGGGGGAATAAAGCGCCGTTGGAAAGGGGCAGCGGGTGATCCCTGAAGGGGGCGGGGCCCGAGGCCACGCCCACGCGGCGCCCCCATTGGCTTTCGCGCGGTCCAATGGTCAACGCCGCGGCCGGTTTACCTGTCCGGGGGGGGCGCATGGTCGCTGGTTACGGTAGCGCCCCCTGGCGGGCGGGAGGAGCTCGGGCACCCTCCCCCCCCCCCCCCCCCCCCCCCAGTCTGAACTGGGCCGAATCCCAGTTCAGCCCAGTCTGGGCCCCAGCCCAACCCAGTCGGGCCCAAGCGCCGACTTGGTCCCGTCCCAGTCCCATCCCAATCCCTCCCTGCCCTGCCCCAGTCCTTCCCAGTCTTTCCCCCTCCCTCCCAGTACTTCCCCATCTCATCCCAGTCTCTTCCACTCCCTCCTAGTCCCATCCCAGTCCCTCACATTCCCTCTCAGTTTGTCCCAGTCCGTCCCACTCCCTCCCCGTCTCCTCCCCGTCCTGTCCCAGTCTGTTCCACTCCCTCCCCATCTCGTCCCAGTCTCTCCCAGTCCCGCGCACCAAGGTTTAAAGCACTTTAATCACAAAAATAGAGCTCTGTGCGGTGGCACCTATAAAAACGGGGTCGGGGAGGGGGGGGTGAGGGGTCCGGGGCAGGCGCCCCGCACCCGGGTCAGGAGCAGGTGGGGGGGGCCCCCGGACGGGGGGTGCAGACGGGAGCCCCCCCAAAGAAGGTGGGTTCAGTGAGGGGGTGCAGGAGGAGGAGGAAGAGCAGGACCCCCAGCAGGTAACAGGGGAGCAAGGCCCGACGTCGGGGGTGTTCCAGCGCCGCCCCCACCGCCGGGAACCCCATCGAGTTGCAGAAGGAGTGACACAGCACCGGGCCCGCCAGGTGGCCTGCGGGACAGACGGATGGACAGACGGACGGAAGGTGGGAGGATGGAGGGGCTGAGCCCCCCCTGCCCCCCTCCCCCCCCAGCCCTGCCCGCGCCCCACCTGTCCTGAGGAAGATGAAGGCCGTGTAGGCGCCGAAGACGGCTGTGTAGGAGAACTGGAAAGCTGCGGGGAGGGGTTGGGGTGGTTGGGAGGGGGGGGGCTAGGCACCCCCATACCCCCCCCTCCAGGAACCCTGTATACCCCCAGGGCACCCCACACTGCCCCGGGCATCCCACATCCCCCCCAGACACCCCATATCCCCCCTCCCCAGACACCCCATATGTGCCTTGAGCACCCTGTGCCCCCCCCCCCCAGGGACCCTCCCCACCCCGCATCCCCCCTCAGGCACCCCACCCTGCACCAGGCACTCCATATCCCACCCCTCAGCACCCTAAGGACCTCCCTGGGCACCCCATAGCCCCCCCCCAGGAATCCTGTATTCCCCCAGGGCACCCCACACTGCCGCAGACACCCCAAATCCCCCCCCAGACAGCCCAAATGCCCCTTAAACACCCTACACTGCACCACCACCCTCCTTGGGTACCCTACGCTCCTTTGGGCCACCCCATCAGGCACCTCAACCTGCCCCAAGCACTCCATATCTGCCCCCCCCAGCACCCCAAGGTCCCCCCCCGGGCACCCCATAGCCCACCCACCCCCCGTCACCGCAGCGGTACCTGCCGACATGAAGATGCTACCGATGGAGCCCTGCCGGAACCGGAGCTGCTCGATGACGTGGTGGAAATGGGCTGGCGGCGGGGGGAAAGAAAGGGGCCGTGAGGGTCGGTTTAGGGGTTCTGGGGTGAGAGGGGTCCCCGGGGGGGGCTGCACTCACCCACGCCGAAAAAGAGGGGGCAGGCGAGGACGGCGGGGCCGGGGCCGGTGCAGGGCACCAGCATGGGCAGCATGCAGGCGCGGAAAACCAGCTCCTCCGTCAGCGGAGCCACCACCTGGTTCCGCAGCCAGCGCACGTCGCCCAGGCACAGCGCCCAGAAACGGGGGTCTGCGGGGGAAGGACGCACTCCAAAACCCACCGCTGCTGACCCCAAAACCCACTGCCCGCCTTGGGGTCCCCTGACCCAACAGGTGCCCCCCCCCAAAAGCCAACTTGGCCACCCCCAAGGTCACCACACCTCACGAATCCCCACCGCCCCCCAACCACCCCCCAAAACCCACTGCCATGTCCCCTTACCCAACCCCTCGCTGCCCCCACAAAGCCCCCACCCTGTTATCCACCACCCTGCTTGGGACACCCTACCCACCGCCCCCCAGCCCCTGACCCCCTCCCTGAGTCGTGTGTGTCCCCCTTACCGAAAGCCACCCTGACACCGTCGAGCCAGCGCCAGGGACAGTCCATGGAGAGCTGGATGAGGGGCCCCAGGAAGAGGATCTGGGGGAGAGGGGGGGGTGTCAGGGGGGGCTGGGGGACTGTGCCCCCCCCCCAGCCCCACACCTACCATGGTGAGCAGCAGCGGCAGGAGCGTGGCTGGCACCAGCCCCTCCAGGCGCAGCCCCAGCAGCACTGGCAGCGGGGTGTCCGGCTGCGGAGAGGAAAGGGGGGTCAGCACCGTTCGGGGCAGGGGTGTGTTGTCCCTGTGTGTGTCCCCCAAATCACACCCCCCACCTCCCCCCCACCTCACCTTGACACCCGTCAGCTCCTTCCAGAGCCAGACAAAGGCTGGGGAGAGCCCCGAGACCACCAGGACGCTGGTGAAACGCCGCTTGATGACGGACGGGTGGTCCCTGTGGCAGAGGGGGTCAGCACGGGGTGGGGGGGCTGCCCCAACAGCACCCCCCACCCCACAGACACTAAGGAGCTCCCCTGGGACCCCACAACCCCCCCCTTACATACTCTATAAACCCCCCAATACCCTGAAGACACTCTACCAGGTACCCTCAATGCACCCTAGACCCCTCCCAGGTATCCTATAAACCCTCCAGACCCTTCAGGCCCGCCCCAGGTACCCTATAGACCTCCCAGACCCCCCCCAGGACCCCCACACATCCTCCAGGTACCTTATAGACCCCAGGCCTCCCCCAGGTACCTTATAGAACCCCCTCAGGACCCCCAGACCTCCCCTAGGTAGCCTATAGACCCCCCCAGACACCCCTAGGAACCCCAGACCTCCCCCAGGTACCTTATGGACCCCCCCAGACACCCTACAGATCCCTCAGACCCCCCCTTAGCACCCCCAGACCCCCCTAAGACCCCCCTAGGACCCTCAGACCTCCCCCAGATACCTTATAGACTCCCCCTAGGACCCCCAGACCTCCTCCAGGTACCTTATAGACCCCCCCAGACCCCCCCTAGGACCCCCAACCCCCCCAAGTATCTTATAGACCCTTCCCAGACCCCCTCAGGTATCCTACAGGCCCTGCCAGGATACCCATACTTCACCCAGGTATCCTATAGACGTCCTAGACACCCCACAGATAACCCCGAGGACCCCCAGACCTCCTCCAGGTACCTTATAGAGCCTCCCCAGACACCCTACAGACCCCCCAGACCCCTCCCTAGCACCCCCAGACCTCCTCCAGGTACCTTATAGCCCCTGCAGGCCTCCTCCAGGTACCTTATAGAGCCCCCAACCTCACCCAAGTACCTTATAGAGCCCCTCAGACACCCCCAAACCCCCCTACGGCCCCCAGACCTCCCCCAGGTACCTTACAGACCCCCCCCAGACCCTGCTAGGACCCCCAGACCTCCTCCAGACACCCCACAGACCCCCCCAGACCTCCCCCAGGTACCTTATAGCGCCCCCAGGCCTCCTCCAGGCACCTTATAGAGCCCCAGACCTCTCCCAAGTACCTTATAGACCCCCCCCCGAGACCCCCCAGCCCCCCCTAGAGCCCCCAGACCTCCCCCAAGTACCTTACAGACGCCCTCAGACCCTGCTAGGACCCCCAGACCTCCTCCAGGTACCTTATAGACCCCCCCAGACCCCGCTAGGGCCCCCAGACCTCCTCCAGGTACCTTATAGACCCCCCGCAAACTCCCCCCAGACCCTCCCATAGAAGTGCCCCCCCCCCCCGTCGCTCCCCCCCCCCCCCCCAGACCCCCGGCCCGGCTCGGCCCGTACCGCGGTAGGGGGCTCCCCCAGACGTAGAGGCTGCCCACGTAGGAGCAGGCCAGGCTGAGGCAGGCCAGCACGGCGGCCCAGCACGGCCCGGGCCCGGCGGCGGCGGCGGGGGCCGTGCCCGATCCCGGGGCCGCTCCCGAGGCCGCTCCCGGGGCCGGCCCGGCGCGACCCGCGGCCCAGGACGAGCCGCCCGCGGCCTCCGACACCGCCATGGCGCCGCGGGGCGGGGCCAAGGGCGGGGCCGGGCGTCGCGGGGCGGGGCCAAGGGCGGGGCCGGGCGCCGCGGGGCGGGGACAGAGGGGCGGAGGGGCGGGGCGAGGCGCTGCGGGGCGCCACGGTTGGGAGGGGGAAGGGAAAGGGGTGTGTCAAGGGGCGAGGAGAGGCGGGGCCGAGAGCGGGGAGGGGCGGGGCCGGGAGCGGGGAGGGGCGAGGAGCTGGGAATTGGGTGGGAAACTGGGATGGAGGAACTGGGGTTGGCTGGGGGAACTGGGACCGGCTGGAGAACTAGGAACAACCGGGAGAACTAGGAATGATTGGGGGAACTGGCACTGACTGGGAGAACTGGGAACAACTGGGGGAACTGGGACTGACTGGAGGAACTGGGACCGACTGGGGGAACTGGGAATGACTGGAGGAACTGGGACCAGTGGGAGAACAAGGAATGATTGGGGGAACTGGGACTGACTGTGAGAACTGGGACCGACTGGGGGAACTGGGACCAACTGGGGGAACTGGGACCAGTGGGAGAACTAGGAATGACTGGGGGAACTGGCACTGACTGGGGGAACTGGGAACAACTGGGGGAACTGGGAATGATTGGGGGAACTGGGAACAACTGGCAGAACTGGGACTGGTGGGACAACTGGGAACGATTGGGAGAACTGGGAACGGTGGGAGAACTGGGAACAACTGGGAGAACTAGGAATGATTGGGGGAACTGGCACTGACTGGGAGAACTGGGAACAACTGGGGGAACTGGGAATGACTGGAGGAACTGGGACCAGTGGGAGAACAAGGAATGATTGGGGGAACTGGGACCGACTGGGAGAACTGGGACCGACTGGGGGAACTGGGAATGATTGGGGGAACTGAGACCAGTGGGAGAACTAGGAATGACTGAGGGAACTGGCACTGACTGGGGGAAATGGGAACAACTGGGGGAACTGGGAACGACTGGGGGAACTGGGCTGGGGGTACCAATCCTGGGGGGCTGCCAGGACCAGCTGGGACCAAGTGAACTGGGTGAACTGGGTCAGCACAGGGATATGGGGGGGGCTCCATCCCCATCCCTCAGCCCGTCCACTCGGCCAAGCCGGCCACCTCTCGCTGCCACGCCTGTGGGATGGGGGGGGGGGTCAATGGGGAGGGTGGGGGGGGGGGCCAACCCTGGAGACCCCCCCCCCCAGTGACAGCCCACCTGCCCCTCGCTGCTCTGGGGACACACCTCCTCCTCCTCCTCCTCCTCTTCCTCCGCCCGCTGTCCCCTCCGCACACGGGGACCCTCTGGGGACCATGGTGGGGGGGCAAAGGGGGTGTAAGGGGACGGGGGGGGGTGGATTCCCCCCGTGCCCCCCCCGGCTTGTCCCTCACCCCGCCGGGTGTCCCCGGGGGTCTCGCAGGAGGCGCAGGGCAGCAGACGCCGGTGGGTGACTTCGGTCAAGCTCCGCCGGACGGCCGCCGCCAGCGCCGGGGTGTCCTCGACCTGCGGGGACACAGGGAAGGGGTCACCCCCCCAACCCCCCCCCCTCGCCCTCCTGCGGGGTCCGTTCCCCCCCCCCCCCCCACACACCTGCATGGTCCGCAGGCAGGCCCGCCGAAAACGGGCGCTGGTGCTGCCGGTCACCACGGCCGTCACCGCGTCCAGCACGACGGGCAAGGACCGTGCCAGCCGCTCCTGACCCTGCGGGACGGGATGGGAGGATCAGGGGGTGTTGGTGACCCCCCCCGCCCCAGCACCCCCCCCCCACACACACCACTGGAGCCCACCTCGTGCCGGCGGCACAGCTCCTCCAGGATGGGGTGGACGAGGGTCCGGAGGCCGGTGGCCAGCGCCGGGCGGCTGCTCAGCAGCGTCTGGTCCAGGTGGGCCAGCAGTAGCCGGCGAGCGGCTGGGGAGGGCGGCCATCACAGTGGGAGGGGGGGGGACGACACAGCCAGGGACACCCCCAGCCCCCCCCCTCCGCCAACGCACCGGCATCGTAAACCTGGAAGGGATCCTCGTGGCGGAGGAAGAGGAAGAGCAGGAGGGTCTGGGGGGGACGGTCCCCCCCCCGGGACGCCGGTTCCGTGCCGCACGGTGTAGGTGGCATCGGGGGTCACCAGCTCTGGGGGGACAAGATGGGGTGCTGGGGGGGGGTACTCCTGCTGGCAGGACCCCCCCTGCCGTCACTGGACCCCCCCACACACACACCTTCCTCACCCTCCGGCCGGTCACAGGGGGCCGTGGTGAAGCCGAATCGCTCCCAGTCGGCCAGCCAGGAGGGATCCTGGAAAAACCGGGGTGGGGGCGGCGTGGCCGGTAGCCCCACCGGGTCGTAAAGAAACAAGTGGCCACGGTCAAGGAGAATGGCCTGGCCCGATGCGTGGCCCCCCCCCCAGACCCCGACCGACCCCCCCAACAGCCCCACCGGGACCCCGGGATATGGCAGTGGCGGCGAGGCGGGTGGGCAGGTTGGGGGTGGGACGGCGGCAGGGGCAGAATGCGGCCACGGGGACGATGCTCAGTTCCCCCCCCCAGGCCTGCCGCGGCGGCCGGGGGGGGGGACACGTAGACGGATGGGGGTCCCCAGCGTGGGATGGATCCTGTTGCAGGGGGGGGCGACCCCGGGGTCTGACGGCCTGGAGTTCCGGGGAGAGGTGGGTGCTGTGTCCAGCTACCCCCCCCCCCCCCCAGGACACCCAGAACCCCAGGGACAGCGGGGACACGCCACCGCCCCTCCCGGCATCACGTCCCTGTCCTTGTCCCCATCCCGCTGACCCCCCCCCAGACACCCCCATCCTGCTGACCCCCCCCCCCCAGGCACCCCATCCCTGTCCCGCTGACCCCCCCCCAGGCACCCCATCCCTGTCCCGCTGACCCCCCCCCAGGCACCCCATCCCTGTCCCTATCCTGCTGACCTTGGGCCCCCCCCAAACCTGTCCCCATCCCTGTCCCACAGACTCTGGGTCACCCAGTCCCCGTCCCACCGACCCCAGCCCACCTGCCCCCCCCCCCCCCATCCCATCCCGGTGACCCCAAGCCCCCCCCCCCCCCTTTCCTCAAGCCCCCCCATCCCGTACGGTGCAAAGTGCCGGCTCTGGACCCGCAGCCGTGCTCCCGCCAGCGCCCAGGCGTTCTCCCGCCTGCGGGACCCAGGGAAAGGGCTGGCAACAGGCTGGGACCCCCCCCCCAGGGCTGGGGACGCCCCCCCCCCACCGTATCCCTTGGGGGGGGGGGTGTCCCCAGGGTGGTGGTGGGGGTGTCTCCGGGGGCTCACCCGTAGGTGTGTGAGGCCACGGTGCCATTCACGCTGACGCAGAAGTGAAATTCCACCTGGGGGGAGAGGGGGGTCGATGTGGGGACCCCCCCACACCCACCCACCCGTGCACCCCGGTGTCCCGTCCCATCCCCCCCCCCGGGGACGGTACCTCGGGGTGCACCACGCTCGTCTTATGGAGAAACCGCCGCAGGGCGACACAGGCGGGCAACAGCGTGCTGGGGGGGGGGGCTGAGCTGGGGGGGGGGGGGAACAGAGAGGGCTGGGGTGGGGGGGCACCCCGATGCACCCCACAAACTGGACAACCCCCCCCCCCCGGGTGGCCAGACCTGGAGGGGTGGGTGTCCTGCTTGTTCACACCGGTTTGGGGGGCCCAGCCCCACCAAGGCACTGGGACCAGTTTGGGGACCCCTCGGCCCTGGTGTGGGTTTTGGGGTGCTGCCCACCCGCCCCCCCCCAGTGACCCCATTCTGCTGTGTGTGTCGTGTGTTGTCCCCCCCACCCCAAAAAAAAACCAGGCCGGCCCGGCTATATTTATCCACCCGCCCTACTTGCGGCAGGAGCGGGTGCTCCCGGGGGGCCCCCGGCCCCGATTCTGCCCCCCCCCAAGGTCACCCTGGGGCGTGGGGAAGGAGGGCGTTTGTTGGGGGGGGGGGGTGTGTGTGTGTGCCCCCCCCCCAGCCTCACCTGGAAAGCCAAACGCAGCCGGGCTCTGCGCAGGATCCGGCCGCAGCACGAGGCGGGGGTGCTGGGGACCCCCGGTAGCTCCAGCACCCCCCATGAGGCTGCAAGGAGGATTGGGGGGGGCTTGGTAGGGGGGGTGCACAGTGAGGACCCCCACCCCGAGTTGGGGGGGGGGGGGTGGGGTCGTCTCCTACCTCCCCGCAGGTCTTCGGCCTCGACGCCACGGCTCAGCTCCCCGCCGGCTGCCACTGCGGGGACAAGGGGGGTGTCGGGGGTCCCCTCAGCTAAAGGCCCCCCCGGCACTGTCTCCCTCCCCCCCCCCATGCCCCCCCCACGCACCAGTGATGGTGCAGCGGGGCCGGCCCGTGTCCCCCCCGTCCCCCTCTGCCGCCAGGGCCACCAGCAGGGACCCCCCCCCTCGGCTCACGGCTCTCGGGGGGGCCGCAGGCCCAGGAGGAGCCGCTCCAGCACCTGCGAGCACCGGCGGCCATGGAGGGGACCCCCCCCGGACCACCCCCATCTTCCCCAGGGACCCCCCAAGACCCCTCCCCAGCCTTCCTAGGGTCCCCTAAAGCCCCCAAGAAACCCCCCCATCCTCCCAAGTGACCCCTGAGCCCCCCTAGAGACCCCTCAACCCCCCCCAATCCTCTCTGGGACCCTTGACCACCCCAGAGACCCCCCCCCGAGGCCCCCCAAAAGACCCCCCTTCATCCCTCCTAGGGACCCCTGACCCCCCCAGAAACCCCCCAATCCTCTCTGGGACCCTTGACCTACCCCTGAACCCCCAAGACCCCCCCTCATCCCTCCTAGAGACCACTGACCCCCCCCCCCAAGACCCCCCCTCATCCCTCCTAGGGACCCTGCCCGCCCCCAGAGACCCCCCCAAGCCCCCCCCCCCCAATCCTCTCAGACCACCCAAGACCGCTATCATCCCTCCTAGGGACCCCTGACCCCCCCCAAAACCCCCCAAGCCCCCCCCCCAGTCCTCTCTAGGACCCTTGACCCACCCCTGGCCCCCTCCAAGACCCCCTCCCCAGGGACCCCTGACCCCCCCCATCCTCGTTATCCCCCCCTCCCCCAGCCCCCCCCTCCCTCTCAGACCCCCCCGCACCGCGCGCACGGCCTCGTCCGCCATGTCGCGCCCCCCCCTCCCCTTTTCCCGCGAGCGCCCCCTGGCGGTGCGGAGGAAGAGGGGGGGCGGCAGCGACCCCCTCGGGGGCGGGGCGGGTCGCCATGGCAACGGGCGCAGGGGCGGGGAGGGGGGGGGCAGCGCGACCGACCTCCCCCAGGCGGGGCCATCGGGCGCCGTCGTCATGGCAACCGCCCCCCCCGGCTCTCCCCCCCCCCGGCACGCGGCGGAGGCGCCGGCCTGGGTTACCATGGCGACTGTCTCCTCCAACCCCCTCCCTCTTCCAGGTGACCCCGCCCCCCCGGTGCAGCTCTGGCCCCGCCCCTCCCGCCCCGCCCCTCCCGGCCGCGCCGTCCGCGGGTGTGATGAGCTGCCGCGGCCTCAGCCCGCTCCGCCACCGCAGCGCGCAGGTAGGACCGGGCCGGGGCGGCGGGGGGGGGGGGGCACACACACACATACACACAAACACCGGGAGAGGAGCCCCCCCCCCACCTCCGACCCGACCCCCGATCCCTCACCGGCTCCGCATCTTCCCTCCCCCCGGGCCCCGCATCCCCCCGGCCCCGCATCTTCCCCCCCCCCCCCCGGCCCCGCATCCCTCCCCGGTCCCCGTCGTCGTGTCCTCCGTCCCCCCCCTTCGTTTCCCGCACCCCCCCCCCCCGCCCCGGCACTGCGGCAGCCGCTCCGCTCCCCGCAGCGCCGGGCAGAGCCCCCCCCCCCCCTCGCTTTGTCCCGGGGTCCCGCCAGCGCTGCGGGGGCCCCCCCCCAAAAAAAAAAACCCAACCAAACCCCACGCGTGTTGGTGCCCTGCGCCCCGCACACGCGTGCCCAGCCCTCCCCCCCTCCCCAGGGCCCCGGCACGGGGGGGGGGGGGCGCGGGGGGGGGCAGCCGCTGATCCCCGCACTAAGAGCATTAGCTGCCGGCCGGAGCCGGTGCGGGGTGGGGGGGTGGGGGGGAAAGGTGGGGGACACACACACACAGAGGGACACGGGGAAACCCCCCAGGGACGGGAGGATGGGGGGGGGGTCTTGAGGAGTCCCTGGGGGGGGGTCCGGGGTGGCTGGAGAGGATTGGGGAGGGCTGGGGGGGGGTCTTGAGGGGGGTCAGGGGTCGCTAAAGAGGAGGGGGGGGTTCTGGGGGGGGGGGGTCGTTAGGAGGGATGGGGGGGGTCTTGGGGGGGAGTCAGGGGTGGGGGGGGTTCTTGGGGGGGGTCAGGGGTCGGTAGGAAGCGGGGGAGGGTTCTTAGGGGGGTTGGGGGTCACTAGGAAGGATGGGAGGGTCTTTGGGGGGTCCGGGGGGGGGGGTCAGGGGTCACTAGGAAGGATCCGGGGGGGTCTCTGGGTGCTCAGGGGTCCCTGGAGAGGTGGAGGGGGGGGTGTCCCTCTGCGGGTGCCCTGTGCCCCCTCCTCAGGGCTGGGGTCCCTCTCCTGGATCGGGGGGGTCCCCCCCAATTTCAGGGACACACACACACGACAGGTCCCTGGGGAGATGAGATTGAGGGTGATCCCCCCCCACCCCTGCACCTGCCCAACACCGTGTGCGACCCCCCCAGGTGACAAGACCCCCCCCCCCCCTTTCTCTCCAGTGACAGGACCCCCCCACCCCGGTGCCAGGACCCCCCCTCCCCGGTGGCAGGACCCCCCCAGGGCGGCCATGCTGTCCCCCCCGGCCTACGACAGCCTGGAGCTGCAGCGGCAGTACGGCGACGTCAACAACCGCTGGGACGGGGCCGAGGAGGAGGAGGAGGAGGGCGACCATGAAGGCAGCTCCGCTCGGCGCTTCGAGCGCTCCCGCATCAAGGCGCTGGCCGGTACGGGGAAAGGGGGACACACACGGCACCCCCAAAAATTAGGGGGGTGGGTGGGTGTGGGGACACGTACGGTCCCCGCTAAAGCCGCAGGGGAGAAAGGTAAAAACAGGGGGGAGCGCCCCAAAATGGGGAAGGGGATGACATGGGGGGGGGGGGTACCCCAAGAGCAGGGGGGAGCGCCTCAGAATAGGGGGGGCACCCAAAAAACAAAAGGGAGCACCTCAAAAGGTGGGGGGGGGGGTACTCTAAAAACGGCAGGGAGCACCTTGAGACATGGGGGGGACCCCCAAGACAAGGGGGAGCACCTCAAAAAAGGGGAGCACCCCAGAAACAAAGAGGAGCAGCTCAAAAGGTGGGGGGTAGCCACAAAAGCAGGGGGGAGCACCTCAAAATAGGGGGGGGCACCCCTAAACCAAAGGGGAGCACCTCAAAAGGTGGGGGGGGTACCCTAAAAACAGCAGGGAGCACCTCGAAACAAGGGAGGGTATCCCCCCAAACAAGGGGGTGTCCCTCAAAACGGGGGGGCACCCCTAAAACAAGCGGGAGCACCTCAAAACGGGGCGACCCTGAAAGCAGGGGGGAGCACCTCAAAATAGGGAAGGGCACCCCAAAAACAAGGGGGAGCACTCAAAATATGGGGGCCACCCTAAAACCAGCAGGGAGCACCTCAAAATGGGGGGGGGACACACCCCAAAAACAAGGGGGAGCACCTCAAAACTGGGGGGGGGCATCCCAAAATAGCGAGGGACCTCAAAAGTTTTTTGGGGGGGGATCCTAAAACATGGGGGGGGCACCCTCACATGGGGGGGCACCCTAAAAGGGGGGGGGGGCACCCAAAAAAACCGGGGGGGGGGGCAGGAGGAAGGAGGTCGGGGTCCCTGGGGGGGGCAGCGGCGCTGGTGGAGCTCGGGGGACGCAGGCGTGCGAGTGACACCCCCCCCCCCCACCAGGGCGTGCACACGCACACGCAGGTGCACACGCAGCCGCGTGCGCAAGGGCGCAGGTGCACGCGGCTGCACGGGCGCGCCCGCCCGCGAACACGCGTGTGCCCGCAGCCGCGCACACGAGCGGGCGTGCCCGCGGCCGTGCGCGCCGGCACGCGCGGGCGCGCGCAGAGACGGGGGACACACGCGTGTGCGACCGCCGGCGCGCCCACCCGCCCGCCCGTGTCGACGCGCACACGCGCGTGCACGCCCGCTCGCCCGTCACGCGTGCGCGCCTGCGGACGGGATGCGAGCGCACGCGCGACCGCCGTGCCCACACGCGTGCCTTCGCGCACACGCGTGCCCGGGCGCACACGCGTGCGCACGCTTAGCCGTCCGACCTGTTCCGACATAAATCCCGGCGCCGCCCTCGCCCTCCCGGCCCCGTCGCGGCGTCGGGCCCCACGGCACCCCGCTCTCCCCCCGCCGTGTGTCCCCCCCACCCGTGTCCGTGTCGTGTCCCCCCCCCCATGGCCCACCATGGCCCCCCCGTGCCCCCCGCCGCCCCCCGGCTCTGCCCGGCCGCTGCCAGCCCGGCCCAGCTCCGCTTCAAGCAGCTCCAAGGTGAGATGGGGGGGGGGACGACGGACAGCCCCCCCCCCCTCCCCTCCCGGGGGGGACCCCGCCAGGGGAATGGGGACCCCCAGTCTGTGCTGGGACACCCCCCCCCCCCCACGGCCTCCCGGTCCCCCTGGGTCCCCCCCCCCCCGTCACTGTAGGCCCCATCTGTGCCCCCCAAGTTTCTCTGTGCCCCCCCCGGACCCTCTGCCCCCTCCCCCAAAATCGCTCTGTCTCACCCCCCCCAGCCCTATAGGTGTTTTCCTACGGGTGTCTCTTGAGGTTTTATAGGTGCCCCCCCCCCCGGGTCCCTCTGGGTGTGTCCGTCCCCCCCCCCAGACCCTGTAGCTGCCCCCCCCATCCCCAGTCCCATCCCCCCCCAGACCCTATAGATCCCTCCAGGTTCCCACGAGCCTCCCTGAAACCACCGCGCACCCCCCCCCCCCGCACCCCGAAACCGTCACACCCAAACCCCGCGGGGGGGGGTGACGCCCGACGCCCCCGGATACCTGGGTCCCTTTTGGGGTGTGTGTGGGGGGGCGGGGGTGCACTCGGATGCCTGGGTGGGGAGGGGCTGGTGGTGGGTGCCTGGGACCCCTCAACTTGGGGGGGACGACACCCCGTGGGAGCAGCAGGGACCCAGGTGTCTGGGGGAGACCCCGGTGTCTGGGGGGGGCCACCCGGGCGTCCGGCTGCGTGTCCCCCCCCCCGACACCGTCCCCAGGGGCTGGAGCCTGGTCCAGCCTCAGCTGAGCAAACAGGGGCTGGTGGGGGGGGGGGGCGGCGGTGGCACACGTGTGGCCCCCCTGCCCCAGAGCTGGACCCTGTCCCCCCCCTCCCCGTGACACGCACACGCGTGTGCGCCGTGTCCCAGCCTGCGCGTGGCCGTACCTGCGCCCCGCACGCGTGTGCGCGCCGTCACCCCGCGTGGCGGCCGCTCGCTTGACGGTGCCCCCCCGGTACCTCGCACACCCGATCACACGCGTGTGCGACGCACCTGACCGCCGGCCCTGCACACGCGTGCCTCCCACCCCGGCACCTGCCGGCTGGCGGTGTGCACGCGTGTGTGTTGGGGGGGCTGTGGGTGGACACGTGTGTGTGTGGCGGTGGGTCCCGGTCAGCGGCGCACACGCGTGTGCGTGGTGGTGGGCTTTGGGCCACGCTGCACACGTGTGTGCCTTTGACCCGGGCACCTTCCAGCTGTCCCAGTCCTTCACGGCCCCCCAAAACCCCCTGCGGCCCCCCAAAACACCCCAATTCCACCCCCCGCCCTGCCCACAGCCCCCCCAAACCCCCCATCTCCCCCCCAAAACCCACCATGGCCCCCCAAAACTCCCCGATCTCCCCCCCAGCCCCCCTGCGGCCCCCCCCCCAAAAACCCCCAATTCCCCCCAGCCCTCCCCCGAGCTCCCCAAATCCCCCTGTGTCCCCCCAAACCCCCCTAATCCCCCCCAATCTCCCCTTCTAGCCCCCCTGCAGCCTCCCAAAACCCCCCAATCCCCCCCCCCAGCCCCCCACGGTCCAGCCCCAAATCCTCTTACCGCTAATCCGGGAGCCGGTGCCGGGCACGGCTGTCGCGGGGAGCCAAGCACCCCCCAGCCCCCCCCCCCGCCCCCCATCAGGGGTCCCCAAACGCCTGGGTTCCCTGGGTTTGGGGGGGGGTCCGGGACCCCTGGACCCCCAGCTGGGGGGGGGGGTGGTGTTACCTGGCTCTCTGGTCCCACCGATGGGACCTCACGGTGCTGCCCCGGGTTGGGGGTCCTGGCCCCCAACTCCAGCTGGGATGGGGGGTCTCTGGTGGGGTGTGGGTGTCTCTGGACCCGCCCTCACGCTGACACCCCCCCCCCCCCAGACGAGCGCGAGGCGGTGCAGAAGAAGACCTTCACCAAATGGGTGAACTCCCACCTGGCGCGGGGGACCTGCCGGCTGGGGGACCTGTACAGCGACCTGCGGGACGGCCGCATGCTGCTGCGCCTGCTGGAGGTGCTCTCGGGGGAGCAGCTGGTGAGTGGGGACCCCCCCTCCCCCAGAGACCCCCGTGGGTGGGTACCCCATCCCCGCAACACCCAGGCACCCACTTCCCTGGGACCCCAGTGCTGGGGCAACCTTCTCTGGGACCCCCAAATGCGGGACCCCTTCCTCAGGACACCCCAGGCAACCCCTTCCCCAGGACCCCCAGAACTGGGACCTCTTCCCCGAGACCCCCAGGGACCCCCTTCCCCAGGACCCCCAGACCCAGGACCCCTTCCCTGGGACCCCCAGGCACCCCCTTCCCCAGGACCCCTTCCCCAGGACCCCCTTTCCTGGGACTCTGGCATCCGAGCACCCCTTCCCTGGGACCCCACTACCCCCGGTGACCCTCCCCGGCACCTCCAGCACCCGGGACCCCCTCCTCGTGTGCTGGGGGGGGGGGGCCTGACCCCTGCCCCTGCCCTGTCCAGCCCAAGCCCACCAAGGGCCGGATGCGGATCCACTGCCTGGAGAACGTGGACAAGGCGCTGCAGTTCCTCAAGGAGCAGCGGGTTCACCTGGAGAACGTGGGCTCCCACGACATCGTGGATGGCAACCACCGCCTCACCCTCGGCCTCGTCTGGACCATCATCCTCCGCTTCCAGGTACCACCACCCCTGGCGCAGCGGAGCAGGGGGGGCTTGCAGCTTCCATGGGAGTCCCTGCCTCTGCCGCGGGGGTCCCTGCAGCTGCTGTGGAGGTCCTTGCATCTCCCACGGGGGCCTTGCACCCCACGTGAGGGTCCCTCCCTCTGCTGCAGGGGTCCCTGCATCTGCCACGGGGGTCTTGTACCCACCACGGGGGTCGCTGCCTCTGCCACAGATGTCCTGGCATCTGCCACGGGGGTCTTGCACCCACTCTGGGTGTCCCTGCTTCTGCTGCAGGGTTCCTACATCTATGGCAGGGGTCCCTGCATCTGTCATGGGGGTCCCTGCATGTGTCACAGGGGTCTCTGCATCTGCCACAGGGGTCTTGCACCCGCTGTGAGGGTCCCTGCCTCCGCCGCAGGGGTCCCTGCATCTGCTATGGGGGTCCCTGTGTGTGTCATGGGGGTCTTGCACCCACCATGGGGGTCTCTGCACCTGCTACGTATTCCCTACATCTACAGCAGGCATCCCTGCCTCTGCCATGGGGGTCCCTGCATCTGTCACGGGGGTCCTGCACCCACTGTGGGGGTCCCTGCACCTGCTGTGGGGTCCCTCCATCTATGGCAGGGGTCCCTACATCTGCCATGGGGGTCCCTTCCTCTGCCACGGGGGTCCCTCCATCTGCCATAGGGATCCCTGCATGTGCCATGGGGGTCTTGCAGCTTCCATGTGGGTGCCTGCCTCTGCTGTGGGGGTCCGTGCATGTGCCATGGGGGTCTTGCACCCACACGGAGGTCCATGCACCTGCTGCGGGGTCCCTACACCTATGGCAGGGGTCTCGACATCTGCCATGGGGGTCTTGCACCCACTATGGGGGTCCCTGCCTCTGCCATGGGTGTCCCTGCATCTGCTATGGGGGTCTTACACCCACTGCAGGGGCCCCTGCACTTGCTGTGGGGTCCCTACATCTACAGCAGGGGTCCCTGCCTCTGCTGTGGGGGTCTTGCACCCACCGTGGGGGTCCCCGAACCCACTATGGGGTCCCTGCACCTGCTGTGGGTCTGTGCCCCCACCTTGGAGCCCCCTGCCCCAGCCAGGAACCCCCCCTACCCCCATCCCCAGCCGTGGGGTGGTCCGGGGCCCCCCTCACCCCACGCTTCCCCCCCAGATCCAGGACATCAGCGTGGAGACAGAGGACAACAAGGAGAAGAAGTCGGCCAAGGACGCGCTGCTGCTCTGGTGCCAGATGAAGACAGCAGGGTGAGCGTGGGGCAGAGGCTCCCGGGGGGGTCTGGGGGGATCCTGGGGGGTCCTGGGGGTCCCAGGCTGAGCCCTCACCCTGGTGCCTGGCAGGTACCCGAACGTGAACGTGCACAACTTCACCACGAGCTGGCGGGACGGGCTGGCCTTCAACGCCATCATCCACAAGCACAGGTGGGGTGGGGGGGCATGGCGGTGGCGGCGTGGGGCAGGGGCCGTGGGGCACACGGTGACATCTGTGCGGGATGCGGGGTGCGGGGATGTGAGATGCGGGATGCGGGACGTGGGGCGCAGCACGCGGGGTGCAGGATGGGGATGTGGGGCGCGGGGCGAGCCGTGGGGCAGGGACTGTGGGGCTGAGGTTCTCCTGCTGCTCAGGCCGGACCTGGTGGACATGGACGCGTTGCGGCGATGCAACGCGCACTACAACCTGCAAAGCGCCTTCAACCTGGCCGAGCGCGAGCTCGGTCTGACCAAGCTGCTGGATCCCGAGGGTATGGAGGAGCCGGGGGACCGTGGGGGGGTGTGGGGGGTACGGGGGGCTGTGGGGGGGCTGCAGGAGCCGGCCACACTCACCCCCCACACTCTGCTCCCCGCAGATGTCAATGTGGACCAGCCAGATGAGAAGTCCATCATCACCTACGTGGCCACCTTCTACCACTACTTCTCCAAGATGAAGGCGCTGGCGGTGGAGGGGAAGCGCATCGGGAAGGTGACGGGGCAGAGGGGGCTGGTGGACGGACGGACGGACAGACAGATGGACAGATGGAGGGCTGGAGGGAAGGAGAGAGGGGCAGAGAGGTGAACAAGAGGGCAGAGGAATGGAGGAAGAAGATGGATGAGGGCCCGAAGGGATGGACAGACAGACAAAGAGGGGAGATGGGAGAGCTGGATGGACAGGAGGACAAAGGGGTGGACAGACAGACAGGCAGATGGAGAGAGGAGATGGGCAGGCAGCTGAATGGGCACCCAAACGGATGGACAGACAGACAGAGAGAGAGGATGGACAGCTAGATGGAGAGGAGGACAAAGGGATGGACCGGCAGACGGATGGAGAGGGGTGTCCAAATGGATGGACACCCGGCCGGCTGGCTAGAGGGAGGGAGAGAGGAGATGGACAGACAGCTGAACGGGCGCCTACATGGATGGACAGACAGCCGGGCGGCTGGAGGGAGGAGGTGGACGCTCGACGGAGGGCGGGACAGACGGCCGGGCAGGGATCCGGCAGGACGGAACGCGGGCAGGTGGCGGGCAGATGGCTGGCGGGATGAGCCGGGGCCGGCGGAGCAGGGAAGGGGGAGGACGGACAGCAGATGGACAGACGGCCGGCGCCGCAGGTGCTGGACGCGGCGCGGGAGGCGGAGGAGCTGGTGGGGAAGTACGAGGAGCTGGCGGGCGAGCTGCTGGGCTGGATCGAACAGACCATCCTCACCCTCAACGACCGGCAGTTGGCCAACGCGCTGCCCGGCGTTCAGAACCAGCTTCAGGCCTTCAACACCTACCGCACCGTCGAGAAGCCCCCCAAGTGAGCCCCCTGACCCCGCGCCAGCCCCACTGCGCCCTGGCCGGGCTGGGGGTGTACGGCGGGGGGCTCAGTGTCGCCTCTCCCCCCACTCCAGGTTCATGGAGAAGGGCAACCTGGAGGTGCTGCTCTTCACCGTCCAGAGCCGGATGCGGGCCAACAACCAGAAGGTCTACGTGCCGCGGGAGGGGAAACTCATCTCCGACATCAACAAGGTGGGACGGGGACCGTGGCGGCGCGGTGCTGTGCCGTACCGTACCGGGGCTGACGGGGAGTCATGCCGGCAGGCCTGGGAACGGCTGGAAAAAGCGGAGCACGAGCGGGAGCTGGCGCTGCGGACCGAGCTCATCCGACAGGAGAAGTTGGAGCAGCTGGCGGCACGCTTCGATCGCAAGGCGGCCATGCGGGAGACCTGGCTGAGCGAGAACCAGCGCCTCGTCTCTCAGGTGCCGGTCGGTGGGGGGGGACTGCGTCGATGGGGGTCCTGCTCCCCACTGCTACACTCACTTAATGACCCCAGGGACCCGGGTGGCTGGGCGTCCCGCTGCCCACTGTCACCGACCCCGGGGACCCAAGGTGTTCAGGGGTCCCGCTCGCCACTGCCACCGACCCCCAGGACCTGAGGTGTCTGGGGGTCCTGCTCCCCACTGCCACTGACCCCAGGGACCCCAGGTGTTCGGGGGTCCTGTTCTCCACCACCACCGTCCCCAGGGACCCAAGGTGTTTGTGGGTCCCGCTCCCCACAGCCACCAACCCCGGGGACCCAAGGTGTCTGGGGGTCCCACTCCCCACTGCCACCCCCTATTGACCTCGGGGTGACTGGGGGTCCCCAGGGACAGAGGGGCCGCTCCTACCCTGCCCTTACGTCTCGCCGTCACCCCCCCAGGACAACTTCGGGACGGACATGTCGGCGGTGGAGGCGGCGGTGCGGAAACATGAGGCCATCGAGACGGACATTGTGGCTTACAGCGAGCGGGTGCAGGCGGTGAGCGCGGTGGCGGCCGAGCTGGAGGCCGAGCGTTACCACGACATACGCCGCGTCCTGACTCGTCGCGACAACGTGGTTCGGCTCTGGGATTTCCTCCGGCAGCTGGTGGCCGCCCGCCGCGAGCGGCTGCTGCTGCACCTGGAGCTGCAGAAGATGCTGCAGGACCTGGCGCATCTCATGGACTGGATGGAGGAGATGAAGGTACCGGCGTGACGGCAGGCGCGGGGAGCCAGGGGGATGACGACGTGGCGGCCGGACCCTGACGCCGCCATGTCCCCTCCTCCCCGGTCCCGTAGGGTCGGCTGCAGTCGCAGGATTTGGGGAAGCACCTGCACGGGGTGGACGACCTGCTGCAGATCCATGCGCTGGTGGAGGCCGACATCGCGGCGCAGGCGGAGCGGGTGCGGGCGGTGAGCGCTGCGGCGCAGCGATTCGCCGTGCCCAGTGAGGGTGAGTGCAGCCAGGACACCCCGCAGACCCTGGGGACCCCCAGGACCCCCAGTGCATGCTGGCAGGGGACCGTCCCAGACCCCCGATCCCCAGGAGGGCTGGAGCACCCTGGCCCCCAGACCCCCGGGGGCTGGTGTACCCCGAACTCCCAGACCCTGGGATGACCCGAGACCCCCAACCCCCAGGGCAGCCCTTGACCTTGGACCCCAGGCCCCCAGGGCAGGTGCACCCTGGACCCCCAAAACCCAGGAGTGGCCCAGACCCCTAAACTCCAGGATGTCCCCCGATCCCAGCCCCCCAGTACAGCCGGAGCCCCCTGGACCCCCAAACCCCTGGGATGTCCCCCAGCCCCCTGGGGCAGCCAGAGCCCCCTGGACCCCCAAACCCATGGGATGTCCCCAAGGCCCCCCAGAGCGGCTGGAGCCCCCTGGACACACAAACCCCTGGGATGTCCCCCAGCGCCCCCAGGGCAGCCAGTGCACCCCAAGCCCCCCTCAGGGACCTGCCGGGGGTCCCCGCAGGATACCAACCCTGCGAGCCAGCAGCGGTGCGGGAGCGCGTGACCACGCTGGAGCTGCGTTACCGGGAGCTGGCGGAGCTGGCGGGACAGCGCCGGGCTCGGCTGGAGGAATCGCGCCGGCTCTGGAAATTTTTCTGGGACACCGGGGAGGAAGAAGCCTGGATGCGGGAGCAGGAACGACTCCTCTCCTCCGAGGACGTCGGCCGGGATCTGACCAGCTCCCTGCGCCTGCTGAGCCAGCACGATGCCTTCCGCGGGGAGCTGAGCGGGCGTGCGGGGCCACTGGAGCAGGCGCTTGCCCGGGGCCGGGGTCTGGCGGCCGAGGGCCGGCTAGGGGCGGCCGAGGTGGCCGAGCGGGTACGGGAGATGGAAGGACGTTGGCGAGCGTTGGCCGAGCTGGCGGCCGAACGCGAGCGACGCCTGCGGGAAGCCGCCGGCTTCTTCCAGTTCCAGGCGGAGGCGGCGGACACGGAGGCCTGGCTGGAGGACGCCCTGCGCCTGGCGTCCAGCCCCGAGCTGGGCCACGACGAGTATTCCACCCGCAGCCTGGCCCGGCAGCACCGGGAAGTGCAGGAGGAGGTGCGGAGCCACCGCCCCGCCATCGACGCCCTGCACGAACAGGCTCGCGCCCTGCCGCCCGCCTTCGCCGACTTTCCCGGTGCGGCCGGTCGGCTGCCGGCGCTGGAGCGGCGTTACCAGGAGTTGGCGGCGCGAGCCGAGCGCCGGCGGCAGGACCTGCAGGACGCTCTCAGCCTCTACACCATGCGCAGCGAGGCGGACGCCTGCGGGCTGTGGGTGGGCGAGAAGGAGCAGTGGCTGCACGCCATGCACGTCCCTGACAAGCTGGAGGACTTGGAGGTGGTGCAGCAGCGGTGAGCGCCGGCACCGGATCCCCCCACTTCCCGGCATGTCCCGGTCCTTCCCGGCACGTCCCGGTCCTTGCCAGTGGGCGCTGAGCCCCTGTCCCTGCTCCCTGCCTGCAGCTTTGAGACGCTGGAACCGGAGATGAATAACCTGGCATCCCGCGTGGCCGCTGTCAACCGCATCGCCGACCAGCTGCTGGCCACCGACCAGCGCAACCAGGAGAGCATCCGTGCCACCCGCGAGCAGCTCAACACCAGGTGGGCAGCGGGTGCTGGGGGCAGGGTGCTGCGGGCAGGCAGGGGTGGTCCTGGCAGGGCAGCTCCAGGCAGGGATGGGTGCTCTAGGCAGCCAGGAAGATGCTCCAGGCAGGGATGGGTGCTCCAGGCAGGCAGGATGATGCTCCAGGCAGGGATGCTGTGGGTAGGGTGATGCTCCATGCAGGGACTGGTGCTCCAGGCAGGCAAGATGATGCTCCAGGCAGGGATGCTCCAGGCAGGATGATGCTCCAGGCAGGGATGGGTGCTCCAGGCAGGGATGGGTGCTCCAGGCAGGCAGGATGATGCTCCGGGCAGGGATGCTGTGGGTAGGGTGATGCTCCATGCAGGGATGGGTGCTCCAGGCAGGCAGGATGATGCTCCAGGCAGGGATGCTCCAGTCAGGATGATGCTCCAGGCAGGGACAGGTGCTCCAGGCAGGGATGGGTGCTCCAGGCAGGCAGGATGATGCTCTGGGCAGGGATGCTGTGGGTAGGGTGATGCTCCATGCAGGGATGGGTGCTCCAGGCAGGCAGGATGATGCTCCAGGCAGGGATGGGTGCTCCAGGCAGGCAGGATGACGCTCCAGGCAGGGATGCTGTGGGTAGGGTGATGCTCCATGCAGGGATGGGTGCTCCAGGCAGGCAGGATGATGCTCCAGGCAGGACAGCCGGGCAGCCGCGGGCAGGGTTGGCTGCTCCAGGTGTGGTGCCGGCAGAGGCGTTCCCCCTGACCCCGGTGCCGCGCAGGTGGGAGCGGTTCCGCGCGCTGGCTGACCAGAAGAAGGAGGCACTGACGTCGGCCCTGAACATCCAGAACTACCACCTGGAGTGCAATGAGACCACGTCCTGGATGCGGGAGAAGACGAAGGTGATCGAGTCGACGCAGGGGCTGGGCAACGACCTGGCTGGTGTCATGGCCCTGCAGCGCAAGCTCTCGGGCATGGAACGCGACCTAGAAGCCATCCAGGGCAAGGTGCGGGACTTGCGAGCCGAGGCGGAGAAGTTGGCGGCCGAACACCCGGAACAGGCGCCCGCCATCCTGGCCCGGCTGTCAGCCATCGAGGCGGTGTGGGACGAGCTGTGCCGCAGCCTGCGGCGACGCGAGGAGTCATTGGGGGAGGCCAGCAAGCTGCAGGGCTTCCTGCGGGATCTGGCCGCCTTCCAGGCCTGGCTATCCCGCACCCAGACGGCCGTGGCCTCCGAGGACGTGCCGGCCACCCTGGCCGAGGCCGAACGGTTGCTGAGTCAGCATGAGAGCATCCGTAAGGAGATCGCCCACTACGGTGACGACTACCGCAGCACGCGAGCTGTGGGCCGGGAGGTGACGCAGGGACAGACGGACGCGCAGCACGTCTTTCTGCACCAGCGCCTGGAAGCTCTGGACACGGGTTGGGAGGAGCTGGGGAGGATGTGGGAGAACCGCCACCATCTCCTCTCCCAAGCCTTCGCCTTCCAACTCTTCCTCCGTGACTCCAAGCAGGTCGAGGGCGTCCTCAGCACCCAGGTGAGCAGCTGGGGAGGTGAAACCGGCGATGCCGGTGGCGGAGGGGGGACCCTGGTGTGCCGGAGGGACGGTGGTGATGCCCGGTCCGGTGCCCTGCGCAGGAGTACGCCCTGTCGCACACGGAGATGCCCAGCACGCTGCCGGGAGCCGAGGCTTCCGTCAAGAAGCATGAGGACTTCATGGCCACCATGGAGGCCAATGGGGAACGTGTCCAGGGGCTGGTAGCCGCCGGCCGCAAGCTGGTGGCCGAGGGCAGCCTCCACGCCGACAAGGTGCAGGAGACGGTGGATTCGGTGGAGAGCAGGTGAGGGGACCCCCACGTCGTGGCCCAGCCTCACCGCCGGGTTCTCTGGCCCAGCCATCATCCCCTGCCCTTGCTGCAGGCACCAGAAGAACCGGGACACAGCCCAGGAGCTGCTGGGGCGGCTGCGGGACAACTGGGAGCTGCAGCGGTTCCTGCAGGACGGGCAGGAGGTGAGCGCGGGACACTGGGAGGGATGGGATGGGGATGAGGACGGGCTGAATATGGGAATGAGGATGGGATGAGGTGGGATGGGAACAGGGAAGGGATGGAGCCAGCATGGCGTAACGGCCCCGTTTCCGCTCTCCCCCCTGGCAGCTCACGCTCTGGATCAACGAGAAGATGCTGACGGCCCAGGACGTTTCCTACGAGGAGGCCCGCAACCTGCACACCAAGTGGCAGAAGCACCAGGCCTTCGCGGCCGAGCTGGCTGCCAACAAGGGCTGGCTGGAGAAGATGGAGAAGGTGGAGGGGCCGGGGCGAGGCCGGGGCGCCGGGACCCCCCACTGCCGCAGCCCCACTGATGCCGGTATCCCCGGCAGGAGGGCCAGCAGCTGGTGTCGGTGAAGCCGGAGCTGGGGACGGTGGTGACAGAGAAGCTGGCGGCACTGCGGGGGCTGTGGGACGAGCTGGAGTCAACCACGCGGACGAAGGCGCGGCGCCTGTTCGACGCCAACCGCGCCGAGCTGTGTGCCCAGTCCTGCGCGGCGCTGCGGGGCTGGCTGTCCGGCGTGCATGCCCAGCTGCGCTCCGACGACTACGGCAAGGATCTCACCAGCGTCAACATCCTGCTCAAGAAGCAGCAGGTGGGTCTGGCAGGAGGATGGGGTCTGCGGGGGACAGGGGACGGCGTGCAGGAGATGGGTTGCAGGGTGAGAGGGGTGCAGGGGACAGGGTGCAGGAGATGGGGTGCATGGGGACAGGGGTGCAGGGGATGGGGTGCAGGGGATGGGGTGCAGGGGATGGGGTGCATAGGAACAGGGTGCAGGAGATGGGGTGCAGGAGATGGGACACAGGGGACAAGGGTGCAGAAGGAAGGGGCACCCGGCACAGGGGGTGCACGAGGATGGGGTGCAGAGGATAGGGGTGCACAGGGATGGGGTGGATGGGGACGGGTGTAGGAGATGGGGTGCATGGGAATGGGGTGCCTGGCACAGGGGTCGCGTGGGGACAGGGTACAGGGGACAGAGGTGTGCAGGGAAGGGTGTCCGGCATGGCGGGGCACCCGGCGCAGGGTCACTCACCCTCCCCGTGCCCTGGGCAGATGCTGGAGAAGCAGACGGCGGTGCGGGAGAAGGAGGTGGAGGCGATCCGGGCGCAGGCGCAGGCCCTCAGCCGGGAGGACGCCAGCGCGGCCGAGGTGCAGGGGCAGGTCCGTGCCGTGGAGGAGCAGTTCTTGGGGCTGCGGGAGCCCCTGCGGGAGCGTTGCCGAAAGCTCCTGGCCTCCAAGGAGGAGCACCAGTTCAACCGCGACCTGGAGGACGAGATCGTGAGTGGGCTCCCGGCCGTGGGAGGAGACCCCCGGCAACCCTGACCCCCCACCATCCCTGACCCCCCACCATCCCTGACCCCCCCGTCTCCCACCAGCTGTGGGTGAAGGAGCGCAGACCCCTGGCTGTGTCCACCGACCACGGCAAGGACCTGCCCTCCGTCCAGCTCCTGATAAAGAAGAACCAGGTGGGTCGGGGGGGTCCGGCAGCCACCGCTGGCCCCCGTGGGGGTCCCACCATCCCCAGGACCGCTCCCGCTCACCCCGTGTGTCCCATTCTCCCCCCGCTTCCAGACGCTGCAGAAAGAGCTGCAGGGCCATGAGCGGAGGGTGGAGGAGCTGCTGGGACGGCGCGGGGGGCTGTCAGGCCCGGCCGAACGGGTGCGGGAGCTGCGGGAAGCATGGCAGGAGCTGCGGCTGCAGGCGGAGCTGCGGCACCGGCGCCTGGAGCGGGCTCACGCCGCCCAGCAGTTCTACTGCGACGCTGCTGAGGCCGAGGCTTGGATGGGCGAGCAGGAGCTGCACATGATGTCCCAGGAGAAGGCAAAGGTACGGATCCCGGCCGGTGTGCCCCCCCACCCCAGCCCCATGCCCCCTCCCACCCTGAGCCTCTGTGATCAACCCCCACCCCTCAGGACGAGCTGAGCGCCCAGGCCATGGTCAGCAAGCACCTGGTGCTGGAGCAGGCGCTGCGGGACTATGCCCACACCGTGCACCAGCTCTCGGCACAGAGCCGCGACATGGTGGCCAGCGGGCACCCCGAGAGGTGGGTAACATCCCCGGGTCCGCCTGCATCGTCCCATGGGGGCTGTGTGACCCCCCACCACCTCCCATCCCCACATCCATCATCCCACGAGGACTGTATCCCCCCCTGCCACCTCCCATCCCCATGTCCATCGTTCCACGAGGACCGTGTTCCCCCCTGCCACCTCCCATCCCTACATCCATGCTCCCATGAGGACCGTGTGCCCCCCTGCCACCACCATCCCATGGGGACCCCGTGTCCCCCTTGCCACCCCTTATCAATGTGTGCATCATCCCACAAGGACCACGTCCCCCCGCCACCTCCCGTCCCCACATCCATCATCCCATGAGGACTGCGTCCCCCCGCCACCTCCCACCCCGGCACACATCGTCCCCCGCCAGCGGGTGCCCGGTGCCGGTGCCACCGGAGCTGACGGCGGCCGTGCCTGCAGCGAGCGGCTGACGCTGCGCCAGGGCCAGGTGGACAAGCTCTACGCCAGCCTGAAGGACCTGGCGGAGGAGCGCCGGGCCGCGCTCCAGGAGCACCAGCGGCTCTGCCAGCTCAAACGCGACGTGGACGACCTGGAGCAGTGGATCTCGGAGCGGGAGGTGGTGGCCGCTTCCCACGAGCTGGGCCAGGACTACGAGCACGTCACGGTGCGGGGATGGACGGGGCAAGAGGGCGCCGGGGTGCCCCCGTGTCCCCTCCCCGCCGTCCCCGACACGGCTCGCCCCCTCCCCGCAGATGCTGCGGGACAAGTTCAGGGAGTTCTCGCGGGACACCAGCAGCATCGGGCAGGAGCGGGTGGACGGCGTCAACGGGCTGGCGGACACGCTGATCGCGGCGGGGCACTCGGAGAACGCCACGGTGGCCGAGTGGAAGGACGGGCTGAACGAGGCCTGGGCCGACCTGCTGGAGCTGATCGACACGCGGTCGCAGATGCTGGCGGCCTCCTACGAGCTGCACCGGTTCTACCACGACGCCCGCGAGACCCTGGCCCAGGTGCAGCACAAGCAGAAGCAGCTGCCGGACGAGGTGGGCCGCGACCTGAACACGGCCGAAGCCATGCAGCGCATGCACACCGCCTACGAGCACGACATCCAGGCCCTCAGCACCCAGGTGAGCCGCTCGGCGCGGCGGGGATGGCGCGGCACGGCGCGGACCGGGACGGCGGCGCGGCATGCCACGAGACGGCACGACGTGAAGCGGCGCGGCGCAGCGCGATGTGGGATGGCGCGGCGCTGCGGTGCGGCACGCCACAGCGCGGCCCAGCGTGGTGCAGCGTGGGGTGGCACCGCGCAGCGTAGCTCAGCGTGGCCGTGGCGCGGTGCGGCACAGCCTCCTCTCCGTGCCGCCCGCAGGTGCGCCAGGTGCAGGAGGACGCGGCGCGGCTGGAGAAGGCGTACGCCGGGGAGAAGGCGGCCGACATCCGCCGGCACGAGCAGGCGGTGAGCGAGGCCTGGGCCGAGCTGCGCGGCAGCAGCCAGGGCCGGCGCCGGCTGCTTCTCGACACCGTCGACAAGTTCCGATTCTTGCGGGCGGTGCGGGACCTGCTGCTCTGGATGGACGGCGTCCGCCTGCAGATTGAGGGCCAGGAGCGCCCGCGGTGAGTGGCACGGGGCAAGGGGTACGTGCCGGGGCGGCGGTGGTGCCAAGGAGATGCTGACCGCGTCCCCATCCCCGGCGCAGGGACGTGTCCTCGGCCGATCTGGTGATCAAGAACCACCAGAGCATCAAGGCGGAGGTGGAGGCGCGGGCCGACAGCTTCGACGCCTGCGTGGCCATGGGCACCGCGCTGCTCGACAAGGGCCACTACGCCGCCGACAAGGTGGGGCCTTCTCCGTCCCCGCGTCCCTGTCCTCATCCCAGCCCCGCGTCCCCGTCCCCGTCCCCGTCCCTGGCCTCATGTCCCCATCCACGCCTCTGTGTCTCTGTCCCCGTCCCTCTGTCCCCATCCCTGTTCTCATCCTTGCGTCCCCATCCACATCTCTGTGTCTCTCTTCCCGTCCTTGTGTCCCTGTCCCCATCCCTGTCTCTGTCCCCCCATCCCCATTTCCCTGTCCCCGTCTCTGTCCTCATGTCTCCGTCCCTATCCCTGTATCCCACCCCTGTGTCCCCGTCCCTGTTCCCTTGTCCCCATCCCCATATCTCTGTCTCTATCCATGTGTCCCCATCCCTGTGTCCCCATCCCCATGTCTCTGTCCTCACATCTCTGTCCCCATCCCTGTGTCCTCAGCTCTCTTCCCATGTCCCCATCTCCATGTCCCCGTCCTCACCTCTCTGTCCCCATCCCTGTATCCTCAGCCCCATCCCCATTCTCACATCCCCCTCCCCATCTCTTTGTCCCCATCTCTCTGTCCCCATCTCTCTGTCCCCATCCCTATATCCCTGTATCCTCAGCCCCGCCCCCATGTCCCTGTCCCCATTCCCACATCCCCATCCCTGTCTCTCTGTCCCCAAGTCTCTGTCCCCATCCCTGTATCCCCGTCCCCATCCCCATGTCCCCATCCCTGTCTCTGTCCCCATCCCTGTATCCCCGTCCCCATCCCCATGTCCCCATCCCTGTCTGTCTGTCCCCATCCCTGTATCCCCGTCCCCATCCCTGTGTCCCCCCCCGTCCCCATGCTGCGCACTCACAGCCCCCATCCCTCATCCCCAGATCTCGGAGAAGCTCTCGCAGCTGCAGGAACGCCGCCGGGACATCGGGGACCGCTGGAAGGAGAAGATGGACTGGCTGCAGATCGGTAAGCGCAGGGTTGGGGGGCACCCCTGGGGGGCTGAGTCCGCCCGGACGCCTGGATCCGCACTGTTCCCCCCCGCTTCTCCCCGTCTCCCCGCAGTGCTGGAGGTGCTGATGTTCGGGCGGGATGCCAGCATGGCGGAGGCCTGGCTTTCCAGCCAGGAGCCCCTGGTACGCTCGGCGGAGCTGGGGGGCAGCGTGGCCGAGGTGGAGAACCTCATCAAACGCCATCAGGGCTTCCAAAAAGCGGCCGCCGCCTGGGAGGAGCGCTTCGCCGCCCTGGAACGCCTCACCACGGTGAGGGTGGGGGGTATGGGGGGGGGAACCCGGCCTTCGGCTGAGCCCCGTCGCGCTCGGTGCAGGTGCTGACCCCCCCCCCCCTCCGTGTCATCGTCCCCCCGCAGCTGGAGGAGAAGGAGCGGCGGCGGCGTGAGGAGGAGGAGGCGAGGAAGAGGCGGCCGCCCACGCCCCCCCCAGCACAGCCTGAGGCCGGGGGGGTCCCTCCGTCTGTGCCCCCCGATGCCCAGAACGGTGTGGGGACCAGGGAACCGCAGCGGTGAGGGATGGGGATGCAGAGGCCTGGGGGGGGGACAGGGGGGACATGGAGGTCTGGGGGCAGGGGGGGCTTGGGAAGGTGGGGGCCGTGGGGGATGTGGGGTCCTGGTGGAACACCCTGGGGATATTGAGGACTGGGGAAAAGTGGGGGGTTATGGGGGTCCCGGGAGGGGGAGACCCAGGGGATGTGGGAAATGGGGGGTCATGGGGGGAGATGAGGGGGACAGGAGGGACTTGGAGGGAAGGGGGGGGCATAGGAGACATGGGGGGACGCAGGAGACACCGCCAGCATTGAGGGGACAGGGGGGACATCGGGGTCCTGGGGAAAGAGGGGACACGGTGGGGGGGGCACGGGGAGGGTCCCGGGGTGATAGGGGGGTCCCCGTCCCCTCACCTACTCCTGCGCCCCCCCCCCCCAGGGCCCCGGCTCTGCAGAGTCGCCAGCCGGAGGCACCGGCCGTCAACGGGATCTGCCCCGACAGCGCTGCGGGCCAGGTAACCCCCGTCCCCCCAGTGCCGGGACCCCCCCCACCAAGGCGGGGAGGGGACCCCCGGATGCGTCTGTGCGCCCCCCCACCATGGGAGGGGACCCACGACCCCCGTCTCCCCGCAGGTGCCGGCGGGGCCGGGGCTGACCAACGGGGCGCGGGAGCGGGGTCCCAGCCCGGGGGGGTCTCCCCGGGGGCGCTCGGGGGGGGTCCCGGCCCCCGACCACGCGGCCACGCTGCCCCCCCGCGCCCCCCCGGCCCCCGAGAGCCTGGAGGGCGGCCTCTGCCGCAAGCACGAGATGGAGGCCCAGGGCAAGAAGGCCCCCAATAGGTGAGGCCACGCCCCTTCAGACACGCCCACACGTACCCCGCCCCTTCGGACACACCCTCGCAGTCACGCCCCTCTGGACACACCCACACAGGCCACACCCCTGGCATATCACACCCTGTTTGGATACACCCCACCTGCCACCAGCCTGACCCCGCCCCGTGGGACACACCCTTCCCAGGCCACACCCCCACAGCCACACCCTCCTTTGGCCACACCCCTTCCTCCATGCCCCTCCCTTAAGCGGGCAAGGCCCTGCTCCCTGCTGTGCTGGTGGGGATGGGTCTGTCTGTCGTGTCCCCCCCCCGCAACAATCCCTCCGCCCCCCGTGTCGGGGTCCCCCCCATGGTGCCACCCCCCCCCAGAGCCACGTCTCACGCCCCCCCAAGCCATGTGTGTCCCCAGCCCATGGTGCTGTGTCTCCCCCTCTACGGAGCCATGCCCCCCCCCACCCAGCAACACCATGTCCCCCCCCTTACATTGCTGTGCCCACCCTGCAGTTCTGTGTGTCGTCCCCTCCCAGACGGAGCTGTTTCCCCCCCGGACCCATGTCGTCCCCTCCAAGCCATGCGTGTCCCCCCCCCCATGGAGCCATGTCCCTCCCCATGGCACTGTGTCCCCCCGCCCATGACACTATATTACCCCCCCATGGAGCCAAGTGCCCCCCCCAATGGCACTTTGTCCGCCCTCCCGGAGCCGTGTCCCCCCCATGGCACTGCATGCACCCCCATGGAGCTACCCCCCCCCCCAAAGCACTCTGTGCCCCCCATGGAGCCATGCCCCCCCCCCCTACCCAGAGCCACATCCCCCCATACAGCCCCCTGTCCCCCTCCCCGAGCCCTCGCCGTGCCCCCCCCTCACTCCGTACCCCCCTCCTCCCCCCAGGTCCTGGCAGAGCGTGTACTGCGTGCTGCGGGGGGGCAACCTCAGCTTCTACAAGGACGCCAAGAGCGCAGGGGTGGGGGCCCCCTACCACGGGGAGCCCCCCGCCAGCCTGCGCGGCGCCCGCTGCCACCCCGCTCTCCACTACAAGAAGCGCAAGCACGTCTTCAAACTGGGGTAGGGACGGGGTGGGGGGGGGGCACGACACGGTGGGGGGGGGGCGCAGGGTTGGGGGGACACACGCACGTGGCGGGGGCTGAGCCCTGTCCCCCTCCCCAGGCTGAGCGACGGCAAGGAGTATCTCTTCCAGGCCAAGGATGAGGTGAGACGCTGGGGGGGGGGTGAGGGGGGGGCACGGTCGGGTGACCCCCCCCTCGCACGCGCAGACACGCGTGAGCACCCGGGGAAACACCCCCTCGTGCCCGCAGCCCCAGCCGTGCACACGCAAGCACGCCGGCATGCCCTCGCACGCTGGTGCACGCCCTCGCACGTCCATTGACACCTGCTCACGCCCACTCACACCCTCGCACACCTGCTCACGCCCACTCACACCCACTCACACCCTCGCACACCCGCTCACGCCCACTCACACCCACTCACACCCTCGCACACCTGCTCACGCCCACTCACACCCTCGCACACCCCCTCACGCTCTCTCACACCCGCTCATGCCCTCCCACACCCTTGCACAACCACTCATGCCCTCACACGCCCACTCACCCCCTTGCACACTCCCTCACACCCTCCCACGCCTTCACACGCCTGCTGACACCCACTCATGCCCTCACACACACGCTCTCACACCTGCTCATGCCCTCACACTTCTTACAGACTCACGCCCTTGCGCACCCTCGCACACTCCCTCATGCCCTCACACACCTGCTCACACCCTTGCACACCCGTTCACACCCTCCCACACCCTTGCACACCTGCTGACACACGCTTATGCTCTTGCACACCCTTGCACACCCGCTGAGACCAGCTTATGGCCTCACATGCTCGCTCATGCCCTCGCATGCCCGCTCACGCCCTCCCATACCCTTGCACACCCATTGACACCAATTTACACCCACTCACACCCTCCCACACCTGCTCACAGCCTCCCACAGCCTTGCACACCCGCTGACACCAATTTACACCCTCACCCACCCGCTCATGCCCTTCCACAGCCTTGCACACCCGCTGACGCCATCTTACGCCCTCACATGCCCGCTCACAGCCTCCCACAGCCTTGCACATCCACTGACACCAATTTACACCCTCGCATGCCCGCTCACTCCCTTGCCTGCCCGCTCACACCCTCGCACGCCCTTGCATACCCGCTGACACCAAGTTACACCCTTGCACCTCTGCTCACACCCTTGCATGCTTTTGCACACCCGCTGACACCAATTCACGGCCTCGCCTGCCCGCTCACACCCTCGCATGCCCTTGCACACCCGCTGACACCAATTCACGCCCTTGCCTGCCCACTCGCACCCTCGCACGCCCTTGCACACCTGCTGACACCAATTCACGCCCTCGCCCGCCCGCTCACACCCTCGCACGCCTGCTCGCACCCTCGCACACCCTTGCACACCCACTGATGCCAACTTACGCCCTCTCACGCCCACGCCCGCCCGCTCACGCCCTCGCACGCCCTTGCACACCTGCTGATTACACCCTCGCACACCCGCTCACGCCCTCGCACGCCCTTGCCCACCCGCTGACGCCCGCCGTCGCCCGTCCCCGCAGGCGGAGATGAGCACCTGGCTGCGGGTGATCCAGGCGGCGGCCGCCCTGGTGCCGGCGGGACCGCGGGAGGGTCCGGGGGGGACCCCGGCGGGCGGGAAGGGGGTGACGCGAGCCATGAGCATGCCCCCCGTGCCGCCCCCCGCCGAGGGGGGTCCCGCTGCCCCCCGCGCCCGCGAGGGGAAGGAGAAGGAGCGGGAGAAACGCTTCAGCTTCTTCAAGAAGAACAAGTAGAGCCGGGGGCTGAGGGGGGGGTGCCCGGGACACGGGGGGGGTCCCGGCGGAGCCGATGGAGGGACGCGGCGGGGGGGCAGCACGGGGAGGGGCAGCGCGGGGGGGGTCTCGCTCACCGCCCCCCCACACCCCGCGCCGTCGTGCCTTCCTGCCCCGGGGTCCCCGTGTCCCCCCGCGTCCCGGTGATGTCCCCGCGCAGCCCCAAACCCCAATAAAGCGACTGTAGAGATCGGGCGGGCCCTGAGTGCGCCGGCGGGGCGGGGCAGGGCGGGGCGGGATTGGGATTGGGATTGGGATAAGGTGGGAACAGGATGGAGATGAGGGTGGGATGGTTTTGGGTCGGGATGGGGTGGTTTTGGGACGTGATGGGATGGTTTTGGGACGCGACGGGATGGGTTTGGGACAGGAAAGGATGGGATAGTTTTGGGTTGGGATGGGGTGGTTTTGGGTCGGGATGGGGTGGTTTTGGGACAGGATGGGATGGTTTTGGGTCGGGATGGGGTGGTTTTGGGACGTGATGGGATGGGTTTGGGTCAGGATTGGATGGTTTTAGGACAGGAAGGGATGGGATAGTTTTGCGTCGGGATGGGGTGGTTTTGGGTCGGGATGGGGTGGTTTTGGGAAACGATGGGATGGGTTTGGGACAGGAAAGGATGGGATAGTTTTGGGCTGGGATGGGGTGGTTTTGGTTCAGGATCGGATGGTTTTGGGTCGGGATGGGGTGGTTTTGGGACGTGATGGGATGGGTTTGGGTCAGGATTGGATGGTTTTAGGACAGGAAGGGATGGGATAGTTTTGGGTCGGGATGGGGTGGTTTTGGGTCGGGATGGGGTGGTTTTGGGACAGGATGGGATGGTTTTGGGTCGGGATGGGGTGGTTTTGGGACGTGATGGGATGGGTTTGGGATGCGACGGGATGGGTTTGGGACAGGAAAGGATGGGATAGTTTTGGGCTGGGATGGGGTGGTTTTGGTTCAGGATCGGATGGTTTTGGGTCGGGATGGGGTGGTTTTGGGACGTGATGGGATGGGTTTGGGTCAGGATTGGATGGTTTTAGGACAGGAAGGGATGGGATAGTTTTGGGTCGGGATGGGGTGGTTTTGGGTCGGGATGGGGTGGTTTTGGGACAGGATGGGATGGTGGGTCGGGATGGGGTGGTTTTGGGACGTGATGGGATGGTTTTGGGATGCGACGGGATGGGTTTGGGACAGGAAAGGATGGGATAGTTTTGGGTCAGGATGGGATGGTTTTGGGTCGGGATGGGATGGTTTTGGGTCGGGATGGGGTGGTTTTGGGTTGGGACGGGTGGTTTTGGGACGCGATGGGATAGGTTTGCGTCAGGATTGGATGGTTTTGGGACAGGAAGGGATGGGATAGTTTTGGGTCAGGATGGGGTGGTTTTGGGTCGGGATGGGGTGGTTTTGGGAAACGATGGGATGGGTTTGGGACAGGAAAGGATGGGATAGTTTTGGGTTGGGATGGGGTGGTTTTGGGTCAGGATGGGGTGGTTTTGTTTCAGGATGGAGTGGTTTTGGGTCGGGACGGGATGGTTTTAGGACAGGATGGGGTGGTTTTGGATTGGGATGCAATGGCTTTGGATTGGGACGGGATGGTTTTGGATTGGGACGGGATGGTTTTGGGATGGGACGGGGTGGTTTTGGGTCGGGATGGGGAGGGAACGGGCTCGGGAATGGGCGGGGCGGGTGCCCGTGGGTCACACCAGTGCTCCCAGTATGGAACTCCAGCACCCCGCGGGTTCCCCGCCCCCCCCGCTATCAGTGGGCCGCCCCAGCGCGCGCCCCCCCCCCCCCGGAGGCCTTAATGGACCGCTCCGCCACCCGTTCGCCCCGCCCCCTCCCACCCATGATTGGCTGCGGCGGCCCCGTGGGCGAGCCCACCTATGCCAGCCGTGGAAGGGTGACAGTGCTCGGTGACCGTTTGACGGACAGCTCCCCTACCCAATGGGAGCGCGGGAGGCGGAGGCCGAGCTGGGTAGCGCCGCCGCCATTTTGTGAGGACCGCGCGGCGGACGGGGCGCAGGTGGGGGCGGGGCTGCGGCGGCGCCGGTACCGGGAGGGGGCGGCGGCGCCGGGGGGGGGAATGTGTGTGAGAAGGTGGGGAGGGATGGGGGGGTGACAAGTTTCTTTTTTGGGGGGGAGGCAAGCAGCGCTGCCCGCGGGGCCGAGCCGGGCGAGCGGGATGACCTGGGCCCGGGCCCGGCCCCGCTGAGGCGCTCGGAGGCCTCGGGGAAGGCGGCGGGAGGGGGAAAGGCCCGGGGGGGAGGGGGGAGCGGGGCCTTGGCTCCGGGGGGGGGGGGGGTGTGTCTGGAGGGGGGGTTGTAGGCTTTGGGGCGGGGCTCTGCCCGGGGAGGGGGCAGGCAGGGTTTTGGGGTGTTTCTAGGGGTTTTGGGGGGGCACAGCCCTGCGCGGGGGGCAGGCAGGGTTTTGGTGTTTCTAGGTTTTTTTTGGGGGCCAGGCAGGGTTTTGGGGTGTTTTTAGGATTTTTTGGGGGGTCAGGCAGGGTTTTGGGGTGTTTTTAGTATTTTTTGGGGGGCCAGGCAGGGTTTTGGGGCGGCAGGCAAGGTTTTGGCGTGTTTCTAGGTTTCTTGGGGGGGGCAGGCAGGGTTTTGGGGTGTTTTTAGGGTTTTTTGGGGGGTCAGACAGGCTTTTGGGGGAGGCAGGCAGGGTTTTTGCGTGTTTCTAGGGTCTTTTTGGGGGCCAGACAGGTTTTTGGGGTGTTTTTAGGATTTTTTTGGGGGCCAGGCAGGGTTTTGGGGCAGCAGGCAAGGTTTTGGTGTGTTTCTAGGTTTCTTGGGGGGGTCAGGCAGGGTTTTTCGGTGTTTTTAGGGTTTTTTTGTGGGCCAGGCAGGGTTTTGGGGGGAGCAGGCAGGGTTTTGGCGTGTTTCTAGGGGTTTTGGGGGGGGTCAGGCAGGGGTTTTGGCTGTTTTTAGGGTTTTTTGGGGGGGCAGGCAGGGTTTTGGGGTGTTTGTAGGGTATTTTAGGGGGCAGGCAGGGTTTTGGGGTGTTTTTAGGGTTTTTTTGGGGGGTACAGCCGTGCGTGGGGGGCAGGCAGGGTTTTGGGGTGTTTGTAGGGGTTTTCTGGGGGGAGGCTGCAGCCCTGTGCACGGGGCAGGCAGGGTTTTGGGGTGTTTCTAGGGGATTTTGGGAAGGGTACAACGCTGCAGGGGGGCAGGCAGGGTTTTAGGGTGTTTCTAGTTTTTTTTGGGGGGCAGGTAGGGATTTGGGGTGTTTCTAGAGGTTTTTGGGGGGCATAGCCCTGCGGGGGGGGCAGGCAGGGTTTTGGGGTGTTTCTAGGGGTTTTTGGGGGGGCAGGGTTTTGGGTTGTTTCTAGGGTTTTTTGGGGGGGCACAGCCCTGCGGAGAGGGGAGGGCAGAGGTTTAGGATGTTTCTAGGGTTTTTTGGGGGGTACAGCCCTGTGGGGGGGTATGATGGCAGGGTTTCGGGGTGGTTTTAGGTTTTTTGGGGGGGGAACAATCCTGTGGGGAGAGGAGGGCAGAGGTTTGGTGTGTTTCTTGGGGGAGATTTAGGGTGTTTGGGGGCACAGCCCTGCGGGGGTCTGTGCCCCCTCCACCCCCCCACCCCCCTATGGCGCGTCTCAGCGGCACTAACCCTCCCCCCTGCTCCCCTGTCGCAGGCTGGGCGAGATGGTGAAGCTGTTCATCGGGAACCTGCCGCGGGAGGCGACGGAGCAGGAGATCCGGTCCCTCTTCGAGCAGTACGGGAAGGTGCTGGAGTGCGACATCATCAAGAACTACGGCTTCGTCCACATCGAGGACAAGACGGCGGCCGAGGACGCCATCCGCAACCTGCACCACCACAAGCTGCACGGTGTCTGCATCAACGTGGAGGCCAGCAAGAACAAGAGCAAGGCCTCCACCAAACTGCATGTCGGCAACATCAGCCCCGCCTGCACCAACCTGGAGCTGCGGGCCAAGTTCGAGGAGTACGGCCCCGTCATCGAGTGCGACATCGTCAAGGATTATGCCTTCGTTCACATGGAGCGGGCGGAGGATGCGGTGGAGGCCATCCGTGGGCTGGATAACACCGAATTCCAAGGTGATCCGCACCGGGGTCGCGGCCGAGATCTGTGGGGAGCAGGGATGGGTCTGGTGCTTCAAGCCCCAGGGGTCTCCGGGAGGATTCCCCATGTTCCCGTTAAGAAGTTTTCACTCCCTCCCAGCTCCGGCTGCACAGGTTGGGGGTGCGGCAGCAGCACCAGGGTGACCGGCCTGCCGGCGATCTTAGGCGAGACCACAGCCGGCGCCGCGCTCAGCTCTGCGGCAGAGCAGCGCTGCCAGGCTCACCCACCCTCCCCCTCGCTGGAATTAAGTGCAAATGAGGGGTTTTTTGGTCTTTTTTTTGCACTCCAGCTCCTCTCGTGCCGTGCAGGGCGCGACGAGGGCCAGGCCGGTGCGGCGCGGCGCAGCCGCTTTCCTGTCCAGGGAGCCTGAGCGCCGCTTTCCCAGTTGCCGGTGCGGCCGCGGCAGCCAGAGCGAGGGTAGGGACAGTTGGGGCTGGGCCGGGGGAGGACGGGACTGATCCATCTCTGACTTAACCCAGCACGGCCGCCCCGCAGGAGGATCCCGACGGCGAAGTCCCAACTCTTGTGCCGACGGCCGCCGCGCCTGGTCCTGCCGGGCCGGAGCAGCGGGTCCTGCCCGCGCGGCGTGAAGCCAGGCTGCCTCCCGCCCTTGTAGCGTTGCCCTGCCTGGTAAGAGGGTGAGCGGAGGCGCCCGATCCCGCGCCGGCCGTGTCCCCGCTGCCGGCAGCACGCGGCATTGCTCGCTCGGGCTCTCAACGTGCCGCCCCGGGCCCTCGCCCGGCTCCCAGACGAGACGCGGCGCGGGCGCTTTCGCTGGCAGCCTCCTCCTCTCGGCCTCTCGCGTGAACGCAGCGGCGGGGCCGAGCGTCCGGATTTGAGCTCGCGGCCGAGACTCGGCGGCGTGGCGCTGATGGCGAGCGCGTCCCCTCTCCGGAAGCGGTGCCGGCGGGCGGGCCGGGTCGGCAGGGAGGCGTCCGGTGCTTCACCCCGAGCGGTGGTGGGGCTGGGCTTGGCCCTCCTGGTTCCCGCTGGGGTTTTGGCAAACCCCGCTGCCCCAATTCTGGGTGTCCCCCAAAACTCTTCTCCAGCCGGGACGGCACAGCCGCGTCCAGAGCTCCCCGGCTGTGGGGCATCCGCGGGACCACCAAATGCCCCCAGCTGTGCTTGGCTTGCCTCGTGCCGTGCCTGAAGCCGGCCCCTGTCCAAAGCCTCGTTTGCTCCGGGGCGGTTTTCCGGCGTCGCATCCTGTCTGGCCGCTGCAAGGAGCGCGCTGGCGGGCGCATTTTCCGGCGGGAAGCTTGCCGTTGATGCGGGGCCGTCCCCAGGCTGCTGCGGCAGCACCACCATGTGCCGGTTGCCGGCAGAAGGCCGTCTTTGGCTGCTTGCCGGGGTAGTCGGCGGCTCGCCGGCTGGCTGAGCCGCCGGAGCCTGTCCTGGCTTAGCCCAGGGTGGCCGGCGCGGGCAGTGCTTGGCCTCGCCGGCAGAGCCCCGTCCCCAGCGGCGCCTTCCTGGTAAGTCGGGTGGCCAGCGGCCGGCAGGCGGCTCCCGCTTGAGCCCGACGTGGGCTCCTCCTGCGCCGGGTCGCTCCCTGCCGTGGTGCCCGGCGCCGTCGGAGGCTGCGCGGCTGCGGGGTGGGGTGGGAGGTGGGGGCAGCGGCCGGTCCCGTCCCGCTGCCCGCTGGCGCCCGTGGCTGTGACCACGCTCTCGGTGCGGCCTCACTGATCGCCTCCCTCTCGCGTCTCTTTCCTCAAGGCAAGCGGATGCGCGTGCAGTTGTCCACCAGCCGGCTCCGGACGGCGCCCGGGATGGGAGACAAGAGCGGCTGCTACCGCTGCGGGAAGGAAGGGCACTGGTCTAAAGAGTGCCCGGTAGATCGCCCGGGGCAAGTGGCGGACTTTGCCGAGGCCTATAACGAGCAGTACGGAGCCGTGCGCACTCCCTACACCGCGGGCTATGGGGAGACCGTGTATTACGATGAGGCGTACGGCGGGATGGCCGACTACTACAAGCGCTACCGCGTCCGTTCCTACGCCACGGCCTCTGCGTACGACGCCTACGCGGAGCAGACCATGGCCCAGTACTCCCAGTACGCCCAGTACTCCCAGGTCCAGTCCTCGGCCATGGCCGCCACCACAGCCATGGCCAGTCGCATCCCCACCACCCTAGACGCGTACGATAGAGCTCTGCTGCCGACCCCGGGCGCGGCGGCCGCCGTCGCCGCTGCTGCCACCGCCGCCGCGGCGGCCGCCTCCTCCACCTATTACACCCGGGATAGAAGCCCCCTGCGCCGCACGGCCGCCGCGGCCACCACCGTCGGAGAGGCGTACACATACGAGCGTGGGCAGCTGTCGCCGGTCTCCTCGGTGGCCCGGGCCTCCCTCTACGACATGCAGCGGTTCGGGCGGGACCCGTACGCGGACCGGGCGCGGTACTCTGCCTTTTGAGCCGGAGGTGAGCGTGTTGGCAGGTCTGGCGCACGGCGCCTTGCAACCGGCGGTGCCTCTGGGCACTGCGGGGGGGGTTCCCCGGCTGCTGGAGATAACGGGGCCTGCGTCCCCCAGCCCCTGGTTGTGCCGGTCGAGCGTCTGCGTCTCGATGCGAGCCGGGATGAAGGGTCGCGGTGAAACATGGGGTCTTGCCGGGCGTTAAAGCCCAGGCGCTGGCTCTGGCCGCTCTGCCCGGCGCAGGGCGGACGGCGAGGACTTGCCATGGCAATTGGTGCTGCTGCCGTGAGTGGCTGGCCCTTGGGGCTCCCGCTGCCTTTGATTAGCGTCCGCCCCTCCCACCCCCGCCCCTCCCTGTAGCTGGTGCTGAGCCCTTGTGCCGAGGTGCCATCCTGGCACAGTCACTGCGGGGTGGGGGGGGTTCCCACAGAGGCCCCAGCCCCGTGTGCCGTGGCTGCCACGCACATCCCCCAGGAGTAGCCCCTGTCTGGGGATGGCTCCCAGGCTCTGCCTGGTAAAAGCCGCCGGCAGCCCGGCTGCCACCCTGGCGCGGGATCGCTGCTTCCACTGGCACACTGCTGTGGGTGAGCTGGAGACTTGGGGGCTCCTGGCATCCCCCTGGCACGGGGTGGCCGCAGAGCCCCCCACCGCCGCCGTGTCAGGACTCTGGTTGCTCTCAGGAAGCCGGCAGCTCCTCCGGGTGCCCGCCGGGGCTCGGCATGGTCCCCGGCACGGTCCCGGCCGGCGCGGGGACCGGCGCCTGCACCAGGCGCTTTGCGCCAACTCTGCTTTTCTCTTTCAGGTAAGATATTTGCGGCTGGACGTCGGGTTCCCGTCGCACACTGAATCGGCACCGCGCGTCTTGTGCTGCGCCGGGCTTCAAAGCGCAGCCGGGTTCAGCTAACGAGTCTGTTCCTAACGGACGCTCAGCTTCTTCCCAGCCTTGGTCAGAATAGCTCGACCCCCCCCGGCCGCCCCCCCCCCCCCCCCCCCCCCCCCAGCTTTCTGTTCTCAGTTGCCAGGATTTGCTTTTCAGGTAGTTTGGGGGCCCCCACCCCTCCCCTAGCTGGTCTAGGCTCAGGTCGTGAGCGAGAGTAGCCGTAGCCGTAACTGCAGCCGTAGCCGCAGCGCCAGCTTTGCTTTGCTTTGCTTTTCCTGCCCCCGGCCAGCGTGGAGCAGCTTGCTCCCTCGCTGGAGCTTCCTTTATTATTATTCTTTCTTTTCTTTTTTTTTCTTTATTTTGAAGAGGATGAATAAATCCACTTGTAGCTTTTTAATACGAAATGACGTAGCCGACTCAAGGCCGCCACGCCGCGCTGCCCCTGCACCGCGCCGGTGTGGGAGGGCCAACCTTGTGTTTGGAGCTCACCCCACGCCCCCCGTGGCGTTTAGCGTCCCCCAACCCCACTCTCCGGTAAAATAAAACTCAAATTTTTAACAAACCCCGCTGGCTCCGGGACCGGTTATTTCTCTGGACTCAACTTCCCCCTCCCCCAGCCCAGCTTGTAACCTCGTGGACTTACCAGTGCTGCCTGCGGCCCTGCCTGCCAACCGGCTCCCCACAGGGGTCTGTGCTGCAAACGAAGGGGCAGATGAGCTGGGGGGGGCAGCCACCTGAAAGGGTACCCCAGCCCCCCAAAAGGGGACCCCAGGGCCCTGTGCTGCCCTAGCTAACGAACGGGGCCTGGCTTTTATGACACCCCCCCCCCCCTCATCCTGGTGCCCCTGTGCACCCCCCTCTGCCCCCTTCCTGCGCCCCACTGGGGTCCTTCCTTTTCCTCCTCTCCCTCAGGGGCAGCACCTCTGAAACTACCTGCTAATTAACCTTCCCAGGGCTGGCTCGTTAGTCCCCAAATGGCCTGTGCTGCTCCCCCTGCCTCTCGGTGCTCGTTAAGTAATGACATTAAGCCTGGGACCGTGCCTTGGTCGATGTCCCAGCCCTTCGGCCGTTCTCTGGGCCCTGAGGTTTTGTGGTGGGAGCCCCGAGCTCAGCTCGTTGCCTGCCGTCAGCTGCTGCGTTTCCAGGGCAATTCCGCCTCCACTAATTGCCTCCATCTTATCAGCCGCTAATTGCCTCTGTGTGATCACCCGTGGGCTCCTCCGTCACCGGGGTGGGCTCAGGGACGGTCCCGGGACCTGAGGGTGCGCATCCCCCGGTGCCTGCCCTGGAAAACGAGGGGGAGAAGCGTTAGACTCTTCTGCCCAGCTAATTACCACAGCGGTTAACGAGCCCCAGCCCAGGCAATAAGGCACAGCAGCAGGCAGCCATCCTCCCCCCATGGCACGACCTGTGTTAACCAACCAGGACTACATCGCGACCCATCCCTGGCTCAGGGGAGAGATGATGTGACGGAAAACACTTTCAGAGACTTCAATGGCCATTTTGGCGGCACGACCAGCCAGGGCAAGCCAGCAGCCGGCTCTGCCACACAGTGCCAGCAGTGCTGAGCGATACACACACAACTGGCCGCCACAGCCAAACCGGGGCGGGAGCAAACACCGACCTCGCTCTTGCGTGCATGTGGCTTCTCCTCTCAAAATCAGCTGTTCTCACCCAAAAAAAGGCACCGAGCACAGGTTAGGGGGTGGTGTACCGGTGACTGCGTGCGTTTACCACAGCGTACAGTCGGGCCGCTGCTGCCCAAGTTCAGCAGTGCCATCGGGAACGCTCCGGCACTTCCTGCTATGGGTGAAATGCTGCTCGTGCTCCAAGTCTGCCTCCTCTGCAGCGGAAAAGCGGCTCCAGCACTTACTGGTGCTGGGGCTGCAGCTGGGACTGGCGCCGGGTGACCCAACTACACAAAACCAGTGTTTCCTGAGGCGGTCGGTGACTTTGCCACCGGGAATTGGCTGCCGTAGCCAAGGGCGGGAGCAGGGAGACGGATGCAGCAGCCATGGGTCTGGCCGTGTCACCATGCTGGTGGTATCGGCCCCTCGCCAGAATGGCAGTGGCACTGATGGCACTGCTGGTCCCCCGAAGCACCGGGCTGGGAAAGAACCAGACGGGAGACGGTTGGGAAACGGTGAAGAGCCCAGCATTTATTTAGTCGTACAAAACCTCGCTGCTGCACTGAGCCCGGTGCTGCGCCGCGGACTGATGCTGGAAAAGGGGGAAATAAACCCAACAAAGGGGAACTCGTGGTATAAAAGAGCGCAGGCTCTGCTCGGTGGCAGCAATTGCTCAGGTTATAAACCGCTACCAAGCACCAGTGGTGCCGACGGCCACGCATGCCGCGAGCGAGAGACGGTTCCACGACGCTACGGCGGGAGCCAGAGGCAGAGGTTGGTGACCCGCGCACCCGTTGCCTGCTCCCCCCACGGAAGCACAGCACACTTTCCAACCGTAACCGCGGATCCTTCTAAAAAACTCAAAAAAAGAGAAAGAACAAAGAAAAAGCAGCTAAAAAATAACCGTCCCTGCCCCGGGGACAACGGCCGGAGGCGGCGAACCGCGCCGGGTGCGGCGGCGGGCGGTGAGGCGGAGCACCGAGTACGAGCCCACGGCGACGCAAGCGGCCTTAACCCCCCACCCCGTCCCGGTGCCGCCCGGCTCAGAGGCGACGCTGGTAGCCTGAGTGGACGCGGGTGGCGGGCAGGTAATCGCCGTAGCTGCCCGAGTAACGGGCGTAATCGGCGTGTGCTTCTGGAAGGCGGCGGTAATCCATCGGGGACTTTGTCGGCGACCGGCGGTACGCGAGCGGCGAGTCCGCTAAGCGGCGGTAATCTGAGAGGTCAGACAGACGGCGCTCGGAACCATACCTGGTCGAGAGAAGAGACAGGTGGTGAATGAGGGGGAGGCCGCCTGAATCCGCTGCCGGCGGCGACCGCGTCCTGCTGGGGGACGCGCCGCGGTGGCATGACACCGCCGAGCTGTGGGTAGGAAGTGCCGCAGGCAAAGCCGGCAGCTCAGGACAGAGAAGCGGCGCCTGGCGCACCCGCGGGTCAGGTGCTGGGTGCCACGGGAGGCCCAACTGCCAGCGAGCGCATGCCGCCGGCTCCCCCCACCCCGGACGAAGCCCCCATCCCCACCCCGCAGCGCGTGCCCCCCCAGGAAGCCGGGCGAGGGAGTTACACCGGGGTCTGCGCCGCAGGAGCAGAGCCACTGCGCCCATGGACCGGCACGTGGTGCCCACCCTTCTGCACGCCAGGCGTTAGCGAGCCACGCCAGAGCCAAGAGTAAGCCCCGAGCCGGGCGCCAGCATCCACCGGGGCGGTGTGGAGTGAGTCGCGCGGCCATCCGTCCCCGGCCCGGCGCCGTACCTTTTTGCCAGAGCGGATGATTTTTTGTACGGGTCGTCGTAGGCGGCGCTGCGAGGCGGGGAGAGGCGGGTGCGCTCGTAGGGCGGTGCGACGGCGGCGGCCTGCGACAGGCCCAGGTAGGAAGCCGCCTGCTGCCCCAGCTGGCTCGGCCCGTCGTAGGCGCTGCCCGGCTGGGCTCGGTAGGCGGCCGCCAGTGACGCGGAGGAGGCCTGCTGTGCCGGGTAGGATGCCGCCATTGAGCCGGAGGCCTGGGCCCGGTAGGCGGCCGTCAGCGGGGCGGAGGCCTGCGCCTTGTAGGAGGCGGCGGCGGCCTGGCTGCCATAGGAGGCAGCCAGCGAGGAGGCCGCCTGGGCGCCATAGGTGGCAGAGAGCGCGGCGGCGGCGGACTGGCTGCCGTAGGAGGCGGGCAGGTTGGCGGCAGGCTGGGCGCCGTAGGAGGCGGAGTGGCCGGCAGCGGGCTGGGCGCCGTAGGAGGCGGAGAGCGCGGCCGCCGGCTGGGCGCCGTAGGAGGCCGAGTGGCCAGCCACGGGCTGGTAGGCGGCGGCAGTGTGACCGGCCACTGCCTGGGCACCATAGGAGGTGGCGTGTGCAGCCACGGCCTGGGCGCCGTAGGAGGCTGAGAGTGCAGCACCAGGCTGGGCACCGTAGGAGGCAGCGTGACCGTCTACGGGCTGGGCGCCATAGGAGGCGGCGTGGCCGGCGGCAGCCTGGGCGCCGTACGAGGCCACGTGTGTGGCCACGGCCTGGGCGCCGTAGGAGGCAGCAGGGCCGGCGGCGGCCTGGGCGCCGTAGGCGGCGGCGGCCTGGGCGCTGTAGGAGGCGGAGTAGCCAGAGGCGGCCTGCGCCCCGTAGGAGGAGGCCAGGGCGGCGGACTGGACGCCGTAGCCGGAGAGCTGGGAGGCGGCGGGCTGTGCGCCGTAGGAGGCGGCGGCCTGGGCACCATAAGAGCCGAGGGAGTTGGCGGCGGGCTGTGCGCCAGAGGCGCCGAGGGAGACAGAGGGCTGGGAGCGGTAGGCGCTGCCCAGCGAGGCGGAGGGCTGGGCGCGGTAAGAGGCGGCCTGGCCGGTGGTGGGCTGCGGGCGGTAGGCCACACCGAGGGAGGCAGAGGGTTGGGCGCGGTAGGTGGCCCCCAGCGAGGCAGAGGGCTGGGCGCGGTAGGCGGCCGGCTGCGCCGTCATGGGGAGCGTCACCGCCGCGTAGCCGGCCCGGGTGGGGGAGCGCCGGAGGGGGCTGCGGTCCCTCCCGAAGTAGGAGGGGGAGGCCGGCCTGGCCTGCGCCTCAAAGGCCTCGTACTTGCCGGCGCCGCTGGTGCCGAAGCGCTGCTGGTAATCATATAGGGAGGAGGCGGCGGTGTAGCCGGCAGTGGCGGCCGAGGGGAAGGCGGCGTCCGCCGCCCGGCGCTGCTGGTCGAAGCCCTCGATCTTGGGCTGGAACTTCTCGCGGTACTCCAGGCCGATCCTCTTGTTCTTGTCGAGGCCGAGGGCGGGCGGCAGGGCCTGGCCCGCGCCCTTCTTCTGGACGTTGGTGGAGAGCTCCACGTTCACTCTGCGCCCCTTCACCTCCTTCCCGTTAAGGTTTTCGATGGCAACCTTTGCATCTGCTTCGTTCTCCATGTGAACAAATGCATAGTCTGATAAAGCAGCAGACAGAGGGTTATCAGTGGGGGGAGAAAAGACAATTCGTTACAGGATCGAACGCTTATCGAGCCTCGCTGGGACCGCGGCAGTGTGCAGCTCGGCAGCGGCGGGACAGGCACCGGGACGGGCTCTGCCAGCCCCGTTCCGCTGCTGCTGCGGCAGCGAAGAGACAGAACCACCTTCGTTTGCTTCTGCCCCACCATTAATTTGGCCGGAGCCTAACGAGCCTGGCCACCCGCCCGGTGTCCCCTGGCTCAGGAACACCCCATCACCGCTTTTTTGCTCTGTTTTCCCCCGCATTGTCCCTCCCTTTGCCCATGCCCCCTGCAGCCGCTTCTCCCTGCGCCAAGGGAGCAGAGCACCCTGCCCGGCAGCACGGCGGCCTCTCGCCAACAGCAACTCCTCCCTACCGGTCCTCTGGCACCTGGGGACCAAGAGCCCCGGGAGGGCAATGTGGCCCTGCCAGCGCCATGGGCTCAGCTGGGCCATCCCACCAGTAAGCGGAGCAAAGCCAGAGAGGGCCGGCGCCCACTGAGACGGCCGAGGGGGATGGAGCGCCAGCGACAGGAGAGAGGGAGAGGAGGGGAGGGGGAGAAGGAGAGGAGAGGGAGGGGGAGAGGGAGAGGAGAGGGAGAGGAGAGGGAGAGGAGAGGGAGAGGAGAGGGAGAGGAGAGGGAGAGGAGAGGGAGAGGAGAGGGAGAGGAGAGGGAGAGGAGAGGGAGAGGAGAGGGAGAGGAGAGGGAGAGGAGAGGGAGAGGAGAGGGAGAGGAGAGGGAGAGGAGAGGGAGAGGAGAGGGAGAGGAGAGGGAGAGGAGAGGGAGAGGAGAGGGAGAGGAGAGGGAGAGGAGAGGGAGAGGAGAGGGAGAGGAGAGGGAGAGGAGAGGGAGAGGAGAGGGAGAGGAGAGGGAGAGGAGAGGGAGAGGAGAGGAGAGGGGGGAGAAGGAAGAGGAGAGCACCCGAGCACAACCTGTGGCACCGCACACCCAGCCGAGCACCCGGGCCAAGGTGAGGAGCCGGGCGAGCAGCACGGCGCGAACGCGGCACCGAAGCAGAGAGGCGTCGGAAAGGAGATGGAGAGCGAGGCGAGGAGCGGTAGAAGCGGGACCCGGAGTGACCGTGCCGGGTCTGCGGCAGGAAAGCGGGTCACCCGCAACACCGCAGGCAACCCGCCCGTCCCCCAGCATGGCTCTTGCCACGACACTGTGCCCACGCCAGGTCCAGCAGCCGCCCGTGGCTCTCAGGCCAACAGTTTTGGGGTTCGGATGCCACCGCAGTAGCTGGGGGGTTGCCCCCGTGGCACGACGGGTCCGGGAGGCCGGCACGGGGTGGAAGGTCAGCTCCTCTCGGCAACCCCGCGGCATCCCCCCTGCAGTCCTGGACCAGGGATCACCAGAACTGGTGCCGCTGGCGACAGCCCACTTTAGCCTACGGCCAGAAGGCCGGCGTACGGCTCGGCCAGGGCAGCCCATCCGAGGGAGCGTGGCGTACTTAGAGCATTGCTCGCTGAGCAAACCCCATCCTGGTACCTCAAGCTCCGGCTAAACGTCAGTGCTGCTTCACCCACTCTCCCGCGCGTGCCCCCTCTGCTCCGCCATCCCACCCCTCCCTGGCTCCTGTTCCACATCCACGTATCCCGCTCCAGCAGCCTAAGGAGGGGATGTCTCCTCCATTCACCCCCCAGCCCTCCTGCCGCCCCCTCAGGCGGCCGCAGCACCCCCGCCCCTCTATGGGGGACCCCACAAATTGGCCACCGGCCAAGGGGATGCCAGAAACTTTTGGCGTGGGTTTGGGGTGGTTTCTGACGGGCTCCGCTGGGAAGCTGCGTTCTGGCGGGACGGAGCCGGCGGGCCTGCAACCTGGGACGAGAGAGCAGAGGCAACAACATCACCCTCCCGGGAGGCGGAGGAGCCGGCTGGGACGCTGCCAGGGCAGGGGAGTGGAACGGGATGGGACAGGCACCTCGGGGAGCAGCTGTGTTGGCTGTGTGACATGGGGCTGACATCTTTTCCCATCAGGGTCAGGGGGAAGGTGGGGTGACACCATCCCTCTGGTCACGCTGTACTGCAGGGTCCCTGATGCAGAGCCGATCGAGCCCCCTCAGGAGCTTGACAGTGTGGGGGTTTTTTTTATGGGCTTCTGCTCTCCCGCCTCGGCTGACGGGGGAGCGGCTAGCTCCACATTGGAGCGTGTTTGTGGAGGTGAAGCCGTAGCAGAGTCGCAGTGGGACGGGAAGTGCCTCATGTCAGGGAAGAATTACGGAGGCAGCAGCAGTGGGTTACCCCCGCCCGGGCTGCGGGCAGGCAAGGATGGAGGACGTGGCCTGGCTAGAAACGCTGGCGAGAGCGCGCCCCGGGGCGGGGGGGGGGGCGGGGGCGTTTAACGGGGCAGAGAGGAGGGATGGGCTCTGGAGAACCCAGAAGGGCTCGCACGGCTCCGGCTGGGAGGCGGCAGGGAGACCCAAGGCCCTCCTCCGTGTGCGGGGGCGCCGCCAGATCGGGCCGGGGGCGGTGGAGGGGGGGAGATAGGGAAAGTGGCGGGGGGGAGCCGCAGCCAGGCAGACGGAACACGGGTCACCCGAGCCAAGAGCGGGGCCGGAGCGGCTCCGAGGACGGAGGTGAGCGGCGAGCCAGTTGTGGCGGGGACTGAGCTCGGCGAGGGCTGCGGGGCGGCCCCGGGGGAGGCGAACAGGCTTGTGCGGAGCCCCCGTCCGCGGCGGCGGGTCCGGTACCTTTCACCACGTCGCATTCGACGACGGTGCCGTACTGCTGGAAGAGCGAGCGCAGCTCGCCGCTGGTGCAGGCGGCCGAGACGTTACCGACGAAGATCTTGCAGGTGTTGGTGGGCCGAGGCCGGGAGGGCTCGACCACGATGCGGCGACCGTGCAGCTGGTGGCCGTTGAGCTGGGTGATGGCGCGGGCCGCCGCCGCCTCATCCCGGAGGTGCACGAAAGCGAACTGTTTCATGAGGGCGATGCCGAGCACGGGCCCGGCGGCGCCGGCGAACAGCTCGCTCAGCTCCTCCGCCGTCGCCTCCTCGGGGACGTTGCCCACGAAGAGCTTTATGCCGGGACGCATGGTGGCGGCAGCGGCGGGGAAAGGGGAGCGGGATCTCAGCGCGGCGGCCCCACAAAATGGCGGCGTCTCCTCAGCGCGGAGCGGGAGGACCGACCGCGCAACTGCGCCTGCGCTCCGCCCGCCGTGTGCGCGCCCTGCCCACCGCGCCTGCGCGCCGCCCGCTCCTCCCGCACCCCGCCCACTCCGCTCTCCCGCCGCCACCACCGCGCCTGCGCGCACCCCGCCCACCGGCACGCCACCACCACGCCCCCAAGGCGGCCGCCGCGCTGACCACGCCCACCCTTAAAGGGGCCGCTGCGGGCCCGGGGAACGCGCAGCGCCGAGCACCGCGGGGACGAGCAGCAGCCGACCCCGGTCCCCCGAGAGCCGTGGAGGCTGCAGAGCGAGTTATCGTTTATTGCTGCCCGGAGACGGCTCCTAGAGATGGGGGGCCGGGGCTGCCGTGGGGCTGGAAGCTGCAGCGGGGCCGGGGACTGCCGTGGGGCCGGGGGCTGCCGTGGTCCGGTCCCTCTCCTCCCACAGGGTCACGCCGTCGCAGGAGCAGACCCGCTTGGGGTTCTGGAAGAGCCCGGCTGCACGGGCCACCACGCCGCAGGCCAGCCTTGGCGAGGGGGGAGAGAGGGGTTGAGGGGGTGAGCAGTCCCCCCCCCCATCCCCAAAGACCCCCCAGAGACCCCCCCTGCACACTCACCCCGGCCCCGAGTTCCCCGTCACCCGGGAGAGTGGGTGAGAGCCCCGGCCCAGGTCGTCCTCGCCTGCATCCACCACCACCGAGCGCCCGATGATGTCCCAGACCTGGCGGGGGGGAGTTGGAGGGGGCTCAGGACCCCCCCAGAGCCATGGTGCTGGGGCTGGACGCTCCCCACGGCCATGGGGCACAGCCCAGACCCCCTCCCCGCAGCCATGAGACCGGGGTCAGACCCTACCCATGGCCGCGGGGTGCAGCCTGGACCCCCCACAGCTGTGGGACTGGGGTCAGACCCTCCCCACAGCCGTGGGAGGGGGCCGGTCCCTCCGTGCCCCCCCTGCAGCCTCACCTTCAGGCGCGAGTCCTCCATGCGGAAGCTGGCTTTGCCTTCAGCATCAGCCCAGATGTTCCCCAGGTCCCCGATGTGCTGCAGTGGAGCACAGCGGGAGGGGTGAGGGGGGGTCTGGGAGCCCCCCACTCAGCCCCACGGAGCGGCCACGGCCGCCAGCTCACCCGGTGCTGGTCCTGGGGTCCCCCGTGGCACTCGCCGTCAGGGTTGAAGTGGTCCCCGCAGCTGCGGGGGTGAGGGGGAGACACAGGGTGAGACCAGGGTGCCTGCACCCCCAGACCCGGGGGTGTCCCGTCCCCATCCCCATGTCGTGTCATGTCGCGTCGTCCCCCCCCCGCCACTGTGGTACCTGTCACAGGGGCGCGAGAGGTCCCCGAATTCGTGGACGTGAATCCCGTGGGGACCCGGTGGGAGCCCATCGACGGCGCCGTCCACCAGGCACCGCGTCGGCGAGATCTGCAGGAACCGCACCAGGCCCCGCACTGCGCCGGGGCCGGAAAGCGCCGCCACTGCTGCCCCCAGGTTCGCTGCAGGGAGACTCGTCGGCACCCCAAATCCCGCGCACGTGTTCCCCCTCCCTGACGCCCCCGAATCCCGCTTACCGTCATCGGAGCCCCCCATCCCCTTCAGCACCGCCCGGCGCCCCGACTTCTCCAGCAGCTCCCGCACCCGCTCGGCTGCCGCCGTCGTCTCCACCAGCACCGTCTGCGCCTCCAGCCGCAGCTCCAGCAGCTGCACGTCTGCAGGGAGGGAGAGGGGCTGATGACGGGGGGGGGGGCAAGTAGGGTGTCCCCCAACTTTGGGGCTGCTGGGGAACATGGGGGGGCTTACCTGGGGCTTCCCGCAGTGCTGACCGCACGGCGTCTGCGCAGCCCTGGCACTGCATCTGCACCGCAAACTCCAGCTGTGTGGAAAGGGGAGGGGGGTCAGCACCCAGTGAGGGGGCCCCACACCCCCAAAAGCAGGTGCCCAGGGCCCTGCACTCCTCCCAAAACGCCCATAACCGGCGTTCTGCACCCCCAAAACTCCCGTGCAACAGACCCTGCACCCCCAAACATGGGTGCCTGGGGCCCTGCACCCCCAAAACTCCCCTGCAAGGGGCCTTAAACACCCAAAACTCCCATGCAAGGGGCCCTGGACCCCCAAAACTCCTGTAAGCAGGGCTCTGCACACTCAGAACTCCTCTGCAGGGGGCCTTAAACACCTGAAACTCCCCTGCAAGGGACTCTGCACCCCCAAAATTCATGTAAACAGGGCCCTGCACCCCCAAAACTCCCCTGCAAAGGGCCCTGCACCACCAAAACTCCTGTGCAGGAGGTCTTAAACACCCAAAACTCCCCTGCAAGGGGCCCTGCACCCCCAAACGTGGGAGCCCAGGGCTCTGCAGCCCCAAAACTTCTGTGCAGGGGGCCTTAAACACCTAAAACTCCCCTGCAAGGGACTCTGCACCCCCAAAACTCATGTAACAAGGGCTCTGTATCCCCAAAACTCCCCTGCAAGGGCCCTTAAACACCCAAGACTCCCCTGAAAAGGGCCCTGCACCCCCAAACGTGGGTACCCGGGGCCCTGCACCCCCAAAACTCCCCTGCGAGGGGCCCTGCACCCCCAAAACACCCGTGCAAGCAGCCTTAAACACCAGAAATTCCCATGCAAGGGGCCATGCACCCCCAAAACTCCTGTAACCAGGGCTCTGCACCCCCAAAACTCATGTAACGAGGGCTCTATACTCCCAAAACTCCTGTAACCAGGGCCCTGCATCCCCAAAAAACTCCTCCGCAAGGGGCCTTAAATACCCAAACCCGCCGTGCAAAGAGCCCTGCACCCCCAAAGCTCCCGCGCAAGGGGCCCTGACCCGGCAGCTGCTCCCGCTCGGCCCCGGCGCCGCCATGGCTGCGGACTCCGCCCGACCCGGAACCACTCGCGGGGTCACGGGGGGCGGCCGGACCTCACTGGGGACGGACCGGAAGTGGATGACCCGGGTGGGGAGGGATTTGGCGGCAGAGCCACTTCCGGCGTGCCGTCGCCATGGCGACAGCGCGGTAGGCCGCAGGGTCCCACCGGAGCCGGGGGGGGGGGGGGGGGGGGGGGGGGCTGCCGGTCGGGGGAGGGTCCGCCGGGGTGGAGTGGGGGGTTTGAGCGTCCCCAGGGGGAGTTGGAGGCTCGGGGGAGGGGGGGGGGCAGGAGGAGAGGCCTCCCCGTGGGTTTGGGGGGGCTGCAGGACGCTCGGGGGGGGGCCTGATCTGCAGCCCCCGACCTCCGCCACCAGCCCAGGGACCCCCGGAGCGACCGGCGCCCCCCGCCCGGAGCCCCCCGCCACCGAGAGCCGTGCTGGCACCGCCGGGCTTCGCCACCGCTGCTCGCTGCCGGAGCAGAGGGAGGGCAGGCGGCTGCCGGGGGTGTCACCGCCGCCATCCCTGGTGATGCCCCATGAGGAAGAGCCGGTCCCCAAAATCCCACCGGACGCCCTCGCGGTGACGGCGGATCTGCTGCGGCTGACGCGGCGAGAGGCCGGCGAGGAGCGGAGGGAGGCGAGTGCCATGTGCCTGTTGCCGCCGCTCTTGGCAGCTCTCACCCGCCGCAATGAGGACGATGCACGGCTCCGGCAGCTCCGGGGTCTGCGGCTGCCAACGCCGCAGCTGGGGGTCCCGCTGGCCCCTCAGCACCCCGGCCAGCAACTGCTCCGGTGGCCCAGCGTGGCTGGGCCACAGTTGCCGCTGGGCAGGGCCTTTGCCGAAGGGGTGACCCTGCGGCTGCACCCACCACTGTGCTGCGACGCTGGGGAAGACACCGGGCCAGATCCCCTGGGCGTGCAGGAGCTCTACCAGGAGTTGGGCAGGGGCAGGGCCATCCCCACCGAGCGGCTGCAGTTCCACTGCGATCCCCTGGTCGAGCCGGCAGCTGCCGTGGCAGATCTACTCCCCACAGGTGAGCGGGAACGCCAAAATGCTGGTGAGATGCCATGGCATGGGGATGGCCGGCACGGGCAGCAGCAAAACGCCTGCCTCTTCGAATGCCAAAATGCCGGTGAGAGGCCGCAGCACGGGGATGGCCAGCACAGGCAGCGGCAAAGCACCTACCTCTTCCATGACTACCTTGAGTTCGTCGCGGCCACCAGCTCTGACTTCCTCCATGCCATTTTCCACCTGCATGCCAGTGACGGTGAGGAGGAGCCGGTGGAAGCCCCACAGCCGCACCACGAGCCGGCGCCGGCACTGGCAGAGCCATATGAGAAGGGGCTGTGGAAGCCGGCGCTGCCGGAACCGGCACCAGCAGGGCTGGAGCGGCTGCAGAGGCGCCTGTGCCGGCTCTGGGCCGCGCTGAGTGTCCCCAGCTGGGAGAGGCTGGAGATGGCGGTGAAGTATGGTGCCGGTGGGGCCCTGGCGCGGCTGCCGGCAGCACTGGAGGCCTGGGAGGCAGCGGCCGACGGCATCCTGCGGCGGGAGCTGCTGCTGGTGCAGCTGGAGCGGCTGGAGGAGCGCGGCTCTGACCCCGGACGCTTCTTCCGCAGGGGCCCGGCGTCAGCGACAGAACGTGCCAGCGAGGCGCATGCCCGCGGCCGCCTGCACGCCGCACTGGCCCGGTGCGAGGCGCGGCTGTCGCCTGCCCTGCGACACTTGCAGGACAGTTTTGGGGACACGGTGACTTTCCGGGGACGCCCCTATGCCGAGAAGATGCGCTGGGATGTGGTGGAGATGCTTTACCAGCTGCAGCAGCGCCGCCGGGCCAGGGCTCTCCAGGCCGCCCTGGGGGGGCAGCCGCAGCATCCCCCCCCGGCACGGTGGGTGCCAAAACGCCGGGGTGTCAATAAACCACGGGAGCGCAGCCTTGCGGGGGTCCTCCCCTCCCTTTGCCAGGGGGGTCCCAGTGCCCGAACCCCACCCAGGCACCGCTGCTGAAAAAATACATTTATTCACCCCGAAACGAGCACGGACAAGGTGTGGGGGGGGTGTCAGCGCCGAAACGGGGAGCACTGGGGGATGCGGCAGGCCCTGGGGGGGCACACAGGGACCCCCCCTCTTTGTCCTTGAGCGGGGAGGGACACACCCCCCTTCTCGTAGGGAATGGAGACCACCCCCTTGTTGCAGGGAACGGGGAGACCCCCCCCCCTCACAGCAAACGGGGGGAGGCAGCCCCGCCTCTTTGTAGACGACGGGGGCTGCCCCCCACTTTTGTGTCCCCCCCCAACGTAAACCTTGGCGGAGGAGGACGGATCTGGGCTCAGAGTCCCCCCACACCACCCTCAGAGGACCAGAGCCCCCCCAGATTTTGGGGGGGGGGGGGGAGTGTCTCAGCCGAGGCCGTCCTTGACCTGCTGGACGATGCGGGCCCGCACGGCCCGCGCCTCGCTGGACGTCTGCCCGTGGGGGGGCGGCAGGGGTAGGTCGGGCTCGATTTCGGGGGGGGGCAACCCCTCAGGCAGCTCCAACGGCATGCGCCGGCGTAGGGCGATGTTGTGGAGAATACAACAGGCTAAAAAAATCTGACAAACTTTTTGGGGGGCGTATTGCAGACACCCCCTCCCCTTGTCCAGGCAGCGGAATCGTAGCTTGAGGAGGGCGAGGGTCCGGCGCAGGACGGCCAAGGCCTGGTGGTGCAGCGCGTTGTACCGCTCCTCCGCCGCGCCGCGGGGCGCCGCGATCGGCGTCATCAGCCACGGCTTCAGCGGGTAGCTCCGGTCGCCTGGGTGGGGGGGACACGCACACGGAAGGGGGGGGTCAGAGAGGTGAGGACCCTCCCCCTCTCCAGGGGGGAGAGTGGCACAGGGCAAGTGGGCTGCGGCACGCGCGATGGCGTGGGACGGGTGCGTCCCCCCGGTGCCGGGGTGGGGGGGTGGTTTGGGGGTCCCCTGGGCCTAAGGGACGCCCCCAGACCCCTAGGTCAGCCCCAGACCCTCAGGTCACCTCTGTGACCCCTGAATCACCCCCAGACCCCCAGACCCCCGGGTCTCCCCCAGACCCCCAAGTCACCCCCAGACCCTCGGGTCACCCCCAGAACCCCAAATGACCCCCAGACCCCCGGGTCTCCCTCAGATCCCCAGGTCACCCCCAAACCCCCAAATCACCCCCAGACCCCTGGATCTCACCCAGACCCCCCCAGGTCACCCCTAGACCCTCGGGTGACCCCTGAGACCCCCAAATGATGCCCAGAGCCCCAAAGACACCCGGGGTCTCCTCCAGATCCCTAGGTCACCCCCAAACCCCGAAATCACCCCCAGACCCCCGGGTCACCCCTGAGACCCCCAAATGACCTTCATAGCCCCCCAGACCCCCAAATGACCCCCAGAGCCCACCCCCAAGACCCCTGTGCCTCCCCAACCACCCTTCGCACCATCACCACGGCTCTGGGGCCGCGGCACCCTCTCTCGGGGACCCCCCCACGCCGCCTCACCCAGCAGCCAGGCGCCGTCCGGCCGAGCCCCCTCCAGCAGCCGAGCCAAGGCCGAATTCTCCAGGACGGCGGCGTTGGGGCAAGAACCGGGGAATTTGGCCACGACGTTGGTGATGGTGCCGGCGGCGTCGCACACCACCTGCATGTTCATGGAGTGGTAATTGCCGGCGTTGCGGTAAGCCGGTTCGTTTTCGGAAGGAGCCCGTAACGCCACGTGCATGCCGCCCACCAAACCCAACACCCCGGGGAAGGCGCCAGCAACCGTCCCGGCGCGAGCGGTCGTCGGCGGGAAGGCGATATACCGCGCCGCCCGTCGCTGCAACGCCTCCAAGAACTGCGCCAGGCAGTTGGACATGGCCGACTGGCTGATGCCGGTGCTGTCGCGCGTGGCCGTCTGGAAGGAGCCGGAAGCCAAGAAGGTGAGGGCGGAGGTGACCTTAACGGCGACCGGCAGAGCGTGGCTGCGACCCGTCAGGCTCTCCAGGTCGGCTCCCAGCTCCCGGCACAGCCCGGCGATGGCGGCTTTGTCCAGCCGGTAACGCCGCAGCACCTGCTCCTCGCTCAGGTCCAGAAAGGAGCAGCGCGCCCGGTACACCCGGTGCTCGGGGTAGAACCGACGACGTCGGCCTCGCTTGCGGCGGGGGGTCGGGACCCCCCCGGGACCTCCCCCGCTCGTCGCCGCCTCTCCCCCCCCCCCCCGCTCCGCGCTCCCGCACCCGCCGCAGCAGCAGCACCGAGTCCGACATGGCCCGGGGGCGGGGCTTCGGCGGAGGGGCGGGGGCTTCGGCGGGAGGGGCGGGGGCTTCGGCGGGAGGGGCGGGGGCTTCCGCGGGAGGGGCGGGGCTGCGCGCAGAACGGCGCTGGGCGAGGAGGGGCGAGGCCCTAAGGGAGAGGGGCGGGGCTCTCGGGGTAAAGGCGGGGCTCTGGGGAGAAGGGCGTGGCCCAAAGGGAGAGGGGCGTGGCCCAAATGGGTGAGGGGCGGGGCTCTCGGGGTAAAGGCGGGGCTCTATGGACGAGGCTCTAGGGAGAAGGCCGTGGCCCAAAGAGAGAGGGGCGGGACTTTAGGGAGGGGGCGGGGCTATACGGAGCGGGCTCAAAGGTGAAGGGCGAGACCCCAAGGGAGAGGGGCGGAACTCTAGGTTAGGGGCGGGGCTCTACGGACAGGGCTCTAGGGAGAGGGGCGGGTCCCGCGGAAAGGGGCGGGGCGCGAAGGGGCGGGGCTAGGCCCAGTAGGGGCCGGACGGTCGCCGGGGGTCCCGGTGACGGCAAGGCCCCGGGAAGGGCGGGCGGGGGAGGGGTTGTCCCGGTGAGGCCCGCGGGTCCCGGTGCCGGTAGGGGCGGCCTGCCAGCTCTGTCCCGACCCAGGTCCCGGTCCCAATCCCGGTGGGGGCGGTGGGTCCCGGCCCCCCCCGCGACCCCGCCTTGGCCGACCCCGCTCCGCCGCTCCCGGCGCTCCGACCCCGCAGGCCTTCGCCGCGCCGCCAGGCCACGCCCCTCCTCCCCGCCCCGATTGGCCGCCGCCGGCCTCACGTGCCCGGAAGGTCCCGCCTCCCCGCTCCGGCCCCGCTCTCTCACCTCCGGCGCGCCGCTCACACGCGATTGGCCAACGTCCGGACGGGCGGTGCTCCGACGCGTGACGTCATCCGGCGCGGGGTTCGGCGGGTGTCCCCGCGGCGGCTCGGCCAATCGTGTCGAGCCCCCGGTCCGATCTTCACCAGTCAGCGGGCGCGGTGGGCGGGTCTCCGGGGGAAAAGGGGAGCCGCGGGGGCGGAGCCGAAGCCGCCGCCATTTTGTCGCCGTCACCGTCCCGGCGAGAGGGAGCGCGGTGCCGCGGTGAGACCCCCCTGGCCCGGCCCTGCCTGGGGAGGGGGGAACCGGGCCGAGCCCGGGCCCTGCGGCCCCGGAGGGGAATCGAGATGGGACGGGGCTCCGCTCGGGACCCGGTGGGGGCGGGGAGGGTTCCTGGCTCGGGGTCTGCTCCGGCCCCTCTGAGAGGAGCCGGGGCCTGGGGGGGCGTCCCAGCCGCGGGGTTCGCTCACCCCGCGCCCAAGCCGACCCCTCCGTGTTCCCGGGGCCTGGGAAGGCTCCCAGCCGCCGGAGAGTCCGCGGAGGAGGGTGGTGGGGGTCTTCCCCCGGCTCTGTCCGCAGGGAGAGGCCCCTTCTAGGGCAGGGGAGCGGGTCTGGGCCCGGGGGTGACCTCCGGCCCCTCGCTGTGAAGCCGGGGACGGTGTGTGGGGGGTGTCTCGGCTGAGCCACCCCCTGAGATGCTGCTTCCCCCCCTCCCCGTCCTCCCCCGTCTCAGGCTGGGCGAGATGGTGAAGCTGTTCATCGGGAACCTGCCGCGGGAGGCGACGGAGCAGGAGATCCGGTCCCTCTTCGAGCAGTACGGGAAGGTGCTGGAGTGCGACATCATCAAGAACTACGGCTTCGTCCACATCGAGGACAAGACGGCGGCTGAGGACGCCATCCGCAACCTGCACCACCACAAGCTGCACGGTGTCTGCATCAACGTGGAGGCCAGCAAGAACAAGAGCAAGGCCTCCACCAAACTGCATGTCGGCAACATCAGCCCCGCCTGCACCAACCTGGAGCTGCGGGCCAAGTTCGAGGAGTACGGCCCCGTCATCGAGTGCGACATCGTCAAGGATTATGCCTTCGTTCACATGGAGCGGGCGGAGGACGCGGTGGAGGCCATCCGCGGGCTGGATAACACAGAATTCCAAGGTGATCCAGGCCACAGCCCTGGGCTGGGATAGGTAGCACCGGGCTGGGCCCGGAGGGAGCAGGTCAGGTAGGAGAGGAAGGGGTAGGGCTGTGCCGGTGCACGGGGGAGATCCTACTCCAGCTCTGCTCTCCCTGGTGCCGCTCCACGAGGGTTTTCCACCAGCACGGGGCCGGATCTGCGCCGCTGTCACTCACCTGGCACCAGACCTTGCGCGCGGTGGCCGCAGCAGCTGATGCTGCAAGGGGCAACCAGCGCGGTCACGACCGCCGCCACGTTCCAGCCCCAGGAGCATACGGTGCCTTTTTTATCTTCTTGGCACTCTGGGCTTTGGCTCCTGGGGGGCGGGTGGTGCTGGCACGTGGCTTCGGAGAGAGCCGTGTCCCTCTGCTGGTACCCACCTCATTCCCAGCAGCGCCGCGCTACTTCCCGTGTCGCTGTGTTCCCGCGCTGGCGGTCTGTCTGCGGGGTCGGTGTTGGCACGGTGGCTTTGTCTCGGGACACAGAGCGGTTCCGCAGCAGTGGTTTTTGTAGGAAAAGGGTATGATTTCTTCCAAAAATGGCAAGTTTGGTGTGAGCTCTGCCCCGGGACCTCTTCCCGGGCTTGTGGCGCAGTGGGGACGTGTGGGGCATCCCTGCTCTGGTCTGTGCCGCTGGCAGGCTGCGAAGTTGGGGGGAAAAAGGGCGATGAAGGGAAAACCGGAGCCGGGGAGCTGCAGGTGGACCCTGGTGCGGGACAGGCAGTGCCCAGCGGTGTCGTGTCGGTGCCCGAGTGCCACTTCCCGTGTCCGGGTGGTGCCGGGGCGGCTCTTCCTCTGCCCTGGCTCGCGGTGCCACCCGAATCTGTGGCGAATCCACCCTGGTTCTGCGGGGCACGGGGTCGCCGGCACAGGCAGAGGCGGTTCGGTTCCCTCCCTGCCCGCAGAGGGCCTGGCTGACGGCTCATTGCGGAGCCCCGGGAGAGGTGCCGGCCAGCGCCGGGCACCCTCCCTACCTCCGCGGTTAACCACAGCCTCTCCCCTCTCGCGTCTCTTTCCTCAAGGCAAGCGGATGCGCGTGCAGTTGTCCACCAGCCGGCTCCGGACGGCGCCCGGGATGGGAGACAAGAGCGGCTGCTACCGCTGCGGGAAGGAAGGGCACTGGTCTAAAGAGTGCCCGGTAGATCGCCCGGGGCAAGTGGCGGACTTTGCCGAGGCCTATAACGAGCAGTACGGAGCCGTGCGCACTCCCTACACCGCGGGCTATGGGGAGACCGTGTATTACGATGAGGCGTACGGCGGGATGGCCGACTACTACAAGCGCTACCGCGTCCGTTCCTACGCCACGGCCTCTGCGTACGACGCCTACGCGGAGCAGACCATGGCCCAGTACTCCCAGTACGCCCAGTACTCCCAGGTCCAGTCCTCGGCCATGGCCGCCACCACAGCCATGGCCAGTCGCATCCCCACCACCCTAGACGCGTACGATAGAGCTCTGCTGCCGACCCCGGGCGCGGCGGCGGCTGTCGCTGCCGCCACCGCCGCCGCGGCGGCCGCCTCCTCCACCTATTACACCCGGGATAGAAGCCCCCTGCGCCGCACGGCCGCCGCGGCCACCACCGTCGGAGAGGCGTACACATACGAGCGTGGGCAGCTGTCGCCAGTCTCCTCGGTGGCCCGGGCCTCCCTCTACGACATGCAGCGGTTCGAGCGGGACCCCTACGGGGAGCGGGCGCGGTACTCTGCCTTTTGAGACAGAGGTGAGCGCCAACGCCGGGCGGGCCGGCCCCGGCGCTGCCGACGAGGGAGCTCGGCTCCCACCTGGTGCAGCGGGGCGAGCGGCGTTCGCCGGGGACGTCGGGTTGATGCCGGGCACCGTGGCGGCCGTTGGTCCCGTCTGGTGACACCGGTTCTGGCAGGTAACGAGCCTTCCCCTGGCAGGAAGCGACACTGCGGCGGACCACCACAGACCACTGGGGACTCACCGACACCCCGGATTCCCCCTCCCATCCCGGATCCCGCCACGTCAGGTCAGACGTGACCCGGGCCACCGCTGCCGTCACCGCCGCGCTCCCTCCCTCGTCACCGGGGCCGCGCACCCCACGCCCCCCTCGCCGGAGTGGGCGCCGTTGCCACTGTCACCGCCGGGTCCCTGTCTGACCGTCCGTCTGTTCCCTCCCGTCCCCGGGCCGGCGCCCGCCCCCCCTCTCACCTCTCTGCTCTCTTCCAGGTCCGGTGGCCTCTGACGGAGCCCTCGCCCCCCCCACGGCCTGCGCCCCCCTCTTTTTATACGGAGCTTCCCCAGACCCACCCCCTGCATCCCCCTGGGGCTTCACTACCCCCCTCCCCGAGGATGGGACCCCCCCTCGGCCCCATCTTCCTCCCCCTTGGGGTGCTCACAGCCCCCCATCCCTCCCCCATCCAATTTTCCAGCAAAATAAAGGTTTTCACTGACTCCTGTGTCTGCCTGTCCTTGGGGGGGGGGGGGGGGGGGGTGTCACTCCCCAGTGCTGGGACCCCCCCCTCTATCCCGCACAAGGCTGGGGGACACACACAAGGGGACACACACCCACCCACCCCAGCCCTGTTCTTGAGGTCGGCTAGAAGGGGGGAACTGGGGGGATACGGAACCGTTTCGCGGTCGGACCCGGTTCCGTGTCGGACCCCTTTCGCGGACGGACCCGTTTCCGGGCCGGACCTATTTCCGTGAGGGACCGCCAGACTCTTTTTGGCGCTCGCGCCGGTTTTTTTTTCCCCATCCGGGTCTGCCTCTTCCCGTGACGTCAGTTCCGGCGCGGCACCGTCTCCTCAGCGACCATGGCGCTGAACGCGGGTGCGGGCGGGGCCGGGACCCCCCGAGACCCCCCCCGGCTCCCCCGCCCCCCCACACCCCTTGGACCCCCCTCCCGCCGGTCCCGGACCCCCCTCAGCCCTTCCCGTGGCTCCCCCCGAGGCCCCCCCTCCACCCCTTGAGCCCCCTCCTCCCGCCGGTCTGGGCCCCTCCGCGCACTCGGGCCCCCCTAACCCCCTCCCTCCCCCCTACGTTCCGGGACACCCCCCCCGGGCCCCGTTTCCCGTGGCCGCGTTCCCCCCCTTCACCCAACGATCCCCCCCCCCCGTGTCGCGTGTGTGTGTGTGTCCCCCACCGGTGACATTCCCCCCCCCCCCCCCCCCCCCCCGTGTCCCGCAGGCGCGGAGCCGTCCCCGTTGGCGGCGGAGCTGGAAGCGCGGCGGGGGCGCCAGGAGCGGGTCAGCCGGGCCATGGGGCAGCTGCTGCTGCGGGGGTACCGCATGCTGGGGCGGTGCTGCCCCCACTGCGGGGTGCGCAACATTGGGGGGGGCTTGGGGGGCGGGAGGGGGACTGGGAATGGGGATATGGGGCTGGGAGTGGGGCTGGGAATGGGGCTGTGGGGCTGGGAGTGGGGCTGTGGGGCTGGAATATGGGGCTGCGAGTGGGGCTGTGGGACTGGGACTGGGGCTGTGGGGTGGGTTGGGGGCTGTGGGGCTGGGAGCAGGGCTGTGGGGCTGGGAGTGGGGTTGGGAATAGGGCTGTGGGGCTGGAATATGGGGCTGGGAATGGGGCTGTGGGGCTGGGAATGGGGATATGGGGCTGTGGGGCTGGGAGCGGGGCGGGGAGTGGGGCTGGGAATGGGGCTGTGGGGCTGGAATATGGGGCTGCGAATGGGGCTGTGGGGCCGGGAGCAGGGCTGTGGTGCTGGGAATGGGGATATGGGGTTGGGAGTGGGGCTGGGAATGGGCCTGTGGGGCTGGGTTGGGAATGGGGCTATGGGGCAAGGTTGGGGGCTGTGGGGCAGGACTGTGGGGCCGGCACAGGCCGCCGGGGCCACTCTGACCCCCCCCGTGTTTGTCTGTCCCCCCCCCCAGACCATCCTGCTGCAGGACAAACAGCAGCAGCTCTACTGCGTGACCTGTCAGGAGCTGGACTGCGACGGGGAGGGGGGCGGCCCTGGTAGGGACCGGGGGGTGGGGGGGGGCAGCTGGTGGCGGGGGGGCAGCTGGGAGATGGGGGACTGGGGGGGCTGGGGAATTGGGAAAGGGGACAGGGCTGGGGCTGGGGGTCTCTGGGCTGGGGGGAGTCCAGACTGGGGGGGCTCTGGGCTGAAAGGGGGGGGGGGGGCCATCCCCGCCTGACCCCGTCCATCCATCCCACAGCGCCGGAGCCCCCAGCCGCCCCCTCACCGCCCCCGCTCCAGCCTGCCGCCCCCCGTCCCGAGCACTGCGAGGGAGCGGCGACGGGCTTACGGGG